>NC_048894.1:112828541-112836758 GCF_011077185.1 Oxyura jamaicensis | reverse complement strand
ACACACACACACACACACACACACACACACACACACACACACACACAAAAAAAAAAAAGTGTGAAAAACATCTTACTGTGTTTCTCTGCTATGCAGACTGTCTTCAGAGAAAAAGAACAAAGTGGTTGTGATCCTTTGGAACTAGGAAGAAAAACAAAGCCAAATAATTTGCCTAGCATAAAAGGTAGACAATGTCATCAACATGGAAAGGGTAGTTGTAAAGGAATTTTAGTGTGTGGAGTATTGCAAGACTACTCATACCTAGATGACCATGTAGTATCATGCAAGGCCAGTATTAATTAAGGAACAACATCAGAAACATCGAGTACAGATGTAGCAGAATTGGAACTAATGAGGAAAATGTAATTAAGAAATTGTTGATTATTTGACAGGAGTTTGGACATAGAATGTCCATAGGAGGTGCAAAGGAGGCAAAAAGGTGAGTCCAGAAATCTAAGAAATGGACACTAGATTAAAATGCAGGTAAAGAACAAAGGAGGTTGGATTAACCAGTATGATTGCAGACAGTTATGGCTGTGGATAGTCTTGGATCCAAGACCGCCAGGACACCAAAGGGAAAATCCTTTGGACTACCCACTCCATTAGATTTATTTCCAAACAAGCTGGAGTGGAAGGGTGGAGTAAATAAAGATAGACTTGAACCCTTATAGTAAGAGTTGTAAGAGTGATGGTTGATGGGCTTGTAATTTGATAGTAGTTATGATTTATTATATTTAATAACAATAATTTTCACATTTAGAATTATGTATAATAGTATGCAGAATTGCTAACTGTAAATTCATAAACGTAGTGGGTTTATTAATTAATTGGATTATTTATTTTAGATTTGCCTTATTTGTTTCTCGATAGTATCTTGCTTAGTCAATACATATTTTTGTCTTTACATAGTTACTGTCAAGCTTCCAATCTGAATGGGAAGAATCAAACTTAGAAGAGCAGTTTCTTCATTGGGAAGTCCAGCTACCTGCCAGTTCTAAATCACCTCTCAGCCCTTCAGTCAGGAAGACAAATCATTTAGAATGTCTGGAACTAAAAAAAATAATCTCCCAGGAGATAAAAGATGAACCTTCCACAACCAATTCAGGTACAAGAGTCGACAGCATTGGGTGCAGAGCAACAGGATAAAAAATCTCTCCCAGAAATAATCAGGACATCAAGGCTGTGAAATGACCTGAGGTAACAGCTGAAAGCTTTTAGAGCACCAAACAAGGATACAAAAAGGAAAAATGCAGTAAACTGTATTCCCTTCTCCTTTATCACAGCAGTCGCCCCCCCCCCGGGGGGTTTTTTTAAGGGCTGCACACTTGTCATGGAGAAAAGTCTAGAGAAGACTCAGACGATGTATAATTAGGATGGAACAAGCAGTCATCTTCATATGGTGAGGTGACAGACATAACTGTGATCTGGCCTAGCAAACCTACAGAAAGCTGTATGAATCTCTAGAAGCTAGCTGAAATTCTGAAAGTTTGGAAGGAGTAATAAAAGATTTTTATAACAATGGAAGTATGCTAGTTTCTTTCCAGGAAATTTGAAAAAAGAAAGAGGGCACAGACCAGTGAAGCATGAAACATGCTTCAAGAAAAACAGAAACCAAAGGATCCTTTAGATGTTGGTTATTCTTAAAATATCGTATATGGCAAGAATTTTAGTTAGTGTATATGTTATTAGTTGTGCAAAGAGGCTATCATTCTCTGAATTTTCCATGTGAATTATAAAGTCTAGGCACTCAGTCAGAGACAGAGAGGTAAATATCCTTGAAGGGAAAGATGATAAAGGAAGCATCTCAAAATATAGTATCCCAATGAAGAAGTAACTCTGCAAGTCATGAACTGCCTATTAGGTAATTTAAATTCCAGACCATGGCTCCTACTAGAAATGACCCAGCATGATAAAGTACCCTCATATAAGAATTTTGGAGTGTGCCTTTATTTATGTGCTCTAAACAGGAATTTGAAGGCATCACTAAAATACTTCTGGTTTCTGCCAGGCTGATGAGATGACACTGCTTCTAGAAACAAAGTAGTCATCTTTTGAAATGGCTTATGAAACCTTCCTTAACTTTTAACTTTTAGGGAACTCATGGAAAGGATACCAGATGAAATGGACTGAATGTAATACAGAAGTAGATAACTTCCCAATGCAGACTGAAAGGCAGGTGCTGAAAGTCAACACCAGAACTTGGCTTTGTAGGAGAAACTCATAAGTCATTACTTACATGTATGTAAAACTGTGAATGGAAGGAAAGCATGATGAAAAGATTAAAGCCTACTGAAGGTAATAGACAGTTTAATGTAGGAACATACTGCTGTGCACTCTGCTGGCTTAGTTGCTCTTAGACTTGCCAGAAAACTAGACAGCTTATATATGAGCCGTCCCTTCTACTAGCTTTATGCACTGGTGCTGAGTTTCACAAATTATGCAGAACTGTCACAATTTCAATAGAGTACTGTCAACATAATTCACATATTAGATTGGCAAAAGGGATGACCCAGAATTCTGTATATCATCTGCAATGGAAAAATAATGAAAACATTACAAAATAGTGGAAGTCTAAATTAAACACTCTAATACAAAAGAGTTAGAAGTTTAAAATGTAATTGTAAAGCCAGTCAACATGGTTTCAAGAAAGGCACTTTTTTTTTTTTTTTTTTTTTTTTTTTTTTTTATCTTTACAAGAAAAGCTGGGTGTCACCCTTTGCTTTGGAGCTGCGTTTATGTTTAGGTCCTTGCCCTTGGTCCACACCAGAGCCATGCTGTAGTTATGCTTGCCATTTGCCTTGTTGATCCTTACCTTCTTTCTTGACTTAAGACCATCCTTATCTCTATGGACTTACCCAACAATCACTGGGCTGTGGCTTACATTGGCACTGCCACTGGACTTGCTCTGCTCTCCTTGCTGGGGTGCTGTGGGTCTGTGTCCTCTGTGGGTGAAAGCACTACCTGCAGTGCTGTCACCCCTGTCTCCTAGCTCCCTGAACTCTGTGATGTAGTTCATCCTGCTGCTCCCTGGCATGTTGTACAAATTATTTTTAACCTGTTTCTCTAGAGTTTTGCTCCTGTTGTGGTTCTGTTCTTGAAACTGGACTTCTATTGTTTAGTTTCTTTAAAATTGTGTAGGTTCTGTCGTCTCCTTTGCTTATTAAAATGTCAAGGTAAGCACTTCCTTCAAGATCACACTCTGTCAGGAACGAATGGGATTTTTTTTTCTTTTTATTTTTCCTTAGTTTGTTGTTGTTGTTGTTGTTAGTTTTGCATCTTTCCTCAAAAGCTACAGATGCTCAATATATTACAAATATTCTTGATATTGCTGTGTCTTCTATTGCAGCTATAATTAAAATATTTTTTTGTGGGCTGAGAAGGACAAAAATGGAGGGACAAAGGGAAAGAAAAAATAATATCTAGGCAAGAATAATATAAATGAAGCAGCAGGTGAGGAAAATAAATAAACTAACTGCATGCAGTACTTTGTTTTAATGTAATCAGTACAATCTATAGGCTGTCATCATGGGCAATTCTTACATAGGTACAGAAAAGCAAGCAACTTTCCTCTGAATAAGCAGGCTGTTGATGTCCCTTGCTGCCCCAAATACAGCTACTGAGGTGGTCCCTGGCAGTGTAGTAAGGGCTAAAGACCCGCTGGAGGCAAACTGTACTGCTTAATATTGTTATTCTCCATCTCATGTCTTTGGAGACACCAATCAATGAGGATTACTTTGATACCATAAGCTCAGTATTATTGTACATTAATGTACTAATGGTACTGTATCATCTTTTCATGTCCTCAGGCAGCACTGGGGAGCTACAGCTATATAGAAATAAATTAGAAGTGAAATTTGGATGCAAAACTAAAAAAGGTAAAAAACAAACAAACAAACAAAAAACCTCTAAACAGAAGATAGACCAAGCTAGCTATAAACAACAGACTCAGCAGAGAAAATTAAACCACCTACCTAACATTTAAAAGAATCTCACAAGAGAGACATAAAGTTAAGAGTGCCAGTCCTATTATATGATCTACTTCAAGGCGACCAAGGTGACAGGCTCAGTGGGAGACCCTGAACAGAATTGTTATTCCCTTTTTTCCTCCAAACATCAGCAGAGGTTTTAGAGGAAAGTAAACTGAAAAAAAAAAAAAAAAAAAAAAAAAAAAAAAAAAAAAAAAAAAAAAAGGATAACTATTTGGGAAACTCAGACATTTAGGATAAATGTCTGGGACCAAACTTTTTCCTAAATATTTTCATAGGTACTGCAGTATTTTTGTCAGACTATGCTTAGATGGCAGTATAATAAATCTACTAGCCAAGAACTGGAGCTGCTAATTGCCCATTGTGTCCTTCACTCTGTGATGACCCAACGGCAGCATGGAGAATTCTGCATGCAAAAATAATAGCTGTATTTGGCTTTTATGGTCACTAACGCTTGTTGTACTGAGGGGCTCCAGTCACATCTAACCAAAACAAAACATGGTTAATATTTTACAAATTTAAGAAGTCCTGTCAGTCAGTCTAATCTCAAAATGATGTTACGGCTGTGAAAAGCAGAGTACAGAGTACCATGCATTTTCAAAGACGTGTGCAGGATAAAGCACTTGTATCATAGTGGATCAGCAGTACCACTTCATGCATGGAAGCCTGGCTGAGATAAGTATCTTTCAAAAACCTATCAATGTTTTACAGGCTGGCATTTATTCTTAAATATATCTTCATTATTTATTCCTAACAGAGACACTAAATTATGCAGTCATGATGCCTACACTTTGCTAGCTCTTTCTTAAATAAAAGAGTCTGTTTTCCAGCAGCATATGTAGTGGATTTCTACATCTGAGTCAGAGAACATAATAACCCAGTTCTTTGTCTTTCACCTGAGCTACTAACTTACACTGCTGGATAAACATATCATCAAACACAGACTGCATGCTGTTATACTTAGGTGCTTCCCTCTACTGAAATTGTTTTCCAGCTTTCAAAACTAACAGCAGTAATTATGCCCTCCCAAAGTCTCTTCTGAACATACAAAATGAACATACTATTTCCCATATGATTGCATATGATCCACAGCAAAGTGGACCCTAAATGTCTTCCTGGCAGTTGAACACTTCCAATCTGTATGTGCATAGCTGGAGTTGCTGCTACTGCCATCTCTAGTGACAACAATTCACAGACAAAGGAAAATTTGAAAATCCTAGTAGCTAGCACTTACTCAAAAGAAAACTTTTTCTGAAATAAATAAACAAATAAATACACAGTGAACTCTTCTTGAAGGAAAAGAGAGAAAAAATACCAAATGCTTTAAAATTCCCTGTTTTTAATTCCCAAGAGAGAACAAATACTCCCCTTCTCTTATCTATGCTCATGTTCCTTCTAACCTGCTGTGTGTTTGATACATTAGTAATTTCTTTTGAAACAGAGACTCCGCAACTGAGATTAGAGCTTTAATAATCCTCTAATAAGAAAAGTTTTCAAAATTTCTGTGAAAGCTTTAAAAATATTATTCTAATTTCTCAGGTATCCTTTTTTTCTTTGTCCATTAATTGCTGTGCTTTAACTTCTGGGGAAATATGAATGGGTTCTGAGCCATTTACCCATTAAGACCAAAAGGCTGAAACTGTGAGCCATTTCCAGAGGTGCACTCTTTGTCTTAGTAGGTTTATCAAGCAGTACACAGAAACCGTCACCACTGTGAAGAGACTCTCACTATCAGGAAAAGTTCAGTGAGAAAATCAAACAAATAAACAAAAGAGTATGATATTTTTCCCATTAAATATCAATGTTTTGTTTAGTCAAGTTCCTGCAATGGTTATTTAGCAAGCAACAGAAGGATTGTTTTAAATCAATGAAGTTGTGCTAGTATGCATGGAACCCAGTGTGTTAAATCCTCAATAATGAATTTAAATATTGTCTGCCGACTTAGCTAGCATTCAAGTTGTGAAGCTGATATTTCAACAGCATTAACTGGGTTTCTGCCTAAAAACAAACAAACAAACAAAGAACAACAACAAAAAAGAGTTTTATGTAAATTATATTTAAGTAAGTCACTTGAATATTTACATTCATACATCATGCCCTTGAAAAAAAAATATTCTTATTTCCCAGTGAAAGGTACACTTTCTAGTATTGTTTTAAGAGAAAGCTAAACAGTATACATTTTTAATCTTTCTTAAGAAATATGCCATATTTACACTGTAATAGGATCTAGAAACCTTGTTATGGAAGTACAGTAGTAACTTGATATAATAGAGAGTGACAGGTAGAGGTCAGATAGCATGTCGAACCCAAGTAAACTTCCCTAACACTTGTCATCACAGGTGTGAGAAAATTGGCGTGTTCATTTATACCATATTAACATCTGTTGCCACAGTCCTTAGGAAAATATATATATATATAGATCAGTGTATGAAGTTGGGTGATTGTATGTGACAACTTAGAAAACATTTGTCAGCTTTAGTCATTGTCCTATACAGAGCATGAAATTTACAGAGCAGAAGTTGAAGCATCACATGCTGCTGATTCTGGTCCTGCTATTTGCTGCAAGTAGTGGGGAAAAAAAAAAAAAAAAAAAAAAAAAGGCAGAGCAAGAGCAACAGTAAACAATGAAATAAAAAGGAAGACATGTAAAGCATTTAAGACATGACAACTGGGAGTCTGGAATTTTAAGGGCACCATACACTTTTTATGTGTATGCTGGTGATCCTCAGGGTCATAAAGTTATCTCTCTAGTCTTACTTTTATTCTTAAACTGTTGGGTTTACTACTTGCATTTTAGGACATGCAGTGCCCTGAACATGACTCACTTTTTTCTATTCTTAGAACAAATAAAATACCCATAAGATGACAAAGTCTTAGACATGGATTTTCACCAACAGTGGAACTAAAAGCCATTTAGACCTGAAAAAAGATGCTTGTTTCACTCCAGCAACAGACATGGTGAAAAACCTCATTTTGGTTTCTGAACCCTTTCTAGGGTACTCAGACCTTATCTGTGAGAGATGATGAAATTATGGTAGGAAAAATAAATAAATAAATAAATAAAAGTAGAGAGTGAAGATGAAAAACTGACCTTGGTTAAACTGCACACATTGGCTTGACAGATCTCTGCTGACTGTTCAAAACATTTTGTTTTATTCCAGCTTGGCTGCCCCTTCAGAACCCTTTGTGCAAAATTGGTGGTCATTCATTTAGAAACATTTCCAGACATTGACTCAGAAGTGTTGCCTTAAAATATGTCTAAACAAATGGGGTGGTTGTGTGAACGGAAAGAAGATGATGGTTTTCTTCTGGATACTTTGTGATGTGATAATGAGGTGCTTCTTTTGTAATGGGCCATAGTACCATGTAGGTATGAGAATTTCACACACCAGCAAATTTCAAAGAACTGTTTTCAGTATTCCAGGAAATTAAGTGATAGAATAAGGCTTTTTACTCAGTGTGCAATCTCTGCTCCCACACTGTACACCTCTAATGCAATTTACCAGTGAATTAAGCATAAGATGTGATTTATCCCACCAACCTAATATTTCATGTTAGTCAGTGGGGCGACTGCTTTTACAGCTTAGCTTTATAATGTCATTATAGTTGAGCACACTTCTGCTTCAGCAATATGCTTAAGGGGGTCTCTCTTTGATATGCACACGTAGCTCTGATTAACTTCAAGGTCTGAATTCTGTGGTGCAAGCTCCCTGTTGTCAATAGAGCTAAAGCAGGGTTCATTGGCCCTCATGACTAAGCTTTTAGTGTCAGCTTTTAGAGAAAAACATGAGCCAAAGGGACATACATTTGCACAACTCCTGCTCACAATAGATATCAGAGGAAAATGGGTTATATTAACCACTTTCTTTTTCAGAGTGTCATGTTTTACAGCACAAGTTTTGCCTTTTACTTTGACATATGCAAACTAAATTTAATGATTTTCTCATATTCAATGGGTAAAATTTATATTTGAACTGGTTTTTGATCTCCATGTAACTTCAATTTCATTAGGGAAAAGCGCAATTATAATAACACAAAGAGAGAAAGAACATTGAGTACCCATTACCTATTCTCACTGTGGCTGTAGGCAGTGTTTTGCTTTTCTCTTTTCTTTCTTTCTTTCTTTCTTTCTTTCTTTCTTTCTTTCTTTCTTTCTTTCTTTCTTTCTTTCTTTCTTTCTTTCTTTCTTTCTTTCTCTTTCTTTCTTTCTTTCTTTCTTTCTTTCTTTCTT
>NC_048894.1:112787784-112823541 GCF_011077185.1 Oxyura jamaicensis | reverse complement strand
CCTCTCCTCTCCTCTCCTCTCCTCTCCTCTCCTCTCCTCTCCTCTCCTCTCCTCTCCTATCTCTCATGTACCATGACATTTTACATTGTAAGGTAAAGGTAATACATTTTGTAGATTGCTGTAATATTGTTGTGGTACTGAAGATGACTTCAACACCCTGTTGACATTCAAAAAGGATGGGAAGTTTCCATACTGTCCATGCTCCAGTCATTTTTTTTAATCATTACTGGAGCCCTATCTCCTTTTATGTGTATGTAAGGAAGAAAATCTTCACTAGGAGGGTGGTAAGGTACTGGAATGGGTTTACTGGAGAAGATGTGGATACCCCATCCCTGGAAGTGTTCAAGGCTAGGCTGGATGGGGCTTTGAGACAACCTGGTCTACTGGAAGGTGTCCCTACTCATGGTGGAGGGAGGGGGGAAGGAGGGGGGGAACTAGATAATCTTTAAGGTCCCTTCCAACCCAAACCATTCTATGATGTGATCTGGCATTGAAGCTGCACGGGGATATGCTGTTCTTACCCAATAGCAATGACAGCCTATAATTCATTTTGATAGAAATAGATAATGGTCACAAGCAAGTGGAGTAGAGGGAAGGAGAACAGGAATTAAATACAGAATGCCAAGACAAAAAGGAAAACAGCAAAGACAAAGTGACAAAACATTAGGAGCACCAATAATTTTTATTTACAGAAATTCACATGAACCTGAGAATATTAAATGTTAGAAAGAAGATAAACTTATGTTTTCCTTAAAATGATAAGATTATGTGAATGTATAAACAAAAGCCTTGAAAAGCTGTATCTTCACTTCCTTTTATCCCCCTCTTACTGTGTATTTTATTTTAAGAAATAACTGTGGGACATTTAATATACATACAAACTGAACAACATAATTTCAAGTGGCCTCTGAAATCAATAAAGAATTGTACAATACATTATTATTTTATTTTATTTCTTTCAATTTCCATCTTCATTGGATTTTAATAAAAGCCTTTTAAATACAAGGACAGCATAATCGGGCAGTATGGATGTCAAAGTCTTCAAACCTCAGGCATCTCTCCCATATGGACAAAGCTATCTTATAAAAAAAAAAAAAAAAAAAAAAAAAAAAAAAAAAAACACCTCAATCAAATCCTTCAACTAAATATAATACTGTTTTTCTATATCCAATCTTCAATAGGAGTCAGCCTTACATCATTCCAGGGATTACTAGAGAGAGAAGTACCCTGAAGTGAGGCAAAAACAATCTCCTTGCTTTGATGCTTGGTACAGACAGAAAGCATGCTCTGCTTTCTGAATAGTGAGCACATTGCATTTATTTGTATCCCTGCAGGATTTTAATGTGATTTCATTGGTGGTTTAAGGAACCCAGACTATAATGCCCAAATCTCTATATCCTTGTTTCTCTAGAGCTAGAAGATTGGTATTTATTAGCAAAAACTGCACATTAGTCAAGACACTGGGAGGAACATAGGATCACAGTGACATTTGCTCTAAAATGTGTTCTTAAGCAATGTAGGTATGGGAAATGTGATGTTGGGTCAGAGATTTGTATCTAGCTGTTCTGAAGAATTAGAAAGCTTGACCAAAAAGATCTTTGTGTAGCGGAGAACAAATTTACCAAATATGATAAGGATGTTCTGCACCTCTATGAACTATACAATCCCGGTGAAAATCTACTTTCAAAGTGATTGCTATATCTTAGCAGTGCTCGCCTGAAGCCCAGAAGGCCAACTGCATCCTGGGCTGCATCAAAAGAGGAGTGGCCATCAGGGCAAGGGAGGTGATTGTCCCTCTCTGCTCTGCCCTTCTGGGGCCCCACTTGGAGTACTGCATCCAGCTCTGGGGCCCCCAGCACAAGAAGGATGTTGATCTGTTAGAGTGAGTCCAGAGGAGGGCTGTGAAGATGATCAGAGGGCTGGAGCACCTCTCCTATGAAAAAAGGCTGAGGAAGCTGGGGATGTTCAGCCTGAAGAAAAGGCTCCAAGGTGACCCCATTGAAGCTTTTCAATACTTGAATGGGGCTTATAATAAAGATGGAGAACAACTTTTTGCTCAGTAAGATGATGACAGGACAAGGGGGAATGGTTTTAAACTAAAAGAGGGGAGATTTAGATTAGAGGTTAGGAGGAAATTCTTCACTCAGAGGGTAGTGAGGCACTGGCACAAGTCACCCAGGGTGGTTGTGGATGCCCCATCCCTGGAGGTATTCAAGGCCAGGTTGGATGAGGCCCTGGGCAACCTGATCTAGTGGGTGGCATCTCTGCCAATGGCAGGGAGGTTGAACCTAGATGATTTTTGAGGTCCCTTCCAACCTAAGCTATTATATGATTCTTTGATTCTATGATCTGTCATTCTGGGAACTGTTTTGTTGCCGGTCATATCAGACTTCAGTTCCACAGCTGTCTGATCACTATTTTATTAGAGCACAAAAATTTAGTGTGGGCAGCTAATTTAAATATATTACTTCGATGACCTTTTGATAAAAAGAAAAAGCTTAATGAATGCAAAAATAATTTGAAAGTCAGGTTTTGCTCCTGTGATGTTAGGTATTGTATAATAAAGAAAATGATTAATGATATGTCACACAGCAAATGCAAGACACCTCCCACACCATTGCACCTGTTAGAGAATTTTGAAAATATTTTATCTTTAGTATTGCACTATGTAAACATTTTGAAACCCATTTCAAAATTAGTTTAGCATAGAAGAGTGCAAGTAGGAATAAGGACTCACCAACTGCATACTAAATCCTAATTACAAGTACAGATAGATATCAATCCTAGAGTATGTTAGAAAAGTTTATTTTTTTGTAGAGATTTTTGAAATTCTATGCAGAATCAATGGCTATCAGAAAAGAAAAGGGAAAGGGAGAGGGAGAGGGAAAGGGAAAGGGAAAGGGAAAGGGAGAGGGAGAGGGAAAGGGAAAGGGAAAGGGAAAGGGAAAGGAAAGGGAAGGGAAGGGAAGGGAAGGGAAAAGGAAGGGAAGGGAAGGGACGGGAAGGGAAGGGAAGGGAAGGGAAGGGAAGGGAAGGGAAGGGAAGGGAAGAAAAAGAAAAGAAAAAACATTTAATGTAATAAAATTCATGCTTCTTCAATGTATATAAAATACCGATGGAAAAGTTGTTGATATAGGCATGACTTTTTTTTTCAATGAACATTATTTTGTAATTTCTTTTAGAGTGATTTTATTAAAATTTATTTCTGTAATCAATTATGATATTGCAAAGCAATAGAGGTTCTGAGAGACTTCAGTTTTAAGTATAACAGGACAACAGTTCCAGACGTGGTCATTAAATATTATAGCTATTCCTTTATAGTAAAACTATTTGACATAACCATGAATTTGTCATTGGTGCTGTTTAATGAATCCATTACAGTTTTTGTTGTGAGAGAGAGGCAACTTTTCCTGCCTCATCTGTTCTGTGAAGGGTAATATAAATGGTACTAGTATGACCTTTTTAGTATTCTATAATTTGATTTGCTTGCCATTCCTATCCTCTTCTGTTTGTAACCTCAGCAACCTGTGACTAGAGGACAGTCAGTCAAAACACAGAATACTGAAAAGGTCACAGAAATAGAATTTACTGTATATTCTTCTGAGGACACACTAAACAATAAAGTAGTGGTACCTCGTTCTGATGTCTTTCCATGAGGACTGAAAAAGAAGCAATCTAGTGTGCTCATGTGATAACACCTCTGATAGGAAAAGTTCTGTTTGTACCCATGTGCATGGTGTAACAGTGAATAGAACCAGGACACGTGATGCTTCTTAAATTTCATTCTATTTAAAACAACAATGAATTCAGTAAAACAATTTTTCAATGTTTACTGGCCTTTAAAATATTTTTCTTCCTCATTTCAGCTGAGTGAATAAGTAAATGAGGTGGCAACTGTGCAGTCTATTAAAGCAAGTTTGTCATGATGGAAAAAAAAAAAAAAAAAAAAGTCATTGTGCAGCTAATGTAAAATGTTTGTAGTGGTCAAAGCATTCCTGCTAAGGGTTTTAGTCATATACATTCATACTAGTAATGATTCATCTTACAATAGGCTTATATTTTGTGATTATGTGCAAGGTATATTTCTCTGAAGGAACATGAATTTGGCTTCCATTTAGAGTGTTTTGCAATGTGAGCATGAAAAGTTTCTTTTCTTCACTGCAATCCCCCTATCTCAAAAATCCATTCCACTGACTAAATTATGGCGTTTAGCTCTATAGAAATGCAAGGAGGAAAAAATTAGGGCTGAGAAGTTTTCCTAATGGATGATCTGTGATTAAGTCAACATTTAGAGTCAAAGAGTCAAAGATACTTTTTATTATTATTATTATTATTTTTTTTTTTAATGGTAATCCCATAGATGTTATATCACTGTTCTATTAGCTCAGAAATATATATATATATATATATATATTAGGTTTGAATATGAAGACTGTATATCAGGTATTTATATTATTTTGGTTTTAGAAAAACAACAATAAGTGCAGATGTTGATTGCATATACATTTATGTGTTTCCTTTGGAGTTTTTCTCAAGGCAACAGTCAAGGCTGTGCTTCAAACTATAAACAAGGAGTAACTGTAAGGCTGCATCTACAGCAGCTGGCAGCCCTTCTGTGCTTTCTGTGATGCATTTGCTAGTCCTCATCCTCCGATAATCCAGACTAATTAAAGCACACCATGGCATCTTCCAGGTTTCTAAATTTGCATTTGCATTTGCCACTGCTGGGGACAGGTAAAGCTAACATGGTCCTGCAACATCCCTACTTGCTGAAAAACAAGAGTTTTAAAAATATTCTAAACCTCAGATAGTTTTAAAGTCAGTAGGAGTTTTGCCACACACTTCAGTGATATTGGAGTACCGGGGGATGACAGTTGTTTTCATTTATTGAGAGGGCTAGAAATATTAGTGGTAACTGCAAGAAAACTTACTTGACAGGACACGTGACCCTATTACTGCCTCTCCCAAATACCAAACATGGCAGCTTACTAACTCAGCTTTCAACCTGTCAGGCAAAGTGAAAATAATAGCTGCCTCCACCTTCTATTTTAGTTTTTTGTTAAATTGATTATTTATTGGATCAAAGTCACATTATTTTTAAATCTGTGAAGAGCCTTTTTAGATATACTAAAGCTAATGGACAGTATGTAAATAGAAGGACCCATAAATCAATATTTCTGGATGTATGTAGATAATGGAAAAGGATAACTATATGTAAAAAATAAACTTCCTGCATTAGTCTTATTAAATTTTTAAGGAGGTTTTTTGTTTGAATTACAGTCCATCTGCTCCTCTAGCAGTCAATTTCTTTCCAATTTCTTTTAAATTTATTGTTAAATCACAATGTAATTTAACAGAGCTTACAAGCCAATTAAAAGTTTATTAAGAATCATTACTGAAAAAAAAAAAAAAAAAAAAAGCAATCCTCATTGACAGAAGGCACAACATCTATCTCTAAGTCTTGCTGAGCATGTACCAATCAGACTGTAAACACATAGCACAGAATGAGACACCGCACATTGTTGGTAAGGGAGAGCTGGCATCACAGGATAATGCTTTGGGGAATCTGGGAAATTACATAGCTTCTTTGTAAGGGTATTAGCTCTTCCGTAGTTGAGATATTGCAAACAGGGGCATGTTGTGCAACACTCATTAAAAAATCAAGCTTTCTTAATTGTCCTATCCAGGGAACATATTGTTTACTCCGTACTCCATATCTTACTTATTTGTGGCAGTATATGACAATGTATATCATAAAAAACCACCACTATTTGCTTCTCTTACTGTTCCATAAATACCAGCTACTAGTCACTGTCTGAGGATACTGAGTTATATGCACTTTTGGTCTGACCAACAGGTTTTGTGTATTCTTATTTACATTTGAGTCTGAAGGAAGGATGCTAAATCCCTACATTTCTATTAACACTCTTTGGTCATCCCAACAAACAAACCAAATCAAAACAAAACAAAACAAATTTCCTTCCTGACCTGAAAAAAAAAAAAAAATAATAATAATAAAAAAATCTCTGATTCTCAGCTCCTATGCAGATCAGAAACAGAAAAGAAAGTCTGACAAACACAATTAATTCAACTGCATATTTTAAAGTGATAAGAAATTGAATGGATCAGTAACATTGGAACTGGATTGTCTATACTGTTAAATTGTTGGAAAAATCCCTTGCACGGTTCTGAGCTGGACCTGTTAAGACTCTCTAGATAAATCCTGAGCATGGCTGGGAGATAAGAACAGGCCTAAAAGGCAGTTGTGATGTGGAAATGAGAATTTAATAGTATAGAGAGGGGCCATTGCCAGCTGGCTTCATTGCCAGGGAATGATCCCAGGCATGTTTAATTTTAGTCTACTCACAGCCTAAGTGTCCAAGATTAAAAATAAACACATTTACTGAATATTTTAATCATGCAGCAATCTTTATTTACTACCTCCAGTTACCTTCACGCTACATAGATTTCTATCTAAAATCCAGGTTCACTTTTTTTTCTGGAATATGGAGAAAGCAATACCAAACATCTTTCTGTCCTCACAGGTACATCACTGAGGCATGCTGAGAATCTAATCCATAAGACTTCTTGTTCTGGGAGGTATACAAAGCATTAAGGAGTGTTACTGCTTGTGGGTTGAAAGGGTTTTAGAGTGCTGATGACACACAGCTTTATGTTTCAACAGTCAAATGCACATCACAGCACCTCATTTTAAATAGACTGTAAGAGTGAGCTGGTTTATCCTGAGAAGAATTGAAAATGTGCATACTAGATTTGTGAAAGCTGGGAAAGAGTATTCTATGGCTTTCACAGCCCTCTTTTAATTGCACATAGTGGTGTTTGTAAATAAACATAATTTCAAATAAAGTTTTCAATTGTTTCAAATGAAATGTCACATAGGCAATGCAAGAAATGACAGCTTTTCCTCTAGGATTTCACCATGGTGACTTATGCCTTCTCCATGTTTACACTTTACCTAATGCAATAAACACTCTGTTAAAAAGATAATACAAAATGAGTCAGAGTAAGACATGCAGAATTTTCTCCCTTTATTGCACTGGATTTATTTATTCCTAGGAAGGGTTGATGTTTTTACAACCTGCCTCTTTTTCACTTGTTGTCATTTTCAAATGACCAGGGTACCTTCTTCTTGGGCAAATGGTTCAGGCTCCATGTCATATCAAAATATTCCCCATGAGCTGGAGGCTTTGCAGTTCTTCAGCTTTCCTGGCTTTCCAGCTAGGTTTGTCTTGTCATAGAAGGGAAGAAAAGATAACAAAATGGTCCCAGAAAGAGTTCCTTTCCTTTCCATTGTTCCCTAGAATACATTCACCTTTGACCATCCTATAAAATCCACCTGTGGGAACAGTTATTGCTGGCTTTTGCAGACAATACTTACACAGAAAATACTTTACTTGCAGAAAAAAAAGGAATAACCTGGTGTGGTTTTGTTTGTTTGTTGTTTGTTTGCTTTGTTCTAACTTCATTTTGTTGGCTGATTATTATGGGAAAACAACTACTGAGAAGGAGTTTAATGACAGCTGAGTTGGAAAGGTCTTGAAGGTGAGTTGAAAAGTTGATATGTGGTCTTTCTGTACAGAACAGCCTAAAATATTGACCTTTTTTTTCTTCAAAATATAATTTTATCAAAAATCAAAATTTTGTTAGACTTTTTCTGTATCAGCAAATAATTTGTTTTTCATTTTCATGCTGAGATGTTGTATTTCTAGGGCTGAGGTGTTTCATTTCAATATGGTGAAGCTAAACCATCCATCAAACAGACAAATACAATTCTGTGATGCATCCTCTTCATGTTTCCAACAGAACAAGCATCCTACTTTGTGCAAAGATCTGCTAAGACTTCATTAGCAATTTTGTGCATGATTTTGAAGATCTATATTTAAGAAAAGGAAACTCTGTAAAGAAGAGTTCCAGGAAATTGTCATGATAATAATAAAAGAAGGAATACTGATCAAACAGGAGGAAAATAAAGGAGCAAGCTGAAACTTGAACAGGCATAAAGGAGATCAACACCAGTCGGGGAGAAGAGGTTGTTTTGTGGAAAACAAATATATAAAGCAAGTTTCTGCAAGATGGAAATTGATGTCAGCTAACAGGGGTGGGGTAACAAGCAGGAGCCATGTTCCATTAGGATTCTCATCAAAATATTATGGACAAAAGTTGTCATTTGACTTAAGGTAGAGCTCTATTAAGTTCACAAAGATCACAATGGAAGCTCAAGATTTGTTTTGCTTCTTTTTATTTCCTTGCCTGCTGATATTCTTCTTTTGAATTGCAGGAACAATAATACTCTTTCAATTGACATGCTACTATTATTAATTAGAATAATTTGAAGGGAAAAAAAAAAGCAAACACTTTTTATGAACTCTATCTTGCATATGGACTGCTTTTGATGTCATTATACTAGTAGAAACTTTCTTATTTATCTTTCTGGAGCCAAACTTGACTGAAACAGGTGTTAAAGCTTTAGCTGGAGGTTAAAGACATTTTCAAACTTAAATGTCTAAACACAGGCACCAAAGTATCTAACAGAAACTCACAGCAGTGGCCAGGATTTCTTCATTGACATTTAAGTTTGAATATTTTTCACTTTGTGGCTTGTTCAAACTGTCATTACTGATCTCAAGCTGTAGAACATCGATTTGTTGTTACTTTATAGAGACTGCATTGTGTCATTACATGGTCAAATTTGGAAAGTTTTTATGTGCTCTAAAAGTCTACACTTCCATCTCACCATTCAGAAAATTGTCACTGACATGAAAGTGAACCAGGCAACTGCACTGTATTAACAGTGTGAGGAAATAATTAGGATTGATGCTTCATCCTAATTATAGTAAGCTGTTTGCATCTTAAAGTTAGAGCAGAAATACAATATCTAAGTTAGATTTACAGAAAGAATTGATTAGCAACTGCCAATGGAGAGTGCTCATCTTTTACTCTATAGATGGCCCTATTCTAACAAAATATCAATTATATTTGATTGCCTATGCAGTGTATACCACTGCTGTTTATATATACTTGCCCAGAAGAAAATTTGTAGGGTGTTACGTTTGACAAGTGTTTTATTAGTAACACATACTTTCAACAGTTTTGTAATGAACAACTTATTTGAAATGCACTGTTCATTATAAAAAGTGTTGTTGATTTATAATGGATACAGAATATAGACCACTGTAGTCAAAGTGGATCTGGTTATTTGCAAGAGATTTCAGTCACCAAAACTGGAAAAAGATAGAGTTATATTTTTTCCTGTTTTTACTTCCTGGTTGCATGCCATCAATACAATTTTCAGGAATATTAGGGCATTATACCCTGAACGTCCCCTTACTGATACTGTTCTTATATTTATTTCTGTTTTCTCATAACAGAAAAAAAAAAAAAAAAAATGCTTTGTACTCTAGAGAACATTTAAAATATGATAAATGCAAGAAAATATCATTTTATTTATGTCATAAATATATATAAATATAAAAATGATACTCGAATCATTACATTCCAATGTTGTCTTGTAGTCTGCCTAGTAATTTTGCATAAGAATTGACAAGAAAGGAGCTAGTATATCCCAGACCACAATATCAAGGCAAAACATTTAATCAAGTTAATTTGAAAGCCATATTTAATCATGAAGCAGATTCTGAGCTTTTTGTAATTATTATTTATTTGTTGTTCAAAAATAATTTCCAGTTTCCTTGTAATAATTTTAAAAATACAGTTATGTTTTTCAGTTGGTATAAGTTGTCATAGTTTTATTGACATGAATTGATTTACAACTGATTTACACTTCCTGGAGCCCCATGCCATTTCCTCTGCAACTTCTTCCGCTGATCAATACACATTCATTCTCCATAGATGAGGGAAGCAAGGGACCACATTAACTCAGTTTTCATTATGTTCACCGTGTCACAAGGATCAGAGGTAGAAACAGAGAGGGAGAGAATATAAGTTTCTTACATTTAATTGGAAGGAAAATCAAAGTAAAAACTGCAAATACTCTAAAGAGTTAAGGAATATACTCTGTTCACAATCTGCTACCTTAAAGGTCAGTTCATTTATTTCCACTGAGTTTAACGGGATTATAATGGAACGTAATGGGAAAGTTCTGAAATCCCTTGCTAGTAGTCATACTTTTCCCCATCTGAAGTGCTGAAACTATGTTTAGTTCTTCTTCTAATACATGCTATGCTTTACAGTATAATAAGATACTAAGTTACTGGTTTCTGTTTATTAAAAAGTCATGTATCATCCCACATGGATTATATGTTAAAGGAAAATTGCTTTTCAATTCAGTCTCAGACATTAACTATTAAAAAATGCCATTCAAAAGTTGGCTTGAACACAGGTTGTGAAATCTTGGACTCACTGAAATGAACAGCTTCATTAGGGTCCAAACTCTACCCCAAAGCTGAACATTCATTTCCCAAATTAATTTAGGTAACGTGGAATTACAGGCTTCACTGTGCTAGAAATTAAAGAAATTACCATTTTTCTATATAAATTCTATAGATAAGCATAAGTAACACAGACAAATTAGACCAATTGTATCAGAATTGACCACTCAGTGCACATGGGTTTCATACTAAGAACAAAACCTACTTCACTCTTCTATGAAGTGTACAGAAATGCACACACACACAGAGGTAAACAAATATGTTTATTTATAAGTACAGATATGCATATATAAATGTACAATGTGAAGTGGCCTCACACAGCAGGTCTCCTTAGTTCAGACCCACATGATTGATTTGCCAAGAATTCTTCCTGGTGTTTTTTGTGGTCTGCTTTTGACAAAACACACAATTACTGCAGACTATTTTACTTATTTACTAACCTTTCGGTCTTTACAAATTAAATTTGCTTTAAATATTCATTGAATCTGTTTTAGCTAATAATGTATGTATCTTATATTCCCTTTCCTTATGATATAATAATAGCAATTCAGTGTGACATCTTGCATAGTTTTACTTTGCAGTGGTCACATATTTAGGAGTCTGAAATATTAAAAGTTCATTCTGTATTCATTTGTAATTATTAATTTAAATATTCATTAAGATAATTATTTTAGGTCATTATGATAGCCCCTTATGTGCTGCCCCTTAGAAAAATCACAGTACAGATATGTATTTTTTTTTTTTTTTTCCTGAAAAAGGTTTATTTGCTTCACCCTTGTTGCAATCTAGAAAGCACTTGTCTTTAAAACAAAATTAAGTGGTCCAGGAATAAACCAAATAAAATTAGGAAAAACACAGCAACAGCAACAGCAGGAAAAAAAGAAAAAAGAAAAAAGAAAAAAAAAGAAAAAAAAAAAAAAAAGCCTGGCCTTTTATTTTAGGTTTATTAATAATAAAAAGAAAAACACTTTCTCCTTCTGTTCTCCTTCTGCCTCCCCAACATAGAGTTGTTGATTTTGAGAATCCTCATGTGTTATTCATGTGACAGCTGAAATGGTGAAAGAAGAGATTGGTGAGATGAGACCTATTCCGTATCATGCTTTGCAGAGACAGATCCAAGGAAGAAAGAACCTATGCCCAGTGGAGAATTCCAAAAGGCAGTATGTGAAATGCAGGTCCTGTCTCCTCTGGAGGTGGGATGCAGGCTGGAAAGCTGTTTGTCACTGCCCCAAAACACATGGGTCCAGGAGAAACCATATAGACCATCCCATATGACAGAGAGAGGTAGCTGCCATATAGATACATGAGCAAAGTCTGCCATAACTTGTGCCTATAACCAACAAGGAGATCTGGAATTTCCTTTCTGGGAACCTGCTGCCTGTGCACTGGGTTGCCTTCTGTCACACCTTATTATGTTTCAATAGTTCTCAGTCTTTTCATGTCACACAAATATGAATAATTGAAACAAATGTGATTATTTCTCTCTACCTTTCTTTCTTGTGTAGTGTATATAACGATTTATTAATGTTTTTTTGTTTTTGTTATAAAAATACAATTTAAGCTGAACTATTTCTTGTTGAGAGAACTGTTACAGGCTGGTTCAGTGTGACTGATACATGAGCTGGAGAAACGATATGCAAAATTTTGAACATTTCAATGCAAGATACTGCAGAGTAAGCACTGCAGTGACAATTGGGGGTAGGAAGAGAACTTGGCATAGCTGATTTGTCAAGTACTTTCAGGTTCTGATGCAGCCACAAGCCTGTTGGAGGTAAAAATCTGCCATGCTACACTTCTCTGTTATCATTGATACAGAGCTCACAAAAAAATAAATAAATAAATAAATATAATAATAATAATAATAAAAAATAACAGCAGATATTAGGCTGCCAGTAAATGTACCTTTGAGG
This sequence comes from Oxyura jamaicensis, assembly GCF_011077185.1. Classification (NCBI taxonomy): domain Eukaryota; kingdom Metazoa; phylum Chordata; class Aves; order Anseriformes; family Anatidae; genus Oxyura; species Oxyura jamaicensis. The sequence continues at coordinate 112,811,222 of NC_048894.1, read as the reverse complement.
TTAGCATTTATCCAATATGAGCACCTGCCATTTTAGATTGCAAAGACTGCCTATAATCTATTGCTTCTATGATATTGTCATTGGTGTTCTTTTTAAAACAAAACAACAGCAATTTAATTTTGAGGAGGAAGAAAAAATCAGTTCATGAGAAAAAAACAGAGAAGGGTCAATACATTGGAAAAGCAAACAAACAAACAACAACAACAACAACAACAACAACAACAACAACAACAACAACAAAAAAAACATAACATGCTTAATAGGATTGTAATTCTGCAACTAAAGCAGAACTCCATATTTCCAGTTCTGCCACTGGCCTTCAGGCAATTTGTATGCCTCAATTTTGTCTGCCACTTGAAACCAATCTTACTGAAAGAGACACTGTTTTTTTGGAACATGCTTGTACTGTGCCTAGCAAGTGATTTCAGCCTGGACTTCAGAGTGCTTCATGAATAATAATAATAGGATCACATTAATAATTTGGAATACAGCTTCATCACTTGAGAACTCTAGAGGTCTTTTTAGAACACACAGGATAACAGATTTACACAGACTCATACCTATATTACTCAAGTATGAATTATGAGCTTGATGTAGAAATTATTGAGCACAGTCCTGTGATGTTAGCATAGATGATCAGAATGGTTTCTTCAGGCATTCCAATCAATGAATCAATGAATAGTAATGTGGTAGCTTTTCTTCCCTTTGTTTCCAATTAAATTTAAATTGAATTACATTTTTAATACCATAAATTCAATCTTAATATATGATATTGCCTGAAATATGGCCAAGTTAATCCCTGAGGAGAAACTGCTTTCTGTAAAAATCCAGTCTCCTCAGAGATCTCAATTTTGCAAATTTAACAGTGAATTAACTTGAGGTTTTGTGCTATTTTTCCTGTCCTTGAACCAATAAACATTAATATGCATAACTATTCCCTTGAATAAGCACAGTATCTAAGTTTATTAGGGCAGTGTTAAGTATACTGGGAGGAACTAAATGTTAAAAAAAAATACAGTTGGGAAGTGAAATGGTTAACTAATGCCACCAGCTGCTGATGTGGGTAAGTTAGTGATAGTCATTTCCCCCAGACTGCCAATATCTATATTCCGAGTCTTCTTTGATACACATGAAGATCTTTTGTTTCAATCTACCATCCCTGTTAAGAATGTTCTAGCAAATATTTATTGTCCCCTTTCCTATTTTTTAAACTTCTGATCTAAAAGAATGAGAGTTTTCCCATAACTCTTATCTGGCATAAAAATCAAATGCTTTGTGTTTCTCTGGGTGCATCTATGTTTATATTGTCATTCATCATGACAGGGATGAATGGAAATAGTCCCATATTTCATTTTGTTGTATCGTGCCCTGGTAATGGGAATATCTTTGACTCAATTCCCTACTTTAATGGAATTGTGGTTACCCTCTGTCTCGAGGTTTCAAAACTCACTTCATGCACACAATAACTCTCAGGCTTGATGATGCTAGCTACTTTTTATTGCTCTATTCAGAATAAAATATTACTACAAAAGCTATGCTTTTAATGCTGTGCATATCACCTGTAGTCTGGTAATTTAGGCACTGGAGTTCTTTGTCATCTTTATACATATGAGATGTTCCGTATAGAAACACCAAGGGAAATTTGTATTTTTAAGACAAGTAATTTACTTAGAAGTATATGAATTGCACACTGGGACTTAATTGTAATTTAGAAAGTATCAGAGTAATAAGATTAAAATAGGAGTGCATGTGAAAGTTCAGCCTAGGAAAGATATTATCCAAAGTTAAATATATACATATATATTTATTATTTTTTAATGCTGTGAGGCAAGAAGAAAAAAAAATTGGCTGTTAAATTGCCTACAATTAGAGACTAGCAAGTGTTCTTGAAAACTTACTGTGAAAATCCCATGCAGTAATTTTTAAATGCTTTAAAGCTGGGGTTTGGTGCTATGCTTTGAAATGCTACCAGTAACCTGAAAAAGAAGGCTAATTTGATTTTGTCATACTGTATCAACATTTCATGCAGTAAACATGATGCTGCTTCTGTCCATCATTTACTCCATATGGAGTAAAATATTGAAGAGAATTTTCTATGAGGAGGACAGTACACATCTCCAGGTGAACACTTTAGGAATTTATCAAGGGTTACCTGCTCAACCAGCAAGAAAACATGTAAAACAGGTAGCTAGTATAAGATTCCTCAAGCAGAAGCGATCCACTTGCGATAAAGGTCTTGATTCTGGCCACACACACACAAAACAACCAACCAATCAATCAACCAAAAAAACCCACTACCACCAAAAAACAAACCAAAAAAAAAAAATCAAAAAAAAAAATATCTTGGTCTTCTGAAATACTCTTCAAATTACAAATTACAAACACTGTTGGTATCACCTGGCACTTGATCATCCCATGTATTTTTCATTGGGCTTTAAATGGGCATATCTTAGTGTAGAGAGGCTCCTAATTTAACTGAAATCTAATCAGATAACCATCTGGCACAAATTCCCAATAAGTTACTAGGTGTGATTCATAAAAATCACATTATGTGTTTCTGCAGGGCATTATTAGCACTTTTCTTGCAGGCATTCAGAAATGAAACATGGCTCATTCATATTCCAAAGCACTGGGCCAGCACCATTATGCTAATGACAATGCTGCTTAGACAGTCTGGGAAAATACATAGTTTCACCAGCTGAGTATGTTCCATCACCTGGTTGCACGCTGAGGAAGGAAAATGGAAAAAAGATAATACCAGCCCTTTATAACAGGACACTGATAAACTCTTCCTGCATCAGCTGGAAAGAGACATATCGCCATTATCTGATAATCAAAAGACTTGTCAAGGCAGTAATTAACTAATACAAATACTTTACTAGGAAAAAGAATCTTAAAATATGAATGATAGAACAACTCTAAACATATTTATTATTCAGATCAGATTGTCAACAATTTCTCAAGTAAAATCCTTGCCTCTTAGAAGTCAGTGATAACATTCTGTTTAACTTGAATTGGGTCAGAATTTGAAGTGAAGAGTTTAACTGGGTCTGGTGGACAGAATTTAAAACAAAAAGAATCAGGGAAAAGTTAATGTATATTAAATTGCCTTCAGATACACTGAAATCATTTTGCTGTGGCTTTTTTTACATCATAAAGCTTTATCATGAGGTTCATTTATAATGCCAGTGGAGCTGCAAGATGGTGTTTCTCTTTTCTATTATATTATTATCTACATTATATTATCTACTACTTATTTTATCTATATCTATCTGTATCTATATCTATTTTATATATATTTTATCACCTATTTTATATTATCTATATAATATTATCTACTATTACATTATTACTATTGTAATTCTTTTACTACAGCAATTTTAACAATAATTAGTAACAACATAATAATGAGTAATAAAACACATTCATATTTAATCAATATTTAATCATAAAACTTTTCCAAAACATTCATGTTAGTCAAAAACATTAGTGTACGGAGAGTTCCAGAAATATACCAAAACACTGATGCATTCAACTTTTTGGGCCTTAAAAGGTCATTTGAAGAAATATAGTAATCTACATAATGATGAAGAAAGCACACTGAAGACTAAGTGAAAATTAACTGAAGACCTCAGGATATATCTCCACATTTTTTCCACAGAGATAAAAGGGAAAAAAAAAGCAGAAAAGGGAAATAAATATGTGCCAGAAATCTAGATTATATGCTTAGCATGTAGCCTTTTCTAGTTGAATCCTTAATCATTACTAGTGAACACAATATATAGATAACCCAATTTTCATCACACAGGTTTATTTAATAATGAATAATGATGAACATTTTTTATTAAATTAAGAAGCTGAATTTTTCTTTCAGCACAATTCTTTATGTATATCCTCAACATGAATCAGAAAGAAACCAAGTTCAAATGCATAACAGCTAACAGGAAACAAGCAGGAAAGTCTTTATCTCTTCCATGCCTGATTTTATTTGGCCTTTTTGTTGTGTCTGTTTTTCCTAAACATTTTGAATTAATAAACTGCAATTACAATTTGCTAAGAGTTATTGCTTTTTATGCAGCTGGAAAAGAAAAGTGGATGCTACCAAAGACTGTGCCTGAAGGCACTTAAAATGAGGACTTCACTTAGATTAGTACAATGAGACCTGCTGGCTTAAGGAAGAGCAGTTTACTGAAGCATAATGTCTTCCCTTGAGGTCAAATGGTCCTACATGCAAACAAGGAATGAGACAATCCTCCTCTCAGTCCATTATTTTTATTTATCACTTCTATTTATTCTTCCAGCAGTGCTTTAATTACTTAAATTTGTATTAAAATATATAGAAATGCAGGACAGGCTGAACAGCACAGAAAACAGCCTGACACTTTAAGGCTCATCACCCTATTCCTTTCATCAGTCTTTACTCACTTCAGAGCTGTTTCTTCACACTGGGTACAAGTAACCTTTTGGCAGCCAGCTGTACGTAAATGGGCATAACGGCTGTGAGTGAGCCACAGGATCAATACAGCATGGAAAATATAATCTCCTCAAACCTTTTCTCTTCTACTCGTACTCATACGATCATTCTGAGTAACGACCAGGAGGAGGTACAAGTACCTGCAGCAGCGAATGTATTTCCTTCACTGCTCTCTTGGCTCTAGGCAGCACTGCTAACTGCAGACCCTGTGAAAGTCATGAATAAATGATCTCTCTTCATTCTACTAGCTGGGAAAAGAAGTCTCAACAATTTTTGCATTTAACAATACATTTGGAAGAACTTAATTTGCTTTGTGGTTTGCAAGTCATGCTTTGAAGTTTTTTTTTCATGTTCCCAGGAGCTCGAGAGCTGGCAAACATGTTATAAGTTTGTAACTAGAAGGTAGAAGTTGCTGAGAATTTCCATGTGCTCTGCCACATCATTCATGATTTCATATGGTTTGTTTTTTATCTCCAGTATGCCAGGCCACCCAACGAGGCTCATGTGCCAGATGGTATTTATGTATCTTAGCTAGAGTATATTAGTGTTTTAGTGTTTTTGTTTGTTTTTAAATACTGGTTCAGTAGAGGATCGTGCACACTTAGATAATTCCTTTTGACATGCCAAGCATTTATTTTTCTGCATTGCTGATTCTCTAAGGCTTATGAATTTTTGTTTGTCCATAATTATATTAATGTGCAAGTGTTCTTTTTATTTTATTGTCATTAATTGTTAAATGTCTTCTCAAAATAAAACTGGGAATACACTAGGGAAGTGCTCAGCTATATTACAATCAGTATTGCTTTAGTAAGGAGAGAAAAATAAGTTCTTGTGCTCCTTTCAATTTTTATTGTCCTATGATGTAAAAGAATGATTAGAACAATAAACACAAAAGCTTAACATCTCTTTCAACATTAATTAGCCTGAGCAGTCATGTATGGCTTTCTGGGAAAGATAAGAATCAGTTCTTAGTATCATTTACACTGTCTTAAAAATTCCCAGTTCAACCTCCAGAGGGTTATATTGCCAAAGGGAATCACCTATCATAGAATTATTAAATAGTTTGGGTTGGAAGGGTCCTTAAAGATCATCTAGTTCCAACATCCCTGCTATGGGCAGGGGCACCTTCCACTAGATCAGATTTCCCAGGGCACCATCCCCTTTGGCCTTGAACACCTCGAGAGATGGGGCACCCATAACTTCTCTGGGCAATCTGTTCCAGTGCCTCACCACCTCAACCAGGGCATGGTCACTGCAGCCCAGGCTGCCTCCAGTTTCAACTTCTTTAATAAGTCAGTCTTCACTGATGAGCACCAGGTCCAGTGGTGCTTCTCCTCTAGTTGGTTTGTCTAACATCTGCACCAGGAAGTTATCCTCAACACACTCCAGGAATCTCCTGGATTGCCTACAGCCAGCTGTGCTGCTTTCCCAGCAGACATCTGGGTGGTTGAAATTCCCCGTAAGGATGAGAGCCTGCAAGCATGATGCATCTTGTAGCTGAAGCAGGAAGGCCTCGTCAACAACCTCCCCTTGATCGGGCAGCTTGTAGTGGACCCTAACCACAGGTTGTCAGTTATCGGTCTGTTCCTTAATTTTTACCCACAAGCTCTCAACATGTTCATGGTTTCTCAGAGGCAGTTCTTCCCAATCTAATATTCAGAATTTCTTAATATAGAGTGCAACATCCCTGCTCTTCCTTCCCTCTTCTGAAAAGCTTGTAGCTCTTGACTGCAGTGCGCCAGTTGTATGATTCATCCTACCATGTTTCCATGATGGTAATTAGGTCATACTTTTGTAATTATGCCATGGTTTCCAACTCCTCCTGCTTGTTTCCCATGCTACATGCTTTGGTATAGAGGCAGCTGTGCTTTTGGATGCATCATCTTTTTAGAGGAGCCCTCCCTAATTCCTTTGGGATGATTCACAGGTATTTCCCTGCTGCTTCCTAAAGAGTCAGTGTTCCCTGGTTCTTATTTGTCACACAGAAGTACATCCTTTTCCCTCTCTCAATCTAGTTTAGAGCCCTGATAATAAGCGCAGACAGCTTGCTGCCCAGAACAATCTTGCTCCACCTAGTCAGGTGTGCTCCATCTGGTGTCAACATGCCCAGCTTCTCAAAGGTCTGTATGAGATTGTAGAACTCAAAACCTTGAAAGCGGCACCAGACACACAGCTAGTCAGTCACCTGCTCTGTCTCCTTCTTGGGTCCCAGCCTCCAGCTGGGAGGATAGAGGAGAACAATACTTGTGCTCCTGATCCCTTTGACATCTTTCCATGGGACATAAAATCCCTTTTGATATTTCAGAATATCCTCACTGCAGCCTTACTTGACCCTACATGAAAGAGTAGGAATGGGTTGTAGTCATCTCACCTTACCAGGCTTGGTAGCTTCTCCGTGTTATCATGAATGTGGGCCCCCAGCAGGCAGCAAACCTCGCCAGAGAGACTGACCAGATGGCAAATGGCTGCTTCAGTGCCTCTCAGTGAGGAATCTCCACTTACTAACACTCTTTGAGCTTTTTTAGTAGTACTTGTTCTAATATAAGTGGTTCATTATTCCAACTTTGTACTGTTGTCCTTTTCTGGCTCTTGACCATTACTGATGCATTCTCCTTTTTCCAGCCTCACGGTAACTGCTGTGTAGGTGCACGTTGGGAGCAAGAGGGAGAATTCTTTGGCTCTGAGATATGGTTGCACTCTCCCTTGTCATGTGAGTCAGTCAAGTCCATCAGCTCAGGGCTGGAAGCTAGTTTGCCTTCCCTTCAATGACTTAAGGCAAGGCTGCTGCTCAGCCTATGCCGATGCATATTTACCACGCATAAATCTCTCATTTGAACTCCTGGATACTATGCTACCCATTTAGCTGCTCTCCCAACATGGCAACTTACTCAAAAAGATGGGCAAACATGCACCCACAACACTCACCTCTGTGAGAAGTGAGAAACAAAGGAAAGAAAATAAAAAACCCTTCCTCGCAGCCACACTTTTTCACTTCCAATCCCTGAGTAGCATAAGAGAGCAGGGAAATGGGGGTTGTATTCTGTCTATAGCATTTTGAATCCACAGCTCCTTCACAGTCACTCTCTGACCCTGCTCCACGTGGGGTCCCTCCCACGGGATGCCGTCCTTCCTGAACCGAGCCTGCGGGGGCTGTCCACAAGCAGCAGCTCTTCAAGATCTGCTCCCACACAGCTCCACACCACGGGGTCCATCCCCCAGGAGCACAGAGAAGAATCACAGAATCATCTAGGTTGGAAGAGACCTCCAAGATCATCTAGTCCAACCTCTGACCTAACACTATCAAGTCCTCCACTAAACCATATCACTAAGCTCTACATCTAAACGTCTTTTAAAGACCTCCAGGGATGGTAACTCAACCACTTCCCTGGGCAGCCTATTCCAGTGCCTAACAACCCTTTCAGTAAAGAAGTTCTTCCTAATATCCAACCTAAATCTCCCCTGGCGCAACTTTAGCCCATTCCCCCTCGTCCTGTCACCAGGCACATTGGAGAACAGACCAACCCCCACCTCGCTACAGCCTCCTTTCAGGTACCTGTAGAGTGCGATAAGGTTGCCCCTGAGCCTCCTCTTCTCCAGGCTGAGCAATCCCAGCTCCCCCAGCCACTCCTCATAAGACATGTTCTCCAGATCCCTCAGCAGCTTCATTGCCCTTCTCTGGACTCGCTCGAACACCTCAATGTCCTTCCTGTAGAGAGGGCAAACTGCTCCAGCACAGGTCCCCCACGGGTGTCAGCTCCCCCCATTTCCCCTGCTCCTGCGTGGGCTCCTCTCCACGGGCTGCAGCTCTGGCCTGGGGCCTGCTCCTGCGGGGGCTCTCCATTGGCCGCAGCCTCCTCCAGGCCACCTCCACCTGCTCCACCGGGGGCTCCTCCATGGGCTGCAGCGTGGAGATCTGCTCCATGCGGGACCCATGGGCTGCAGGGGGACAGCCTGCTCCACCAGGGGCCTCTCCACAGGCCACAGGGGAACTGCTGCTGCCTGCCTGGAGCACCTCCTGCCCTCCTGCTGCACTGACCTTGGGGGCTGCAGGGCTGGTTCTCACTCCTCACTCTCCCAGCTGCTGTTGTACAGCATTTTTTTTTTCCTTTTTTTAAAAAAAAATCTGCTCTCCCAGAGGCACAAGAAACATCTCTTATTGGCTTGGCTCTGGCCAGCGATGGGTCCCTTTGTAGCCAGCTGAAACTTGCCCTTATCTAACATAAGCTTCTGGATTCTTCTCAAAAAGGCCACTCCATGCAACCCCTGCTGCCAAAACCTTGCCACGTAAACTTACTAGGCCTTTGTGTTCTCCTCTGTGAAGTGCTGTGCCTCTCCTTAGGTCGCATGCTGTTTGCCCACTCTGGTCACTCGCAATGCCTAGGGGCTGCTTTTCTACATGTAGTAGAGTGTGCCACTGCTCCTGGCCCTAACCAAACATCAGCAGCCATTCTCATGGGGGCTCCTGTTGGCTCTCTCCATCCCTGGGGTTTCCTTGATGTAGTAACTCCCCTGCGCACCGCAGTCCCACAGTCTGCTGCAGAACATCCCTGCACTGCAGCTGATTGCCTGTGTACACACCCTCCCTCACGGGACAAAAAAATGTCTCGTTCTGAACCAGCTTGGCTGGGGCAAATGAGGAATTGGTTTCAGCTTACTGCAGTGGTTGTTCAGGGATGTCCTTGAAATGAGGGTGATTTTTAAGGGCTCATTCTATAATACTGGGCCAAGCTGCTTCCAGGAGAAGCTGTTCCTGAGGTCCTCTTCCACTCCTACAACATACTTCATTTGCTGAGGATGGAGATCAAGTTGTATAAACATAAATGTTCTACATTATTTAGGAATTCAGCCACCATGGGTAAATCTTCAATACCTTCAGTTGGCATGTAAGTACTTTTTTCACACGTTCAGCAGCACAAAGACATTTTGTCCAGCTAATATGTACTCCATGTATTCCCAGAGGGGTGCATTTATTTACTCTGTGTAGGATAACATATTTTCCTTTATTTTTTAAAGGTCTCCTGACTTCACACAGTGCTAGGCTACTACATAAGGTATTGGATCTTCTCACCTCCTCACATCCCCTTCAGTTTGAAGAATCAGATTCTGCTCAAGCTGTGCAGGTGCATTAGCACCATGGAAACTCAGACTATTTCTTCCCATGGGGGCTGAATGCAGGAACAGGACAGAGTCAAAGCTTACAAACAAGCCAACAACTTCTGAGGAGTGCTGTAGACAGAAAGCCTAGAGACCTTTCTGTATTTACATATCTGGGCGAAGACATCACACAACGTTTCTTGTGCAGAAAATGTAACTGCTAGATTAAAAATAATTGGATGAATATCATCCCTGCTCCCCCCGCCCCCCCAACTAATAATAAGAAATCATATTAAATAAATGCTTTATTGTAGTTTATTTTAATTCAGTTCCTTCTTTTTCTTGTGAAATTAGAATTTCTGATTTCCCTCATATTTGTTTTCCTCCCTTCACATGCACCAGTCAGCAGGGAAGCAGGTATACGATGCATACCATGCATATTTTTTTTTTTTTTTAATAGCAATACTTCTGGCGAAAGTTAAATGTTGAGTTGTACTGCAGTTGTATAGCCAGTTGTGTGACATTCTCAAACCAGCAAATACATTGAATTGATAATTAATTCAGCTTTAAAAGATTTGACTCAGACCCTCAACTCATGAAAATCAATGCTATTCCATAGCGATTGAAGGAGCTATGGCTATTTACCTTCTTTGCAGGCCCTAGACCTCTGTAATAAATCTGACATTTACATTTTAAACATCATAAATCCACAAAAGTGTCCTTAACTTTGCAAGAATGTTTCAATATCATGTAGGGGTCACAGTGCTCATGCCCTAAATCAGGAAAACAATTAACCACTAGACTTTTTGAGGTCATCCATGTGCAGGAAAGTAATTAGGTCTAGATCCTCATAGATAAAAAATTAGCTGCCAAAATGCACAGATGGAATTTTCAAATAATGCTTAATAAGGTAAAATGCCTAAATTATATTGATTCCTTTGACTACCTGACCTTTAGAGCTTAATTTTAAGCTTCCCTGTTATGGCTTAAGAGTGTGTGAAAACTTGCATATGTGCTTGAATGCATTTCTTGTAGATATATTCTTCCTTAGGTCAAATCTGAAAAATAATCATCTTAGACCAGGAGACAGAAAATGCAGTGATCATTGTGAATTGGAGACGGATTTTCTTGGTGTGTTTTGAGCAGCAGCAAGCTGAACAATGTCCTTTTCCAATTGAGATTAGTTCAGGGGGAACAGCTTTCGAATGAGTTATTTCAGACATATACACACGTCATTCCAAAAGAAAAATACCTACCCCTGGCTGTGGTCTGTGAAACAAGATGGATTGCTAGTCTTCAGATAAAACTCCATGCTCCTGTTTAACTGAGTTCCTCTCTTCTTTGCCATGCTTATCGTCTTCTCTTATGTTCTGCAACCCCCTGCAGTGGCACTACTAAATATCCATGATGAGCTGAAGAAAGGCAGGATGTAGAAAGATGGAATACAAGTTCTCAGAAATTCATGATAAATTTGCTTGGCTATGTAGAGAGGAAGAAATCCACTGTTTAATGAACTGTTGTTGTGGACTTAGTGACCCAGGATAAATTGGAATTGCTGCATTGATCTTTAAATTGAGCATCCTGGATTTTTGCTAATATAAGAGTTTTGACATCATATGTCCAACAAGCTCTTCTGAGTTCACCCAGGAGATCAGGAGTTCATGTCTTTTTGTACTCTGTATTTTCCAGTTCTCAATTTAGAAAATCCACCCAGGAATAATAACATATGACTATGCAAACACAAAGGAAAAGTTTCCTTGGTGGTAGGAATATGAATGAGACACACTGTTTAATATTTCTTACCTATCATGCATACAGATATGTATCCTGGAAATTTCTTATCTCTTTGTAAGGTACTTTTAATTTTAAAAGGTTATTTTCAAAATACCTGCATTTGAACTCTGTCTTTAGCTGTTCAATCCTTATTCAATAGTCTTCCTTATTGCCAGATGAATATATCTGCATATGGGTATATGGTATCATCCATTTAGAACTTGAGTCACATATGACAAGCAACAAAGGGTTGCTAGCTTGGGCATATTTCTATGCAAATTAGTCATCATCATAAAAAAAAAAAAAAAAAAAAAAAAAAAAAAAAAAGTTAGTTACAGCCCATAGAAAATCAGCCTCTTTGGCTAGGATGGCCACAGAAGCAAACCAATGGCAGGAGAACTGAACAAAGAAGCCAGGGGGAAGGACTGGGCAACCCCTGGGCAAATTAACAGTAATCTTTCAGTTAGACTGAGAGGCCACCATTTCTGAGAAGTGACGTAAGACAGGGGAATTGCTACAGTGTTTGTAATTTTCAGGAAAGAAAAGCAAGAGGAATTAATATATATAAATATATCTGCTTGTTTGTTTTCTTGGGTTGCAATGCAAAGCATAGGAGGTTCCAGATCTGCCTACTAGTACAACTAGTTCTACCTAACTAGTACAAAGATTCATCTCAACCAAGTAAAGACCTCATGGTAATATATTATAATTTTATAGTAAACTGAAGGAGGCTAAAGAGTAAAAAGTATTTTACAATGTAGTAGATTAACCTCAATCTTATAAAATAGCTGAATTTCTCTAGAGGGATGCAAATTGTCTATGTTTTTACATAGTCTCTATTATATTTAACAAAGAAAAATATGTTTATTGCCAGGTGTTGACAGTTTACCTTGAACATCTGTAGAGCAACATGCTATTAAGTGCTTAAAAAGCTGGCTGGGAAAGTTAGATTTTAAATCTTGCCAAAAGGGGGCTGAAATTTGTGCATGGAATTTGCAAACATGGGAGGATCTATACAATGCATGGTTTGTTTTCAAGTTTGATTAGTTTTCCACATTTGCAGAAAGCATGGAACTTTGTACTATTTGCAAGCCTGCTGAGAAGGTGATTAGACAATAGAGATTTTCCAAATACAACACTGAAGGTGCTAAAACATCTTGGAAGTACATTTGCATTGTATTATATACACTTTTCTGCTGTTTGCAAAAGAGTACAAAAGTATTTACTTACTATGGAAATAGGAAAACAACACACACACAAAAAAATGCTATTGAAGTTAAATCTATATCTGCTTTGTAAAACTTGGGTAGAATTATTATGACAGGACTGTAGGCAGTTTTATATAGTATGAATGTTCTGTCCAATACAGTATGCCTCTTTCTTTCATGGACAGACAGATTTGTATTTTACTAACCCAACATATTATTTGGAAAAGAAACCAAATTAAATGGTTTGACTGGTTCTTGCATATATTTGAAATGTTTCACCAGCACTGTAGATTATTTTGTGAAAGACCCTTTCACATGTTGCACATTCTTATTACCTGTACTGCCAATGTCAAATGTGAGGAGAAATCCTTTACCAAAGGTTCCTTTCAAAAGAATGTAAGTAAAATAGAAAAGAATTATAAAATAAAATAGGCTCTTGTATCTTTACTGCTTATAGTGAAACACTTATATATGGCAGCTTTGATGGAATTCTAATGCAGATTTATTACTAGAATCTGCAGCTCACTGTAAAATGCAGTCAAAAAGAACAAATAAAGAGCAATGCATGGCAAGTAAAGATGTCAGAAAGTAAAATGTCTCTTTCTAAAAGCCTGCCTTTTTCACAAGCCTTTTCATGAACTTTTTATGAAGTTTCTAGTGTAGACCAAAATAATTAGAGAAAAATGACCTTGAGGTTTATGCTGTGTGCAGAACAGTGACTTGTCCAATCATTGTAGGAAAGGGTGACAGATTGTGATTGATGTTTTCAGAAGAACTACAAAGTGAAGTGTATGAATGGTACCTTAGCTTTCTAACCATGTATGACAAATGCAGGCACTGTGAGAAGCTCTTTATCCCCAGATGCTGTGAAAGCACATAGCAAATTTCATATGGATGAGCCTATGAGAAGACTATCTAAAGAGCTAATCTAAAATCTCATTTTCAGAGTTGATTCTGGTGTTTCAGAAGTGAACATATCCCTGAATATAGATCCTATATCAGGAGGATTAGGACGTCAGTGATTAATACGAATTTCATTTTTAGACATGTCGTGGGATTGCCATCGCATATATAAAACACTGAACTTGTTGAACAGCATGTCCCTTTTCAATTACAGTTTTAATGAAGAAATGACTTTTACAAGGAAAAAAAAAAAAAAAAACAAAAAAACATGAGCTTATTATAAAAATATTTTATTTTATTTATTTATTTATTTATTTCTCCTATCCTTCTATCAGGTAAAATTGGTTGTTCTTGAATAAGATTTTCATTATTTTTCTAGGTCACACGATTTTATTTGTTTATTTATATATTATAATGAATGTACCAATTCTTGTTTCTTCTACCTTTATTTATCTCCACTAGTATCTAGGGAAAGGAATCTATTTCAATGAAGTTTAGGGACCAGCTTTAGAAACAAAAAAAAATAAATGTTCCTTACCTAACTCCCAACCAAGGGGCTGAGTATCTTGTCAATCTTTAAACTGACTTTTAATCTAAAATACATTTGTGCACATTAAAATCTATCCCAAAGTTGTCATAGTGCAATTGTGGCTGGTGAAAAGCTGCTACAGTGCTAAGCTTGATGATCTCTCAAATGGCAAGAAGAAATACAGACCACTAGTCTACTTGTCAGCATCACCATCCAAACCACTGGTTTTCTTCCAGAGGTATTCTACAATACTTCAGAGCAATGTAAAACAATAACAACAACAACACAATAATATCTCTGTTGAGTGGGACTGTTGACTGGCTTAGTCTTTGCAGAGCAGCACTGACTTGTGTATGTTCTTTATACAGACTTCAGGTGCTTCCCAAAGGAAAAAGAATGTAACCTCTAGCCAAGTTCATGAACACTGACAAATAACTCAGAAAAATAAATATTTTGCGCATTTACAGTATTCCCAATTTCTGCAATATGTATTTTGTTCAAGTAGTATCTTATCAGGATCATTGGACTTAAATTTGATTCACACCTATGATACTACAAGGCCAGCTTCTAATTGTATTAGACATTTTTTGACTGAGAAGGGCATTAGTAAACATAATACGTAATTCCCTCCACTGCTTTCCTTTAAGTGTGCACCGCGTGAACTGATGTGAAATGCAGAACATAAATTCCCATTCTGTTGTTATCCATTCATTTTAATTCCATACATAAATTCTCCTCATTCATTTCCTAAGTGAACCTTTTCTTAGCCTGTCTGTACCCTCCATTTTTTAAATTAACATGCAAGTGAAGATGGAAGATGTTTTCAGCTGAGGGAAATGTTACCACAAGGAAAGTTCATGAGTTTTCTCCCTGATTATTTGCCCTCTGAATTCTGTAAATAGAGCAAAACGAATGTTTCTGAACATTTTATTAATTATTTTAAGCTTTATTACACTGTCTGAAATTTTGTGTATTCATCTTCCTTCAAAATAAGAATGAATATTTTTGAGTGAAAAATCCCACTCTGTGAAATATTAATGGAAAGGATGTAGTACACAGTTATGAATGTGATAAAGGCCGGGTTCATGTGGTCAAAAAGGTATTGAAAGTCACAGTCATCATTTCATAAATGGTGCTGGTGTTTGAATGTAAATCACCAGGGAGTTATGATTCACATCTCTTTTCAATACATTTTACTCCATTCACAATATAAGAAACCAATGAAACTGCAGGACATCTTTTCCACATAATGCACTGAAATTGCCTTTGAAAACACATGTACAAGATGCACATGACTGGTCTTTTATTTTGCGCTTGTGGCTTAGATGTAAATGTAGAATAGATACCACATATACAGAAATTCTTAGAAAAGAATATAAGCCAGTTTGGTCATCTTTTTAAGTATAAGAAAAATTTGATTTTTAGGAAAAAAAATAGATAAATACAAGACAAGAAATGATGTTTCGGTTTAGAATCATACGATCATAGAATCATTAAGGTGGGAAAAGACCTCCAAGATCATCTGGTCCAACCATCACCCTACTACCAATGTCACCCGCTAAACCATGTCCCTAAGCACCAAATCCAACCTCTTCTTGAACACTCCCAGGGACAGTGACTCCACTCCCTCCCTGGGCAACTGGACTTCAGTCTTCTCTCTGTATATACCTAATTTCTTCTGCAGAGACGTGTATTCAGAGATTTGAATCCAAACAGAAGAGAAATAGGTCAACATGTAATTAGGAAATGGCATTTTTATAATAAATATTCTTAAAATATCAATTATATTGAAAAGACAAGTGAAACTTTGTCTAACCTTAACATAGAATTTGGATTTCATAGAATCATAGAATTATTAAAGTTGGAAAAGATTTCCAAGATAATCTGGTCCAACTATACCCCTACCACCAATGTCACCCACTAAACCATGTCCCTAAGCACCAAGTACATTTCATTAAACACCCCCAGAGACGGTGATGCCACCACCTCCCTAGGCAAATCATTCCAATGCTTAACTACTGTTTTTGAGAAGAAATGTCTCCTAATTTCCAAACTAAACCTCCGCTGACACAACTTGAGTCCTATCGCTAGTTATCTGTGAGAAAAGACCATCCCTCAGCTCCCCACAACTTCTTTTTAGGAAAAGAGCAATAAGGTCACCCGTGTGTCTCCTCTTCTCCAGACTAAACAACCCCAGTTCCGTAAACTGCTCCTCATAGGACTTGTGTTCCAGGCCCTTCACCAGATTTGTAGCCCTTGTCTGGACACGCTCAATGTCAGGCCTCAATGTCTTTCTTGTAGTGAGGGACCCAAAACTGAACACAGTACACACATGAGATCCACCATAGAACCTCTCCTTGTTGCCTTCTCTATCACTTGGAAAAAGAAGTTATCATCAATGCATTCCAGGAACTTCCTAGATTGCCTGTGCTCTGCTGTGCTGTAACTCCAGCAGATATCAGGGTAGTTGAAGTCCCCTATGAGGACCAGGACTTTTGAATGTGAGGCTGCTTCTATCTGTCTATAAAGGGCCACATCTGCTTGGTCTTCTTGATAAGGTAGCCTGTAGCATACTCCCACTACAATGTCACCCATCCCTGACCTCCATGTAATCCTGACCCATAAGCTCTCTGTCAGCTCCTCATTCACCCACAGGCAGAGATCCATGTACTCCAGCTGCTTGTTGACTTAAAGGGTGACGGCCCCTCCTTGTCTCCCCTGCCTGTCCTTCCTAAAGAGCCTGTATCTTTCCATTCCAACATTCAGTCACGTTCAGTCATCTCATCGTGTCTCCATAATGACAATGACATCATAGCCCTGCAGGATTGTGTACATCTCTAACTCCTTTTGTTTATTCCCCGTACTATTTGCATTGACACAGAAACATATAAGTTGTGCCCCAGATGAAGCACACTTAACTGCCTGGAGTGGCTGGAATTCCTTTGTGCTGCTCTTCGGGTGCTCTCCTGCTGACCTGTGACCCTTCTCCAGGCTCTGGGCATCTATCACTGGCACTGGCGTCTGGGAGGAGTGGGATGGATTGAGGTTCTTCTCCCCGGCAACTCAAGTTTCAAGCCCTTTTCACCGGTTTGGCAAACCTATGACCGAAGATGCTCTTCCCCTTCTCTGATAGGTGAACCTCATCAGCCCCCAGCAGATCAGGTTTCTCAAATCTAGTCTCATGGTCTAAGCAGATGAACCCCTGTCTGTGACACCAGTCCTGCAATCATCCATTGATTTGCCAGATTCATCTGGCCCTTTCAATCCCCTCCCCTGGACTGTCAGGACTGATGGAAAAACTGTCTGTGCTCCTGAGTCATTTACTGCTGCTCCCAGGGCTCTGTAGTCCCTCTTGACACTCCTCAGACTGCTCCTGGCAGCATCATTTTTGCCCATGCAGTGCCAGCAGCAGTGGATAATACAGAAGCAGTGGATAACAGCAATTATCCCGTCATCCAGATTATTTATGAAGATGGTGAACAGTGTGTGGCCTGGGGGGGACCCATAGTGGTTACGGGCAGCAATCCTGAGTAAAAACCATTGTTCTCCACCCTCTGAGTGTGGTCTGTTAGCCAATTGCCTGCCCGTCTAGAGGACCTCTCAAACTGCTTTAAAACTACCAACTCTACTTCTCAACTATATAAAGGTTTCTCCACACAGAGAAACTGAATTTCTGAGAACAGAAAAGCTCCTATTTACAATCTATTTATGTGGGAACAGAATGTTTTTTCTTCCAGAACAGTTAAAAAGGTGTGTTTTCATTCAACCCTGTGGGCTTGCTTTTCATCCAGACTGCATCGCCCAGAGTACCCTCTGATCTCTCTCCATGGCTGCCCCTGGGGCATTGCAGGGACTGTAAGAACCCACAGAGGGACTGTGGTGACTTCTGTAGGCCCAAAATGTAAGGCTCATAAATCCCTACAGGTGATCTCTTGTTCAGACTCTGGTACCCATTTTTGTACAGCTCAGAATAGATTATGGATTATGGGCTCATAGTAAATTATGGAGTTGCAACAACAAGTGACTCTGATTTTACTTCAGTCACACATATCACATGGTATTAGTGAAACTTAACACAGCTTCCCCAGCTCATTCATAAGATGAAAAATAGTTTTGTAAATAGCATTTTCTGTGGTCACGTTATCTCTCAACTCTATGCAAACTCTGCCAAAAGCTTTTATATTTTCTTCTTCTTCCTTCTTTAAAAAAAAAAAAAAAAAAAAAAAAAAAATCCAAAGTCTTAACTACTTCTGAGCCTGACATGTGGAGAAACATCACTATGTGCACTTTACGTGTATGTTTTTTTTTTTTTTTTTTTTTTTTTTTTTTTCAGCAGCCCCTCTGGTGCTTAGAAAAATTTCCATGCTGCTTTAATGGATGACATTTCTCTCTGTAAGTTTTCCTTGAAAATAACCTGTAGAAAATAATTGCTCTGTCTTCAGTCTCATAAAACTTCTGACAATGTGTAAATGTTCAGAAAGCAATTAGCAATCAAGTTTGGCAGGAGAGAAGTAGAGCTCACTGTTGACTACATAAACAGAAAAAGTCAACTATTTGAGTTTGCTTAAGTTTATGAAAGAATCTAATCTCACAATAGACATGCTTAAAGTTGTATTGGATATTAATGTAGACATTTGTTGTTATTCCTTCTTGTAAGAACATTAAATCAGCCTTGCAAATTGTCAGAAGAATTTACTGACATGGATGGTTTCCACTATGAAAATATGTTTTCAATAATATCTAATAAGATATCTTTCTATTAATTAAGAAGTCATAGATATAAAATCATGTGACTTGCTTCTTCATATTTTGCCTCTTAGGGGTGGTAATAGCATAAACTTTAGCAACTTTTCATTCTGATTTGGCTGTAAGTAAAGTGCTTCTTCCTTATGTCCTTAACAACTATACATATAGATTATACACATATAAAATATACAGATGGTTACATTCCAATTATACACACAGTTTTACCTCTGAAAAAGGTGTTTACTGACCACATCTTAAGGGCCATCCTGAAATAACAATGATGAATATATAAACTTTACAATACTAAAATATAATCTGGATTTGATGGTTAAGATTGTGTTAAATTGAAGCTTTTGACATATCAGAAATAACATAAGTGAAATGTTTAGAACCAGATGAGTTTCTGTAAAAAAATAAAAATTAAAATTAAAAAAAAATACCACAACAGCTGGAGAAGTTTATTGAAGATTTCAGAATGGACAACTGTCAGACAGTCAGTAATCCTGGTCCTGCTGTGTTTCTGTGGATTCTTTAATTAAAAGACAGATGTTCTTTAAACTCTAATAATGTCTTGTTATATATCTTCTGGACATGTTTGTGAAGTAGCATACTTACATCCTCAGTTTGGACAGTCATCATTTTCCACACATAATTGCACACTGTGGAATTTTTTGAACTTTTTTACTTCCCTGCACTGGCAGCTTGTGGCCCACCTTACTGTCTGAGATAGCACCAGACGTAATTCCTATAGCTTCAGTAGTTTTTGGTTACTAGTTTTCCTCAAAACTGCTTGGATTTGTGTATATTTTTTCTGTCCTGTCTCACTACTATTCTATAATCCCAAGAATATGAAACCATTGGGATAACTATTCTGTTTTGTTTACTTTTCAGCTCTATTCTCTGCTGTTATGAATCTTTCATTTCCCTGTTAGATACCCTATAACATTTTCTTAATCATTTCAGTGCACAATCCTTCTTGATGAGTCTAGAGACCTGACATATTTTGATTCATTTGTGCTTTCTTCCTCACTCTAATGCACGTAAAAGTTATTTCTTCCCTTCCTCTACTCCTCCCTTTCCAATTTGTTAGCTACTGGTACATTCAGCTTATGTGCTTGGTTTTGGGACAGAAGTTCACTATTTTCTACCCATTCTACTATAGAATGGGTAGAAAATTAAACTTACCTTAATTTACCTTAAATATTGCTCAAGGGTTCTCTTCCAGTGTTAATTATGGGTTTGACTACCATACTTTCAATTGCATCTTTTTCTTACTTAATTAATAAGTATTGCATATGTTTGCAGCATAGTACCCCGTTCATCTTCTGCTGCAATGCTGCAATGCACTGATCCCATGAAAAATTTCCCTGAGCTAATAGAGCTGTTATAAATCTTTTCTTTATACTATACACAGTCTTCTGACACCTGAAAACTCCTGCTCAGATGGACTAAGATGGAGTTATTGGCAGCCTTTACCTCTTTTCCAGATGTGGGACAGCCACTTACACCTTAGGGATGGCTACTGCCTAGGAACTTCTATGGTGTCTTAGTCTTTCTGAGCTCTACTCACTTTGCTATTTCCGTTCCTCTTTTTTCTAGTCTTTCAGATATCAGTCACATCCACACAATATGACTATTGCCAGTTTTTTCTTAATCCTTCTGCCTACAACCAGGCAGGCAGATCTTTTTTGATCCATAAATTGAAGTTGTTTTATTAATAATTTTATAATAATAACTAATATAATTTGATTCTGCTTCTTTTCAGCAACCTGTGAGATGTAGTCAAGGATTCTAATGATTATAGGACCTCTTTTTAGGGATACTTAATCCTTTAAAGGTTAATAAAACTTTTCTGTTCAGCAGTAAACCCTCTACTTACTGTAACAGCATTTTTTTTAAAAAAAAAAATCTGCTTATAGCCATTGTATTTTGTTTCTAACTATATATTTACATTTCATTTACACAATATCAATCTCTTTCAGGCTTGTTCATAATTGTTTGATATTTGCACTTTCAGCCTCAGCTGAATGAAAGTTATTAAAATCACTATACTCTTCAGAACAAGATGTTGTGGGTAAATAAAACATGAAGACATGAACACCTCTTTTTTTTTTTTCTTTTTTTTTTCCTTTTTTTTTTTTTTTTTTGTGCCCACTGTTGGCAAGTACGAAAACAGATTGCTTTTTAATTAAATGTTTAAGTAGAGATAGTTAGATTTCCTCCAGTTGCTCCAATCTTCTACTCAAAACCAAATAATGTGAAATAGATCTTATTTTCAGCACCTAACATTGATCTGTTTGATATCAGTTCTCATTTGAACTGCTGGATAATGGACCACAAATACCCAGATTTCCTCCAGAGCTCCACTACTAGATGTACTTTGACATGCTTGTCAAAAGGAACAACTTTTATTTATTTATTTATTTATTTATTTAGATTTGATGTTTAAACATCGTGATGTTTAAACAGAAGCTCCTGATGATGAAATGATCTTTCTGCTCACACAGACTTGTTCTATCATTCAATCCATACATGGTATATTGAAGTATCTATAGTTCAGACAAATCTGTCAGCATAAAACAAGCATGAGACAAAAGGTCTGTCCTGGTACAGAAGCCTTAACTCGTGCTTACTAAAGCACAATAAGGACAGTGAGGATACAGAGAATTAGCATAGATTCCCTGTGCCAGTGCTAAATTTTGCTTGTAAGTATTGTATTAAACATTTACAAGTACACTTTCAAAAATGCATGGGGCTTTCACTGAAAAATTCTCAGTGACACTAATGGGCATCGCATGACTCATTTCCCACACACAGCTTTGAACATCCATCCTACTCTGTGCTGTAGTTTCTTGTGCCACTGTCATCATTATATTTCTCAGAATTTTTCAGTAGTTCTTTAAGCTTTTTTTTTTTTTTTTTTTTTTTTTTTCCCATGAATAATAACTTGTTCTTTTACTTATCCTCTTATTTGTTTCTTTATAATTTAAGGTTTTTAATGCCTTACTTGCCTGAAAGTAGCTCCTAAAATAAACTAACTTTAGGGACATCAAGCTCTTCACTTACAGTTTTTCATAGAAATTGCCAGCTTAAGTAAAGGGTTGAACATAAGAAGTGTGTCATTTTTCTGTATTGGGTTTACATGGCAAGGGCTTGGTAGCAGGGGGCCTGCAGGGGTGGCCTCTGTGAGCAGAGCCCAGCAGCTGCCCCGTGTCAGATCAGAGCCAGCTCCAGCCGGCTCCAAAGGGACCCACCACTGGCCAGAGCCGAGTCATAGTGTGAGGCTGTTTGGGCCTCTGGGAGAGCAGATAGAAGAAAGGGGAAAACAAAAACAAAACAAAACAAAAAAGACAAACAATCAAACAACAAAAAAAACCTGATACAGTGGGGGGGGGGAGGGGGAGGAAGTAGGAGGGCATCAAAATAAATATATTTATTTTATTTTATTTATTTATTTATTTAAATTACTTATTTATTTATTTATTTATTTATACTGATACCTGTACAGGTATCAGTACCTGTACATTTTGAAAATTTCAGACATTGTCTGAAGCATATGAACAATTTCCATGGAACAAAGACTGTCACTGTGACACTGAGTGTGAGGTATGGAACTAATGAGATTTTAATCTTTAGTTACTTGAGGTGTTTGATGATTTTTTCATTCGGTGTAAAGGAGTTGGAGAGTTTTTACAACTACATTATCCTTTGAAGTAAAAGTAAAAGGATGCACCATACTTCTACTTAGTCTAGGAATCATCCATACTTCTGAATATTTTATTGCAATGCAAGAAAGGCCACAAATAAATAAATAAATAAAATGTAGATAATGCTGCTAATACAGTACAAAAGCAGAAAAGATATGTATAGCCCAGATCACAATTCACAAATTTTGTGAATTTGAAGATAGACTTTTTCCCCAGTTGCTGTCTTGACAACAGACTAGTATCTTCTTCTCAACACCAAAACATCAACAATAAAAACCTTAGCTCTCAATACCTCCAATAACATGGTGGAGAAAAATAATGCCCTTGCAAATCCACCCTGGCATTTCAAGATGTAGATTTTAAGCATTTCTGGAACTGCCAAGTAAAACACTTTTTCTCAACAAAGTGACTACCTTTTGCTCACTTAGAAGTCTCTACTCAGGAATTAGGTGAGCAAAGCTGATGAATAGGATAAATTACTTCAAATGAAAGTGACAGCTCACATGCATTAAACAGATCAAAAAGATTTTTTCTCTCTCTTTATTCATGGGATGCAAATTGTGCTTTAGAAGCAAAGATTTCTCTGCATGGTCGGGTGGAAAAGAATCCAGAACTTTTAAACCCAGGGAGTCTGTGAAAGCTATTTTAAAAATTGTTTTTTTCCTGCAGGATTCTACTGAGCTTAATGAACCTAGTGGGCTTGGCAGGCTGTCCTGCTGGCTCCTGCAGCCTGTGGGAAGTGTGGTTACTCTGGAGCTCATCCATCTCCATGGTGCATCTGAAAGTAGCAGCTCCACCAGATGTGCTAATGGAGCAGCTCTGCCAACCCACTTGATAAACACTTAAATTTTTAAATTCCTTGCCTGCTAAATTACTCTTGTACACTTAAAGCAACACTCTCTCCCCATCCCATCCCCAGCACACAGATACATGCTAACAAGCTATTTGCAGAAATAAAAAGAAAGAAAGAAAGAAAGAAAGAAAGAAAGAAAGAAAGAAAGAAA
>NC_048894.1:112770231-112787774 GCF_011077185.1 Oxyura jamaicensis | reverse complement strand
AAAGAAAGAAAGAAAGAAAGAAAGAAAGAAAGAAAGAAAGAAAGAAAGAAAGAAAGAAAGAAAGAAAGAAAGAAAGAAAGAAAGAAAAGAAAGAAAGAAAGAAAGAAAGAAAGAAAGAAAGAAAGAAAGGAAGAAAGAAAGAAAGAAAGAAAGGAAGGAAGGAAGAACACAACAACAATCAATTTGTTTAGTCCTATGAATCTCATTAGAAGTCACTAAGTCTTATTATTTAATCACCATAAGACTTCAAAGTCTCACCCAAATGAAAGAAATCAGTAGGAAGTAAGATTAAATTAAGGTATGCTGTGGATCATTTTTATTTTCACATGAAAAGAGACCAGTGATTTTAATGTTCATATCAGAGGCAATATTGGCCCTATCTGAAAGATATTTAAGACTGCAGAAAGATTTAATGATCTTCCCAAGAGCTGAATATAGGAATTATAGAATGATTTATTTGCAGAAAACATTGGGTTATTGGTGTAAACCCAAGTAGTCTCCATCTGTAAACTCTGCAAATCCCTTTGTCCCCTCAAGTTCCCTTGTTACTGTCCTTCAGTAACACTTTTCTTGGGTATGGAGCAAAATCCATATATGATCTTGATCTGTCCCCAGTGTAATCATTAGCAATATTTTCACTGATTTCAGTGAAGAAGAATAAGGCCTTGTGATATGTTAAAAATAAATAAATAAATAATCAGGAAATTTAATTTCTTGCATTTCTACACCTTAAGGAATGCACATTTATGTGCAGGAGCAGTGCAACAATATTCCACCAGTAACTTACACTGCAGCCCAAAAGCACAGAGGCGTTCTTTCTCTCTGTGTTTTTCCCCAGATTGTAGGAGTGTTTTAAAACAGGTGTAGTCTCAATAACACGGGACACGAAGTTGGGGAAAAAAAAAAAAAAAAAAAAAAAAAAAAAAAAAAAAAAAAGCAGCTATATAGGGGGAAATACCTATGTATAATTAAACTTGTGACATGTGACACATGGTGACTTAAATAGCCATCCCCGAGTTCTTAGCATGACTTTATGTTCTTATATTAATGCTTGGCAAACACAGAGAAAGAACGAATTTATGTGTTCACGATGACTAGGTTTCAGAAGTACAGGAAAGTGCATGACCTATTTCAGTGCAGTATTTTTACAGTCTCACTTTTGTAAGGACATCTAATATGTCACTGCACACTACAGATAAAAACTTCCAGAGAGGAGTACAGCCAGTGTGTGAGAATGTGAGGCGTTTTGAAGCTCTTTTGTAAGTCTTTTCTGTCACTCCTGTTTTGGGTTCCGGCCTGTGCATTTTTTAGTTAAACGTGGTTTCACTGGATTAAGAACCAAAGAGACTGCAGAGCTTGGAGACCTTTGAATAATGGAGAAGAGGTGAACTGAAAAATTGGATTTCTTCAAGCTTCATGGTCCAAGTGCTCAACCTAACCTAAGTAGCCATCTTTATCCCCTTACCTCTTTTCTTTCTATCAATTGCTACATATGGTCAAACCACTTTGGACAGACACTGAAATTTTCCTGTTTCAAAACCTAACAAATTGTAGGGTCTGTATCTTTTGAGGAGTGCAAATTAGACATTTTGATCACACAGACAAAGAGCATTGAAGATTATATGACATGAGAAGAAGCACCAGACCACTTCAGCGGAATGGAAATGTCTAGACTTTTCTTTTAAACGTAGTGCTATATAGCTTACTTGAATCAACTACACTGTGAATTACTGGGGAGGAGCTCCTGGAGGATTTTATTATTATTATTATTATTATTATTATTATTATTATTATTATTATTATTATTTTTCTGTTATATAGAATTCAGGCTATATTAATTTTGCTGCCATCATTCTTAACTAATTTTAGGTGTATGTGGAGTATGATCTGCTTGAAGAGGAGCTGCTTGTGGCAAAAATATTTACTGGAATATTCTGCTGCTGGAATAAATGAGCTGTATAAAATCTGTACCATTCTGTCCATCTTAAACTCTATTGGGTAGTGAAATAAATTTTATATGCCTGATCTCAACCAGTATGAAAAACCACATTCGTGGAAAGACTTTTATTTTATTCTCATTCATAATGCTTCAAACACCAGTTTAGGTTCTGGTTTCACATTGTAACAAGTTTTTCTAGACCATATCACATCTCCTTGATTTACTTTTAACAGATATCATCTGGGCAATTTTAAACAATGGTATCTAAGGAGGAAGTGGTATTCTCCAGATGTACTAGGGAAGTATACCAGATGTTCCAGAAAAGAAAAATAATTTTACATACTGTCTGCTACCTAGGAAGTATGATAAATCTGCATCTGCTTCTTAGAAAAAAAATCTGTCTGTATATGAATCTGGGAGATGCCAACTGTCCTGCAGCTTCTGTGAGGCTGGAGAAAAATGTATTTGCAGGTTGGCTGCAGGTTGGTCTCTACTAAAATGTATCCCTCAGCTAAATCAATTCATGTCCTTGTGACAACACAAGTGCGTGAAAAAGTACTGATTTTGTTTTATCTGTTTGGCTAAAATGAGTTACAGAGTGCTGTTCAGTTTTCTTTTCAAGCTGGGAAATCCAGACAAAGAGATTTCAAATTTGTAAGTTTCATGTCCTTGTATGAACTTAAGGCACTAAATCACTGTAATTTACTCTGTTAAGAATAGAAGAAATGTTCCCTTCTGATCCTCACTCATGCTGATAGCTGTAGGCTCACTAAAAGGACAAATGTTTTCTGTGCCAGTTATGAGGACATAAATACATTTCTAATAGCACAGATTTCAAATAACTTAGTAATACTAAAGGTACTTCTAAAACAAAGGGAAGATTAAATAGAGAATTGGTCCCACAAACAGTAGGAGCCATATTATCAAGATATTGAGCACATAGAGCTCTCACCAACTTGAACAGCAGCTTTGTGTACATCTCTGAAATCAGACTCTGGATTAATTTCACTGACTGTTGGAATTAAAATGCAAGTTCTGGCAGAGATTTCTTAAGAAGAATGAACAAATAATTACTGCATTGCAGCTTTAAAACAGGGGGACTGAATGTTGAATTTTTATTTTAATTATTATTTTTTGAATGAAAGCTAAATGTAGAAGAGATTCTCAGCATATAAGAGGAGAAAAAGTTCTAATGAGGAAACTTGAAGGATTTGTCAAAGTCAACTTTGTAACTTTTCCAATAAAGTTTAAGCATACTTAGGACCCAAACTATGGCAAGGTGTTCTTGACCACCTTGCTGCTATGTTTCTTAGCAGCAGATGAAAGATAAAGGAAGGAAAAATCATTTAAAACTGTGACAAGTTTCATCCAGCTATCCCATGTCTTCTCAAATTAGCTTGTATTTTATGTGATGTGACTTGGTATGTGTTAACATAATCCAGCAAAACATGATGTAAAAAGATGTGGCAAGGTGGAAATTTGGAAAAAAAAAATAATAATTATAAAGACACCAGAAGATTTGCTCTGCCTGGGGGATGATGGGCCACCTTCATCGTCTACTTTCTAAACTTCTTAGTACATCACTGACTTTTCAAATGACTGAAGAATTACAACATACTGAAAGTGTAATTATAATCACAAAAAACTCAACAGGACATCATCTTCAACACAAGAAGAGCAAAGAATGTAAAAGAGAGGCTCGCAGCTCTGTATCAATTTCTCAACACAGCTCTGCACAAATACAATCACATACTTGAATGTTTTTATCATTACCATTATGGATCAAAATAAAAATAAGTATAGCAAAGGAGTACTGAGACAAATGCACTGGTTCCAAGAAAAAAAAAAAAAAAAAAAACAGCAGCAGTTTGCAACTGATTAGCTATGGGTGTTTGATAAGGTTGGAGGCTCACAGTAAACTGTCTCTTTAAAGAGTCCTTCACTGTAAAAAACTGAACAGGACACAGGTACAACTAGATCAAAGTGTGTGTCTGAGGTTTTTTGTTTGTTTGTTTTTGAAACCAGACTTCAATCTGTTTCTGTGACTTAAGTACACTTTTTTAAAAAAATTACTTCATCTCATTTATATGTAAAATAGATCAGCATTTCTCCTGCTTTTTGACAATTGGTGTTTTTTCCACTCAAAGCACCTTGTATTTATTCTGTTAGAAACTATTCACTCGTGAAAAAAAATCTAGCTCTTCCAATTTTCATTTAGTTTTCTTTGGTATCTTGAAGTGACTCAGAGATTCAATTTTTACAAATACATTATTTTCAGCCTTACTGCTTGAATTGTAACAGAAGAAGCAAAGACAAGAAGTAACAAGAAGAAGCAAAGAGGCAGAGTAACAAACTGCACAAATAATATTGTTACTAACATTAAGATATGATAAAGTAAAACTGTGTAGCATAATTTTCCTAAGCAAATCAAGTTACAGATGTACTATAGGTGTAAATTGTTAGTGATATTTTTTGTTTTCTCACTATTAACATTAAAGATCATTCTGATCTCCAAATGTTAAGTTCATTTTTTCTGTTTTCCCATTTGCCAGCCTTCTTATTCACTGAGAAAAGAAAAATTAGTGTAACTCTGCTTGCACTGCAGTTCTATGTGGTTTACATTTGTATACCACTTACTTTTACTTCTGTTGAAATATTTCAGCACTACACAATATTAGAATTAATTCTGAAGTCATCTTTAAAGCTTTACCCACATTCAAGCAGCAAACACCTGCCAACACCACCATGTTTCATTTTGTTATGACTGAGAAAACTCACCCATGCATGGGCCCTGACTCATATTGCCACTTGCTTCCTAACCTATCCATTAAAAATTGTCAGCAGTCATAGGGAATTAGGCTGTCAAAAAGTCCCCATCCCTGTTTTTCTGATAACAATTTTTCCTGTTGCTAGCTTGAAAGTACCAAAGACCTGAAGGAAATTCAAATAGTCCATGACTAATTCATAAGACAGGATTAGGAGAGAGAAAATCCATCAGAATGTAACTCATTTTATACATATATGTATATGTATATTTTTATACATATTTTTAGCATGATAACTGTTGTCTGCTTCTTTCTTTTCCACACTCTTCCTTCCATTCTCAGCTACACAAGAGCTTAAGTAGTTGTTTAAGATAACTGATTTTCAGCTAGAAAATTTTAAGTGAGATGAATGCCTCCATAAATGTCAGTGGAGAGATACCATTGAGGACCACTTTAAAAAAATAATAAATAAATAAATAAAATAGAAATAATATCTTACTACATTTCTCTGAAACAAACAAAACAGGAAGGGCTTTAGAAACTATTCCTCAGTGTCCTAATAAAATGTTTATATTAGCTCTTTCTTTAGGTCTTTACCAGTCATTTATTCCCAAAGTGCACACACAAAAAATTTCACGGTGTTTCTTCTAGCCAGGGAACTTTTTGTCAGTGGAACTAGACAAGTGGTGTGAATGGGAAATCAGATTTGTCTTTCATTTCTGACATTTTGCAAGGAAAGCAGTCCCTTTGGCTAAGTTTTTATGGCTTCATGTATGACATTTTGTCATTATATTTGACTTGGGTGCTATTTCTTTCAGAAAAGAAAAAAAAAAATGAAAGAGAAAAAATGTCAGGGAATCATACATGAGAGCAGCTCATGTTTTGAGGAATGTTTAAATGCTATACTTGTCATTGCTGAAGACTGAAGCTCACAGAATTAGGACAGACTATAGAGATTGTTACAATTTTGAAAACAAAAAATATTATTATTTTTTTTAATCTGTGAAACTCTACATTTTGCAGATAAATCACTGAATAAGGATCAAGAGAAGACAAAAAGCAGTTAAAAATAATATAATAAGAAACTGTAACATAATAAGACTTTTTTTTTTTTTTTTTTTTTTTTTTTTTTAGTAAGTTCAAATTTGATAGAAAGGCTTTATAAATGCATTTTGTGAACCAGGAATAAATAATCAAGGTAAAAAGAGACATAACAGCCCAAATGATTGCTGAGGAGGGACACGACAAGATTTTGCTGGTTAGATCATGAGGACTGAGGACCAAAGAAACAGTAAAAATGTCTGTGCTTATTATATTGATCCTAAAGTATGGATGGCTTAAACTTACCCTATGAATAAATTAGTTTCAACAGAAAGTTGTAAAGATAAAAATAAAAATAGAATGAAAAGAAAAATAAAAATAAGCATTTCCACAGTCTGTATCTTGGGAACTTCTGCTTGTCAACATATACTTATGAAAGACAAAAAGGTATTTTAATCTTTCTTAGTGGAGACACCCAGAATTGCCTATTTATACAGTTGTCTTGTGGTCGATATACTCACTGAGGCTGTGGAATATTCACACTCATTTCCCTCATTTTCCCGAAAAGATCTGAATCCCTGTGGAAAAAAAAATATGGGATTATTTTAGCCATTAGGCTAGGCAAAAGGTTTGATAGATGGGTGAATGATGCCTGTGGAATGTTTTCTGTCGTGTCTGGAGTAATAACGCATCTTTTTTGCATTTTTTTTTTTTTTTAATTAGAAAAAAATATCAGTGTCTTTCTATTATTGGAGATTTATGCTCATTCCTGAGGAATTTTATTTTTCTCTGCATTTGACGTACTCCTTCCTTGTGGGCTATTTTGGGAATAAGGTTGAGTAATTATGGGAAAAAAATAATGAGAGAGAGAGAGAGAGAGGTTTCTTCTGTCTGACCGATCTATCTTATTTTTCTCTGCTTGATTATCAAAACCAAAACCCAATATTTTTTACATAAGTACACAAGTCCTGCAATGTGTGCGATAGCACACTGATATTTGTAATTGTTGTGGTTTAGCCCGGCCGCCAGCTAAACACCACACAGCCGTTTGCTCACCCTCCCCCCTCCCTTTCTGGGATGGGGGAGAGAAACGGGAAAGTGAAGCCTGTGAGTTGAGATAAAGATAGTTTATTAAGATAGGAAATAATAATTATTATTATTATCTCATCCTAATCCAAAACATAGCACCCTACCAGCTACTAGGAGGAAAATTAACTCTGTCCTAACTGAAACCAGGACAGTAATCATCCTTTGAAGTTAGTGGGTCTGTTATGAAAGTACTTAATGTGATGTTGCAGTTTGTATGATATATGTATTAAATGTTACAGTTTGTATTTAAAGCCATTAGACCTTAGAACTATATATAAATAGTTGAAGATGACTGTATGTTTATGTATAGACATCCTCTCTATTCAATCTCTAAGCATTTCCATAATGTTTAATACATCACATTCCATTTTATTTTTAGTTATATATATATATATATATAAATATAATTCAGGGACATTTACTAACCAAGATAAGTCCTTGGAGTGGAGGCATGGGGAAAGGTATCAGACAGAAACAGTACCAACGCACAGATGGCTGTGTCACTTGGCCTTCAGCTTTAAACCTAATAGGCCACCTGAGGCAAGATGACACACATCCTGTCATATCTCATGGCTTAATTGTAAAAAGCATTATCACAAAGAAGCAAGGATGTTTAGCATAAGCCACTGATTATACACAGAATAGCAATTTCAATGCCCATGACCAATGCTGTTGAAAAGAGAAGTTGTGTGTGGCTATTTACTAAGTCAGGAAGGATTGCCTTTTATTTGGTGGTCTTTTTATAAAGGGAGTTTATGACAATAAATGCATGGTAAGTATATATAAATTGAATCCCTTACCAAGACTCAGGTGTCAGCCACTGTAAATTTAGATTTACATTCATTTTAACTGACTGTTAGCATAAACAGCTAATTTCTTCAGATTCAGAAATCTTCTGGCAGTAGCATATATATACCTTACGTTTTAATTTTCCTGTCAACATGCAACTGAGAATAAAACAGTGTTATAAGATACAGAATTCTTTTGATCTTTAGGAGAAATAATTTTGATTACTGAAGTATGAATAACCTGAATTATTTTTGTCAATCTCTAAACATTCAACATGTACATTGATTTATGTTAAATGTTATTGGAAATATACATTAAAAGTTCATTATTCGTAAGGATGGGCCTTCTATCCTTAGTGTTTGATTTTTATTATGACATTTGGAAATAAGAGCTAGTAGTCTTTTGAAAAATGTGTTCAATTTAGATTATTTCTAATGTGAAATTGATTTACTGTAGACAATACAACCAACCTACAAACACTGTATTTGAAACATAGCTCTTAGCAGATGTAACAAACTAAAGATTTTGTTGATATTTTTTATCAGAAATATACATATATGCTAAAGTTGTGGCAATGAAGACTTCTCCATTATCTTTTATACTGAGAAATGCTCACTTCACCTATCTGTATTCCAGGACTGCCAATAAAGTGTTATGAATGAACTGTTATTGGAACAGATTTTTTCATTTAATGCTACAGAGGTGTCCTTCACTGCTGCAGATGCTGGTGCTCTCTGGAGAATACTTAGGTATTTATGAATATCTAAAGCTGCAATTCTTATATATATATATCCAGTCAAGCTCGAAACATAGTTACATAGCTTAAAACTGCAATGGAAATGTGCCCTTCTAAACTTAAAAAGTCGGATACAAATTCTGTGTTTTTCCAGCCTTGGATCTAGTACTTCATTGAGTAGTCATCACCTGGAAGACTTACCATATTTTTCAGAGAAAGTCTCTGAAGCTTCAGGAGGTGTTATACAAAGATAATAATGATTTAGTAAGACATGAATAGATCAGTAAGAATCTCAGTATAACTGTTGTCTAACTAAGGAATGGCTTGATGTCTAGGCTCTGTCTAAAATGTATTCAGATATTGTTTTTTCTTTGATTTAAACTGCACAATAATTTTCAGAAGCCATATGCTAAATATTCATTTGGAAGAGACAATGTCCAAAGATAAAATATAAATCTTTCATTGATTTGATACCCTGAAGCCTAAGCTTAAATCCTTAGGTATACAGGATGGCTCTATTTTCAGAGGGTACTTAAATGCAAATATGACACCATATTGATATTCACAACTCAGGTTTTGGTCATATCCAAAAGGAGTAGAGTGTGTCTCTACTAATACTTTTTTTTGATGTCATGACATTAGAAACATGAAAGGCATATACATCTGGGGGAGTATTTACAGAACAACAGAGTAAGATTGCTGTAGAAACACACATACACACAAAACAAACAAACAAACAAAAAACAGCAGTTCAGACCTTCTACCTTTGCCCTTCTTACATTTACATCATATTCCTGTATTTGCTTCAATGGAAAAAAAGCTACATAAACCCTGTCACCACTCTGGTAGGATTCCTAGGAAGGCAGAGAGAAATAATACATGTAAATACAGCTACAGTAAAGGTAAGCAGAAGAGGTCTGACTGTTGGTAATATAGAAAAGTATTTGTATTATACAACAGCCAGGACCCCAGGTTGGAGCAGTTTGCTCCTGTTGGATGGAGCAGTTCTTGAAAAGCTGCTGCCTGTGGGCAGCCCCCACAGGATCAGTTCGGGAAGGATGGCATCCCGTGGGAGGGACCCCACATGGAGCAGGAACAGTAACCTTGAAGGAGTGTCAGAGGTAAAGTGGTATATACTGACTGCAACCCCCAGTCCCCCGTTCCCCTTCACTGCTCCAGGGGAGGAAGAGGGTGGATGGAGGAAAAGTGTCTTTAGTTTCTTTCCCTTGTTCCTCACTTCTCTAGTTTGTTAGTAATAGGCAATAAATTTTACTAATCTCCCTACACTGAGTCTGTTTTGCCCATGACGATAATTGTTGAGTGATCTCCCTGACCTTGTCTCAAACCTTGAGCCCTTTTCATCATATTTTCTCATATTTTTATCATTTTTTTTTCCAGAGTAAATCATAAGGTTCTCATCAATGTATAAGAATACCTGAAGAGAGGTTGCAAAGATGACAGTTAGATTTAATTTCAGTGGTGCCCAGTGCCAGAACAAGAAGTAATGGGCACAAAATGAAACACAGGAGGTTCTTTCTGAACATCAGGAAACACTTTTTTATTGTGAGGGTGTTGGAGCTCTGGCACAGGTTGCCCAGAGTCTGCCTCCTTGGAGATCATCAGAAGCTGTCCAGACATGGTCCTAGGCAAGCTGCTCTGGGTGGCCCTGCTTGAGCAGGGGGGTTGGACCTCCATAAATCCCTCTGTGATGCATTTATTCTGTGACTTTACCTTCCCCAGGATGTGGTGAGTTAACTGAACTGGCTGCAGCAGCATTGCCAGGGTTCCTTGAACTTCCTGCACCCTCAGCCCATTTTACCAACTTCAGGCAGGCTTTGGAACTGTGCTTGCATCCTTCCTGAGAACTGTTCTAGTCTTTGCTGCAAAGCACAGGACAATTTGAATGTCTCAGTGACATGGTAAGGAGTGACAGGAGCGAGGAATGCTCTCATGTCCACTCGTAGTCAAGCATCTCCCTGAAAATTGTGTGTTTCAACATTTTGGGGTTCATCCAGATAGTGAATCCAGCTTTTCTTACTAGGACACAATAGTTAACTACTAGAATACATAAAACAAGGAATGAGACAGGAGGCTTTCTCTTTTTCACCTCAGCTGTGATTTAAAATAAAGTGGCAGCTCTCAATACACTTTGAAGGGATCCTGAGCCTGCCAGAATACTCCAATGGTTCAAAACCTGTGGAAGACATTTGCAGAAGAGTACCTACTTTGGCAACCCTCCTTGGGCTCATATTTATTGAAAATGCAGCACTTCTGTGGAAGACATTTAGGGAAAAAGGGCATTAACTGTAGCTCATAAGGAACTGAGGTTTCTTCATGTTACCTGATTTTGAGATCATAACTTCAGATTCATAGTACCTACCTATGTTTAATTTATTTAGGCAGTTAAGTCCTCTTCTTTTAAAATTTGAATACATCACATTTTTATCATTTTAAGTGGTTAAAGTGGTTACATTTTTTTTTTCTTTTTCTTTTTCTTTCTTTCTTTCAATCATTCATCAATGTCTGTCTTCAGTCTGCTGTCTTGCAGTTAACAGGATCGTTTTGTGACTAAGTGTCTGTCTGAGTGAAAATTTCAAATGCAGCTCAGGTCATTAAACAAGGGCCATACTAGAGTGGTACTATATTTAGGATTAATTTGGACAGGTGGAAAAAGTACATGGTTTAGACATCATCTGTTGTTGATAGTCATTTGCATTATTATTATGTTATTCTTTGTGAAGCCCTAATGAAAGTCATCAAGAATGCACTAAATAAAAAGTAGGTCTAACATCCTAAACAACAGGTTTTGAGTGCATAAATTTCCTGAAATAGATCCAGATAACATTTCTCGTAGGTTTCCTTGTGTCTTTATCATGTGACTTTACATATGTCTGCTTCTAATGACATTTAAATTGGTGACTCTCCAGATGCCAGAATAAATGTATACATTTAAAAGTCCACCTTCCAAAATAGATATTTGGTCAAATTTCTTCTCTTTTCCCAAAGCGACTTGTGCTTCATGATCTCTTCACTGACAAAAAAAAAAAAAAAAAAAAAAAAAAAAAAAAAAAAATTTTTTATAGAAAATTTTTTCACTAAAAAAAAAAAAAAAAAAAAAAAAAAAAAAGAGTACATGATTTTCAAGGCTAATTCTGTCTCCATATAGAAGACACTTAAGACACTTTAGAGAATTGACATAAGATCTGAGTTCTCTTCCACATACACAAGTGACATAGCAGAGGAAATGCAAATGCTGAAGCAAGGGTGATTGATCCCAGACCAAGAACTTCACTGATATTTATTGACTGTACCTTTTCTCATCAGTGAATGAAAATAGCCATTGCAGAACAGTTCACCCAACTTTCTTTCCCTCCACTGCCTGCCCATTCTGGAACAGCTGCATGGGTAAGGTGAACATGGTCTGGCAGCAAAATCTCTCACCCTCCAAAGTACTTAACTACTCAGTAATTACTGTGGCCAGGAGTTTCCAACAGGATTTATAACTGATTTATTGGGAAGAATACATAACTAACTTCTCTGCGAATCAGAATCTGGAAGTGAAAAACAGGATTGCAACAACTCTATCCTACATTATGTACACAGTGGTCCCTGGAAGTGGAGTTGGGGTCATGCTTAATGCTGACTTTGCTAGATACTAAAATAGACAGGTCTACAGGTACTGAAAATACCTATGATGTCTTCGTATACAAAAAGGGTGAGAAGCCTTCTCCTGCATTCATTTACTATATTCTTATAGCTTACCATAAATCAGTTTTGGGCGGAATATTTACTGATATTTACTGATTTACTGACGGTGGATCTTATGACAAAATTGAAACAAAGAAAAAAAAAAAGGCTATGGCTTGTTGGTCAAAAATAATAATAATAATAAAATCTTTTCATTTTGAAGAGAGAAGTGTTATGTTAGTGTCAGTGGAATATTCCAGTTGTCTCTTGTCTCCCTTGGTTGTACTCTTTAAGTTCCCTTCCCACCTATGGAGGACATAAGCTCAAATGCACACTTCACAATCTGTAATTAAAACCACTTAAAAAAGAAGAAAAAGTGTTAAATAGGAGTGCAATTAGGAAAAAGACTCCTTTCCAAGTGCAGTAATGAGGCCAAACAAAGGAGCTCTTCCCCAGCACCTTCATATGTGGAGTACAATTCACAATTCTCAAATGCTTTCCAACCACTCCCTGTTGCCTATTTTTTTTTTCTTTTTTTTTTTTTCTTTTTTTTTTTTTTCACAGCTATTGGCAAAGCTGACCACAACTATTACCAAATGGTTGTTTCCAAAAGCCAAAGCTAGGTGTAGGACTCTGGATCAAAAGGATTATTTTCTCATTGTTGAAAGGAAAAGGGTTACACTGGCTTTTCAACATTAGGACAAAATGGTGAGCAGGGAAAAAGATTTTTCAAAGGATGCAAAGTCTAAGCTAGCCAGCTCTGGTGTTTTCTCAGTTTACTGTGCACTGTGCAATGAGCTTCAGAATCAAGACCTCACTGCAGAGGGTTATGCCAAAACTCACGCTGAGGCTGAAATGTAATGACATTGTGCTCCCTACTGCGCTCTGTACAAAGGCTTGTGGAAAGAAGGCTTTAGTGCCCATAAACTGGACTATATTTAACATACTAATAACTTAATCAAATTATTTAATAACAGCAAAAAGAAATGAAAAGACACAATTTCAGTGACCCTTTTGGATTAGAGATCTGCAATTTCCTAACTAATTTATTACTTTTAAGTGATTCAATTTATATTACAGTATTATCTAAATGCCCTAAGTTGAGTCAGAATAAGACCATGAAACACAATTGTATGTTTTAGTCCCAGCCCCAGCCCCAACAGGCTTACAGTGCAAAAAGACAACACAAAATGTCAGAGAAGGTACATCCAAAAATTCACAGCCCAACTGTGATCACCTGGTATTAAAAGTCAGTGATGGGTATTCCATCTACTTCTATTGTCACCTTAAATATTATTTTTTTAAAAAAAAAAAAAAAAAAAAAAGCCCACCAAACAGAAAATCCTTTGAAAAATCTTTTTCCCTGCTCACTATTTTGTCCTAATGTTGAAAAGCCAGTGTAACCCTTTTCCTTTCAACAATGAGAAAATAATCCTTTTGATCCAGAGTCCTACACTTAGCTTTGGCTTTTGGAAACAACCATTTGGTCAGCTTTGCCGATAGCTGTGAAAAACCCAGAAAGCTGTCAGAACAATAACAACAGTGTCATTAACTTCAGAACAATGTAAGTATGTTTAACACATTTTTTCTCACTTTGAAACATAAGTTTAGTGTATTGAATGCTTGGTTTACAAAGGCCTGACACTTTCAGTTATGTAGCAGACTCTGTCCATACTCTCCTCATGGCCTCAGCTAGATCTTATGGCTATGTACACCAAAGAGAGCTGGAACACTTTGAGCTCGCAGGTTTGAGTGCATGTCCCAGCCCTCTGCTGAACGCCAAGTGGTACCAGAGGTGTATATCTCTTTTCTAGGAAAAAGAGACTTAGGCAGCAGGTTAGCTTGCCCTGTAAGATTATAAAAGTGTACTGACATGTATGTATTCCGAAGACAAATTTCACAGAATTTAAATCAATAAGAAAATCTTTCTTGCAGAACCGTAAGTAATTGATAATATGATATATGCAAATGATTTTGGCTGAGATTTCTTGTGCCCTTTGAAGTGAACAGGAAGCTTCCTGAAATTTTCAGTTCAAAAGACAATTATCTTTTTAAGCTTGATTTTTTTCTTTCAAACCATTTAAAACTTATTGCTCTTTTTTAACAATC
Source organism: Oxyura jamaicensis (assembly GCF_011077185.1). NCBI lineage: Eukaryota > Metazoa > Chordata > Aves > Anseriformes > Anatidae > Oxyura > Oxyura jamaicensis. The sequence goes on along the minus strand of NC_048894.1, from coordinate 112,773,619 downwards.
TTACTTTTTGAGAAGTAATGACTCATTGCTACAATGCTTCTTGAAGACGCTCGGATATGCTGTGCTATATTTAACTGATCATTCATATTTCACAGGATTATTTTTTTCTTTGCAGAGCCATTCTTGATCAAGTGTCTCTTGAACTGCTTATAATTAAGTTTAAAAGACACAAGCCTTATAAACAGAGATTTGTCAAAATAAGTCATGTGAATTAATTGAGGCTGCTGCCTCTGAGCAAGTAACAGAAGAAATTTGGATGACTCCTGTGTTAACATTTCGGTGTGCACACTGGAAATTAATCTTTCCTGGTCATGGTGCTTTAACAATGCAGTGGGAAGAATATTTACGTAATAATCTGTTTCATTGGCTTTAAAAGCAGGTTGGCATGTAGCCAGTTAAGCCATATATTGTGTATAATCTAAAGAAATCACAGTGACAATGCTAAATCAAGAAGCTAATTACAGCAATTGTTCACTAGTACAACAATTTGAGATCAAGCCTACTGTCTTAAATATGCAGTTTCTGGGTGCCATTTGCCACAAGTGTTTTGGCTGAGATTGTTTTTTCATTGATAGGAAGGCAAAACAATGTTGGCTCTATTACATTCTTATTCTGTAGCTAACTGGATATAATAAAAAGAAGAGAGTTTCATGGTCTGCAAGCAGAATCTGCCTTACAGAAGTGCTATCAGGATTCTGAACTAAGGTTAGTATGGAAAGGCAGAAGTCCTGTTGGCACAAGAAAGGGCATTCATACTATTCAAAGATTAAATCTCCTTAGGTTCATTTTCTAACATCAGAGAAATGAGACTGCTTCCTTAAATGGGTGATGCAGAGCATCTACTCTAGAAATGTACTGTAAAATGCTCTGTGAGGACACATCTTTCAAGAGTAACTCTGTAGGGAGTCTTGCAAAAGTCATCTGAGTTATACAACTGAAAAATCAACGTGCCTCCTTCAGTGTGTCTGTTTTGTAAATATGGTAAATTATTGCACTAAATCTATTTAGTATGAGTAACTAGGGAAAAATCAACTGTATGTAAGAGGATTCTCGATAGTACTTCACTATTTGAATATAAAATCTTTGGTGATAGCAGGAAAACTGCCACCAAAACTTCAGCCCTGGGTATCGGGAGAGCAGACTTCAGGCTGCTCAGGAAACTAGTTAGTAAGTTCTCCTGGGAAACTGCTTTTGAAGACATTGGGGCTCATCAGTGCTGGTCAATTTTTAAGTCCAATCTTTTGAGACCACAAGCACAGGCAATTCCAAAATGTTGGAAGTGGACCAGGCAGGGTGGAAGGTCAGCTTGGATGAGCAGAGCTCTTTTTGTAGAGCTTAGGTGGAAAAAGAAAGTGTATGGCCACTGGAAGAGAGGTTGGGTGACATGGGAAGACTACAGAGAAGTTGTTCACCTTTGTAGGGAGAAAAGTATTGCAGCCAAAGCTCAATTAAATTTGAAGCTGGTCAGTACTGTGGGGGACAAACTTTTATTTATTTTTTTAATATGTTAACACCAAAAGGAGAACCAGGGAAAATATTGGTCCATTACTTGATATGGATCGTTAATTCATAAATAAGGATGTAGACAAAGCAGAGACATTCAATGCCTACTTTGCCTCCATCTTCAATACAGATGATGGGCTCTGATGATGGTTCCTAACACTCTGTGAACCCCAGAGCCCTGAGTTGGTGGGACCATGACTAGAGTAACAATAAAGCCAACCCCGAAACTGTGCAGGATTTGGTGCTCCAGCAAGATGTGTATGTCTATGGGGCCCTATGGGATTCATCCCAGGGTGTACAGAGAGCTGGTTGATGTAATCACAAGACCTCTCTCAACTATTTTTCAGCTATCTTGAGAATCTGTAGAGGTGCCAGTTGACTGGAAGCTGGCAAACATAATTCCTATTTTCAACAACAGCAAGAAAGATGACCCTGGTAATTACAGGCTTTTCAGTCTCACTTCTGTGCCTGGTAAAATTCTGGTGAATATTATTCTGGGAGTTACTGAAAAACAGCTGAAGGACAATGTAGTCATTGGTCATAGATAGCTAACATGGGTTCATGAGGGGAAGGTGCTGCTTTATAAAACTTTTCTGACAAGGTCACCCATCTAGTTGACCAAGAGAAGGCAGTTGATATAATCTTTCTGGATTTCACTAAAGCTTTCAATATGGTTTCTGATGGTATCCTTCTGGACAAAATGTCCAGCATAAAGCTAGACAATTACATAATACAATGGGTGAACATAGGGGTCAGGCTGAGGGGTCAGGCTCAAAGGTTTATAGTAAATGGAGTTACATCAGGCTGGTGGCCAATCACAAGTAAGGTTCCATTTTAGAGTCAGTTCTCTTCACAGTTTCCTTAAATGACTTGTATGCAGGACTTAAAGACATATTAAATAACTTTGCAGATGATACTAGATTGGGAGGAGCTGTTGACTCCATTGAGGGTAGAGAGGCCTTGCAGAGAGATCTTAACAAATTAGAGAGCTGGCAAATCACCTACAATATGAAGTTTAACAAGAGCAAGAACTGCATTCTGCATCTGGGAAATGGCAACCCTGGCTATACATAGAGACAGGGGGATGAGAGGCTGTAGAGCAATTCCTCAGAAAGGGATCTAGGGGTTATGGTCCGCAGCAAGTTGAATGCAAGTCAACAGTGTGAGCTGGCAGCCAGGAGGGCAACCATATCCTGAGGTACATCAAGCATGACATTGCTAGCTGGTCAAGGGAATTGATTGTCCCACTCTTCTCTGCACTGATGCATCCTCACCACAAATACTGTGGACAGTTTTGGGCACCACAGTATAAGAAATACATTAAAGTACTAGAGAGTTTCCAAATGAGGACTACAGAGATGGTGAAAGGTCTAAAGGACAAGACATATGAGGAGTATCTGATGTCAGTTGGTCTGTTCAACCAAGAGAAGAGACTGAGGGGAGGCTTCATGGTGCCCTGCAGCTTCCTTAAGGGGGGAAGCAGAGGCAGGCGCTGAGCTCTGCTCTCTGGTGACCAGCAATAAGACTCAAGGGAATGACCTGAAGCTGTGACAGGGGAGGTTCAGGCTGGAAAATGTTTTTAATTAAGAAGGTGGTTGGACAGTGGAACAGGCTTCCCAGTGTAGTGGTCGCATCACTGAGATGGAGTTTGAGAAACATTTGGACAATGCTCTCAGACATGTGGTCTGATTTTGGGATGGTACAGTGAGGAGCCAGGAGTTGGACTTGATGATCCTTGTATGCCCCTTTCAACTCAGGATATTCTATGGTTCTGTGATTCATGATTCTATTTCTTTGTCCCATGTCTCAATTGTTTTAGAGAGATGAAAAAATGAAGGAGGAAGGAAGGAAGGAAGGAAGGAAGGAAGGAAGGAAGGAAGGAAGG
>NC_048894.1:112769386-112770221 GCF_011077185.1 Oxyura jamaicensis | reverse complement strand
AAGGAAGGAAGGAAGGAAGGAAGGAAGGAAGGAAGGAAGGAAGGAAGATATGTTTTTGGCTGACAAAACATCATAACACTTGGAAAGCAGGGATGAAGTGCGGGCTCCCTCTGGGCACTCCTGATATTACAAAGGTGAGACATATATTTATTTTCTATTTACAACAGTATGTATTTATGAATGGTAGCAGAAACAAAATGCCAGATAAAATTATTTCAACCTTCACCATATCTTCTAAACATCAAACTTCACCTTGCATTGTAACATTTTAGTGAATAACATCCTCTAGCCCTTACACTAATATACTTTATTCTTTTCAATGGTAATTTTAATTAATTCATCCTTTCTGACATTTGCATTTGTCTTTAAATGCCACTAGATAACAGGGTTTTAATCATTCCAAATAGCTTTTTAATTATAGACCTAATTACTTTTGCAGAAGGTTAAGCTGCACAAACAGGAATAAAACTGTTTGCTTGTGCTCTGTGTTAAGAATGATGTAGTGTTTTCTCATTAGGTATTCTGTAAACTTGCTCGGTCAGTTTTATGTGACATTTGCAAAGAAAAACCCCACACTGTATATCAGAAGACTAGAATTAGTTTCTAGGACAGCTTAACACCCAGCCGTGTGGAATACTCATTGATCTTTGAATTAATTATTAAATCAAAGCCAGGCGTTTTTTTTTCATTGCAGTGGTCATTTGAGGCTGACATAGTTGAAAACATAAAGGTGGAGGAAAACTCATAATCTTCCTGCCAGATAAATATTTTCTTCTCTGTAAACAATTCTTTTTTTTTTTTTTTTTTTTTTTTTTTTTTTTTTTTTTTTTTTTTT
>NC_048894.1:112763758-112769286 GCF_011077185.1 Oxyura jamaicensis | reverse complement strand
TGGGGGGGGGGGAGGTGTTTTGTTTTGTTTCCCATGAAGACTTTCTACCACTGATGATACTCTTCTGGAACAATGCAAAATAACTTATTACCCCTCTACTGGACAGTAGCCAGTTTACATAAATAAAAACAAAAGTTAATTTACACATCACTTTCTTCTCATATATTCACCTTGAAGGATACTTCATACTTTGTGTCTTAGAAGGTCAGAGTAAGACCTGCATGGACAGGAGTTCTTTCATTACTGTTGAAAAACATGCCAGGTACATTCATATTTTATGGTGTTACTATTATACTAGAACAGCTGTCTAATGGCATAGCTTAATTAGTACATTAGCTGTTGCATACAGAGTTTTTTAAAAACTCTCAAAGCTAAGTTTAGCTCAGAAGATTGAAACTTATATATTTCGCTGCTCCTATAGTCCACATGGGTTAATTAGAATTGAAGAATCAAAATGCATTCTTCCCCTATGGGCTTGACGCTCATTTGGTAGCCTATATCTCACTAAGGTTAAATAATCTCAAAAAGTCAGCATTTTGTCTTTCAGAGCTTATTCCATCCTAGTGTTCATTAGTGAATTAATGATATTAATATGTATATGCTATGTCTAATTTCCTTCTTTTTATGACAGGGTTTTGTTCTTACATATAGAAATGAATACATTAACATGAAATGTAGCCAGAAGTATTGTGACTGTCCATTTCTGCTCTGGAAAAGATAATCACAAGCAAAAGACAGACATAAATATTGGTTTGTAAACTTAATATTCATGCAGCAATAGCAAGACTTATAATGGTGTCAGACTGGTAGAGGAGGCAAAAAAAAATCTTACTTTTTATAATTTCTTATGTTAAATAATTCTTGGCTGTCACGTTATTTCGTAGTTTAAAATTATAATAATAATAATAAAAATACTAAAAAGAGTCTTGATTTTTCCACAGAACAAATAAAAATGAATATGTTGTCTTTTTCATAAATATCTATATTCCACATTGATAACATTAATTTTGCATCATAATCTCTAAAATACTCTTCCAAACAATGAAGTTTTGTGTAAGCAGTCATTACTTAAAATAAATTGAATTACATTTAAGTTAGGTGAAAGGTAAGGTTTTTCATAGTTCAAGACACAGAACAGCTGGTCAAGGCTTCGTATGGTGTTTGTCTGACATAATTATTCTTATTTTGTATAATAGGATGTATTCAATCTGCTGGTTTTATTATTGTTTGAGATTTATATTAAAAGAGTGATTAAAAAAAACACCTGCTGTCATTGGGATTACGTTTTGCTAAACTCTTTAAAAGCATAACAAGATGTTTATCAAAATCTTTGATTAAAATCCAGCTGAAATTTTATCCTTCAGGCTGAACAGTCCCAACTCTTTCAGCCTTTTCATGTTAGATGATCCCATTTCTTAATCATCTTTGCGGCCTTTCACTGGACGCTCTTCTGTCCACAATCTCTCATGTACAGAACTAGACCGAGTGCTCCAGATGGTGTTTCACTATTGCTGAGTAGGAAGGAAGGATCACTTCCTTTGACCTATTTGCAATGCTTTTCCTCTTATAGCCTAGAGGCTTAGGATGCTGTTCACATTCTTTGTGGCAAAAGCACATTGGTGCCTCATATTCAACTTGTTGCTTACTTGTCAAGGCCCCTTTGAATAGCAACTCAGCCATCTCCTCAGCCATCTATCAACCACTCCTCCCAGTTTTGTATTATCTACAAACTTGTTGAGGGTGCACTCATTCAGTACATTAATGAAGACGCTAAACAGTTTTGGACCCCTTATTGACCTTAGAGCACATCATTACTGACTGGTCTCCAGCTGGAGTCTGATTACAGCCTTTTAAGTCCAGACATTCAGCTAGTACTTATTCCATCTCATTGTCCACTTCTCTAACCCTTACTTCATCATTTTGTCTGTGTTACTGGAGATGGTGTCAAAAGCCTTACTGAAACTGAGATAAGCAACGTTCACTGCTCTTTCCTCATCCACTAAGCCAGCCATCTCATCATGCAAGGTTATTAGGTGGGTTAAGCATGATTTCTCCTTCATAAATCCATGCTGACTACTCCCAATCTTGAGCTTGGCTGAAGTGATTCTCGAATATTAATCAGCTTTCTTGGACTCCTCTCGATGGCTGTTCCCTGTGGGATTGCTCCAAACAGATCATTGAACATCTCAAAGACTGCTTTCCTGAAGCCCAGAGCTGTTATCCTGCTTTTTGCCCTGCTTTTTGCCCTTGTCTTGTGATCCTGAATTCCACCATCCCAGCATCACTGTCAGCAAAGGTTGACCCCACCGTTCACATACTTAACCAGTCTTCCTTGATTGCAAATATAAGGACATAACTTTCTCCTTAATATGTTTTCAGTATGTCAACTGAGTTTTCATCTGGTGAATTCTAGGGTTATCTCAAAGGCAGGTTATCTCAGTCCCCCGTTTTCCAGTTGATCTTGCAAAGGCAGAATAGTGAATGGTGAATGTGGTGGTAACCTGAAGACGTACTATTACAATAGATACAGATACATACAGATACATACAGATACAGATAGATAGATACAGATGCTGCTGGATTTTTAGGATTCTGTTGGTTTTGAGTTTTTTGGCTTTTTATTTTTTTCTTTCTTTCTTTCTCCCCTGGAATCAGATTTTGTCAAAGCAAAGAATCGGTACCTGTGAGAAGCATGAGGTCAAAGAATAAAATTCTCAAGTGGCTGATGGACTGGGCGCATTTATGCCTAGCAAATCTACTGCTTTTTACATTTCAGAAGTTAATCTTTATGACTAACTGTCATAGGTTCTGAATTCATAAAAGGAGTCACTTGCTTGAGTGTAGAAATATTAACATAATTGCTTATGATTAAATACAGAATTTCTTAGCTGGCTTTGGTGTACTGAAGGAAATTTAGTTCTAAAGTAACTTTACAGTGGAAGAAGAAAGTGCCTTGAGTGATAATGACATTGTGCCTACAATAGTACAACCCTAAGACTCCCAAAACTTTGACACAGATTTTTTTGGATTATCTATATTTTTCTCCTCCTAAGAGAAACTGTAACAGCACTTTTCAAAAACATTACTCTTGCATGACAGTTGTTAGTGCTTTTATAGACCTTTGTATTTCTCTCAGTGCTGTAAGTTATAAAAAGATGGGTAGCCAACATGTAACGAAAACAAATTGCTTTGTGGTGATTCTCCACATTAAAAGCATGCAATTAACTGCTTGATATCTCTCTGGACTAGCCCTTATTGCTCCTACTCAAGGTTAATTCGATAGGCACATAACTGAAGTCTCATTAATGCAAGACCAGGTTATTTGGTGCTGCCTGAGGCTCATGATTTTTTTTCCTTATAGTTAGAATATTATATGGCAAACATTATATGGCTGTATGGCAAAAGATTAAGCAAAATATCTCACAGTCATGATAGCTCAGAGAAAATAAGTGGTAGCCACAGGATTGACACGTATGACTGCTTTAGCCAATTTTAGAAGTTCTTGTCTCCGTGTTTTGTTGCCAAGGGGGGAAAAAAAAAAAAAAAAAAGATTAATTATTCAAAGGTACTTGATCAACAAAACTTTGCTCTATGGTAGTACAATGTATGTATTAAGCTGAAAAATCATGTTAGTTTTGCATAGAAAAAAATGGAAACAGGCACACAATTGTGAGCCCTATAGTTTGTTTTACTAGCTTTCTTGGTTAGCTAGTAACCAGTTCAACAGTTCAACTGTTTTTTGTTTGTTTGTTTGTTTTTCTTAATTAAATTATCTGTTCACAGACACCCGGTGCCATCTGAGATGCACTAATGTGTAGATGAACTTATGACTCATCTCCAGCTGTCATTCCAGAGAGCCATGAGCAGGATATATATCCTGTCATGTCTGCAGACTGAGGCAGATTTCTCAGATGCTCTAAAACATGTAAAGGAACACCAGATGTCTAAGTAAATGCAAACAAGTCTTTGGATACTAAAGCCAGGGGACCATAGAGTTACACAGCTAACCAAACAGGAGTATCTGCTTTGAGTTGAGCAGCATTATAGCTGGTCTGGACTATAATAGCCATAACCCTAATAAATGCATGGCTTATACCCAATACCTTGTCAGGAAGCCAGGCTGGGTACTCTTAAGCATCTCAGATCACATTAGAGATCCAAGTAGAGATAAATGAACCAAACTATTTTACTCTCAAATGGCAACATATGCAGATGGTGTGGAATTCAGCTGCCTTAATGAAAGTTATCATGTGTCCTTATTTTGTGCTGGGGTAGTATTGTGCCTGTTCTTCAGCTCCTGCTACAGTCTTGAAGGTCTTGTATAAGTCATGCATCATACCTGATGGCTCTGCTTTGATGTACACTATACCCTAGAGAATCTCAGGTGGAATATAATCAGTGGCCTATACTTGTGTTTAGGCCACTGATTTCACTCCATTTGGGAAACTACATTTAGATGTCTTAATCTGAAGCTGAGTCCCACACAAATTTATTCACAAGCAAATTCAGTTTAGTTTAGCTTGTTTATTTTACTTACACATATAAACTCAAGGAATACTACTGATTTCATACTAAAATTCTGTTCATTATACTAAACTACGTGTTGTATAAAAAATAATTGTTCAGCTCCATGTTGATATTCCTTAATAAAATAAAGATTCTTGAGTACTCTTAATCTCAACACATTTCCTGAACGGAATAAAAAAATCAGGACCATTTTTGGTATTAGGCAGAAACATCCTTGTCTCACTGAGAGCCATTATGCTAAGTAATTCAGTAGCTTTGAAAAGTTTCTTCCTTATTTTATAGTCCAGAATAGCACTGTCCAGAGACATCTTTTTTCTTCACCAGTGGTGGCTACAAATCAATAGCAACAACAGCTATTATCTGTTCCTATGTAAAAAAATCTGTATTTAAGAACTCCATGCTTATTATATTTTAAGAAAATGTGATCACCTCAGTGAATTAGTTCATACCATAAAGAAAACTGATCATGCTGCTTCCTCATCTTAGCTAGTGCTTATTCAATTTCAATTAGGGAAAAATAAAACAGGTAAATGCAAGTAACATGTGAGCTTATCTCATCATAGATTTTACAGAGATAGAGTTGGTAAATGTGGGAACACTAACATTTTACAGAAATTATAAATGGCTTTCAATCTTTGCAACATGTCTACTTTCATTTCTGAATTTACTTTCATTTCCTCTTTCATCTCTACTTATAATATCTAGATCTTAGGAGGTGCTGCACCACTCCTGAACACAAAAGAACTGATATTATGGATGTTGAAATCATCATTCTTCATACACCGGAGACATAATCTTTAAAATGTTGTTGTTTCACATATTGCTGATGTTGTTAATCCTGGCATAAACCATGAAATGACATTAAATTTCAGTCCAAAAGTAAGCAGAATTTGAAAGAAAGAAAGAAAGAAAGAAAGAAAGAAAGAAAGAAAGAAAGAAAGAAAGAAAGAAAGAAAGAAAGAAAGAAAGAAAGAAAGAAAGAAAGAAAGAGAGAGAAAGAG
>NC_048894.1:112746165-112763658 GCF_011077185.1 Oxyura jamaicensis | reverse complement strand
AGGAAGGAAGGAAGGAAGGAAGGAAGGAAGGAAGGAAGGAAGGAAGGAAGGAATCACTAGGCATAATCTATTCTCTTGTTCAGAAATATTCAATTGCATTCTTCTTATCTTTTATGAAAATAAATAACCTTTTCCTCATCTTGTTGTGGTGATATTCAGTTCAAATTAATAACACAGATTATAGAACCTTCTAGAGCTATCCTTTTTATTTTTTATTTTTTCCTTAAAAATCCATAAAACAGTGTTGGAAATTGATGACTTCAGAATTGTTCTTGTTGGGAGTAAAAACTCCACTTCTAAAACTTCAGCATTTATCAGAAGCAGATGTTTTTTTTTCTATGCCTGTATAGTTCCAACACCCACCAAAAATTCTTGTGATTATCTTATAATCAGGTGCCTTTTTTTATACCTTTTCAATATTAAAAACTTTCTTCAAGGGGTGCTAATATATTTGTTGTATATCCTCTCAACTTTAATTTAAGAGTTAATGTGTAAACATGATTTAATTTCAATTCACGTAAAATATTAGTATTTTTATGTGTTCCAATTAGATGTATTTTAACACTTACAGATCTGTACTTCAAATTTTCATTTTCTGGTCTGGATCTGTACGTAGGGTATAAACAAAAGAAGCACTAAATTGCATACTAATAATTAATTAGATTATGATATTAGTCTGTTTTAACAGAATGTAAATATGAATTGCAGTGAGTCGGACAACCACATATGAAGGTGATGAAGCCCAGAGAAGTAAAGCTCTTCAAGGAGTGCCACACTGAAATATTTCTAAGTGCCTCATTTGAAAGAGGTGATTCAGCTTTGTAGTCAGACTAAGGTTAAAGGCAGTGAAGCTGCCTGAAGTAGGGACAATTGTTATGTCGGTACTGTGTGTCTGAACTTCTTTTGGGCCACTGATCATGAATTTTGAGTGGAACATGCCTGGTTAAAATGTCTGAAGGGAAAGCAAGTTCTAGTAGCAAAATATTTATCTGAAACAAATGTCAAAGGTTGCCATAAAATCTAACAGGATGGATAAAAAGCCTCTTTACCTTGATATATTAATAAACAAATAGGCATTCTCAGTGCATCACCCATGATGCATTTTGTTTGGACTAAATATTCAGGAAAAAAATTACATGGCTGAGTTCAGGAAATGAGTAAAATATACTTTATTGACAAAGCAAATATAGAGCAGGACTCTAGTTTGGGAGAGAAACTGAAGGCATCTAGTTCCATTAAAAGTTACTCAAAGTTTAAATGAGTGAATATAAAAATATATATTTATATCTCATCATACCAGTAAGAGGATGGAAATCTCTCTTTTTAAAGTGGGATTTTTTTGTAGGAGTAAAGACAGATGGAGAAGATCCTGATGGAATTCTTGACATGAAAGGGAGGCTGGAGTCACAAGTAAAAGAACCCAGTAGAACATGAGCTTGAAAGGGACTGGGGAGAGGGGTGTGATGCTCCAAGCAAGTTTGGAAAGCAAAGGATCAGGCAAAGGAATAAATGAAGGTTAATATGTAGTGTATTTTGTACATGATGACCCAGAATAGCATTTCTGTGATATGTATGTAATCACTGTACTGCTCTCATTTTCAAAAAGATTGTCCTCTAGATTTCTAATAATCAATTTGTTCCTTTACTGTATGCAACATTGTTATAAAAGCTCTCCTCTTATATAATCGATAATGGCATGGAAGATAGAAAACATAATTAGTCAAGATAAGTACTATAACTGGAGCCAGTAATCCCAAACAGGCACAGCTCATTAGTTACCTGGTGCCAAGAGGTCATATGAGCATCATGTTTTCAGAATAGACTAATGCATATGACATATTTCTACAGCTAATACTATACTAGTGTTTTGCTTTTCAATGAGTTGAAGTGACATGATCCATGTTAAAAAGTAAACCTTTGCTTCTGTAGTTCTAAGAAATGAAAAAATTACACTCTGTAGTCTTAAAATGAAGACATTGTCGCCACTTAGCAAAACATGCAATTTCAATTTCAGAACACTCCATGAGGAAATTAAACTGTTGGCAGATTTCCTGTTTTACTTCAGGAACATCCCAGGATAGACCAGATAAGAGATGAAAGTGGGGGGGAAAGGACAAATACATTTTAAGTATGGGGTGTTACAATGTTGAGCAGATCTAATGGCTACCAGGTGAAAACTTATAATGGTAATTAGCTAATTAATGCATAAATGAGCAAGAAATATCACTAGAGAAATGAAGCTTTCTAGTTCCTACACAAGATTAAATGAGATTATAGGCCTATTCTACAAACCCCCTCCTGTGGAAATCTCATTTTATTTCATGGAAGTTCTGAGCATGAAAAATTGCCAGATTTCTGAGTCTTTCCAGATACATCCTTCTATCTTTATAGATACACAATATTTTGCTACATGACCTGATGTGAATGTAGAAGTCTTTAAAGTGGGTTGCTTTTCACTGCAAGCTGCTACGTTGTTTACATCAAAGTTTTACTGGGCAGTATTATTAAACCTATCATGAGTGGTCAGTGTGGATTGTTATTTTCCCAAAGATACAGAATTCCTTGGTTTAATTTGCTGAAATTCACTGATGCAAGAGGTAACCCATTTTGGCATTTCCATACTATTTAGATAGGTTTGTTATGACATTGTCAAAATCCACCAGCAACTTTTTGAATAAAGTATGGAATAAGAAATGCTTAATGGGAAATAACCTAGCCACCAAAATGTTGTCCCAGCATGGACAACAGTATGTAAACATCAGTCTTTCTGGCTACAGTAGGGTCTATTGCATTGTTTACTCACTAGGTTTGTTCAGCTTCTGGCTAAATGCAATGGGTTTGTACTCTATGTTGGTTTGTGAAGTTAGTTTTCACTGCCCAGAGGTATTGAAGCAGTTTGTGAATTGTTTGCTGCCTACACATCCAGGTTTTATTTCTACTGAAATCAGGACATGAGATGTTACTGACCCAGATTTCATCGCAACATGCAGAAAAGTGGTTCTTCTGCTTCCCAGTAGGAACACTTGCTCTGAGATGGACAGGAGACTATCCAGCCAAGTGTGTAGAAACAATGTCTTAGTAAAGAAAGTATCTCCACTCCTACACCAGTGAATGTTGAAAGTCTTGCAAGAAGAGGAATATCATCAACATGCTGTTGATGTACATCCTTATCTCCTGCCATCTGTGATATGATGTTGAATCCGCACTCCAGTGAGGGGAAAAAAAATATCAGAAACTCCATCTCCGACATCAACAGTGAATAAGGTACCTTCCAGATTAGACTTCTGTGGTAAGAACCACAGAAAAAGTTCTGAAGTATGACAGTTGAAAGACTAAAAGGCATTTATTCTTAGCTGAAGTCCATATGTCTTCAGCAGAGCAGAAGTTGATGAGGGTATAGGAAAAGGACACACCTGTTATGGTTCACAATGCACAATACCTCTTTAAGATACTTTTAGAAGTCTCAGGCCTATCGTAAAAATGGGATGCTTTGACTACTCATGTTTCTTCTGAGGTGAAATCAGAATTGATTTACAATCTGCCTTCTCTGGTTTCTCAACAGAGCAGTACAAAAGAAGCTGTCAGATGCATAGTGTGAGTTCATGACTTGTCCACCAGTTGAGCTTCTGTATCACAAATAGAAATATTATCACCACAATTCACAGTCACAGTAGAGAGGCTGAAGAAAGCTGAAGGCTTGGAGACCGATATGATCCCTCAAGTACATGGCTCTTTCATACAAGAATATTAGGAGTGAAGTACAGCAATGAATCTTCCAGAAATGTTTAGTGAGTAGTTACTACAACACTTTGAGGCAGAAAGCATTTTCCTTCAGCATCCTCCCTCCTCCTCCCCCCAATTTTTTTTTTTTTGAAGATTTTCTTATTAATTTTCAAATACATAATAACTGTAATATAAAGCTACTATCTTTAATGGGACTGAACTCATTAACTTGGCTTGGTTTTACATATTGTTATGTGTTTGTTTGCTTGTTTGTTTTTGTTTCAGTTTTCAGCATCAGTTGAATGCAGCGCCTCATTTTCATTAGCTAAACAGTAGCAAGTAGCCTGGGACAATTAGTGCAGGTTTCTCAGACACACTTGAGTACAAAGCAGGATATCCATTGTGCTATTACAGAAAGCATATGACCTTACCAGGGAACCACTACTCCTTTCCCTGCCTTTTTATATTTGCAATTAACACTGTAGGACAATTAAGGATGTGATATTTAACCTGTATCCACCGCAGCATAGCACCTAGCACCAGCAGCCCTGCGGTCCAACTAGAAACTACAGGGATGGTAAATGTTATTAAACTTGTTTATTTTCAGGACAAGAGTGCAAGAGAAAAACTGAGCACAAAACGAGAAGGAATTTAAAAAGCAGAAGCACAAAAGCTTGTAAATCTTATCTAATAGTATCCTATTCATTGAACTTTCAAGACAGTTGTCCTAGCAACATGAACTAAAACATTAAATGAACAAGTAACTTAAAAAATATGGAAAAGTGCTGAATGACCAGGTTACATACATTATATTTAATGAGTTTTGGAGTGGGCTTCCTGGATTTTCAAGTGATTTTAAATTAGGGTTAAAAAAATGTATTTATTATTTATTTTTCCCTAGGTTTTCTATAGCTTATCCAGATGCTTGTGTTTTCTTTGCTTAATCTTTTGTTTCCTTATCACAAGATAATTTAATGTGGTTAATATAAAATTAATGTATTTCTGAAATAAAAAGGAAGAAAGGTTTATGACTGGCAGAAGAAGGATGAGATAGCAGTGGGAGAACAGCTGCTTTCTCTACATATTTTTCCTTTATGATGTCTGCTACCTAAGATGTCACTTTTTATTTCATCGTTGGGTATGGGTTGTCACAAAGACTGTAACCCAAGCTTGCAGTGAAGCTGCACTGTATGTATGCCCTCTCCTAATGCACATCCACAGCACTAAATGTCACACTTCACTGCTTCTTGGCTATAATGAGAGACCTCCATATTCCAAAAGTCTCTGGACATCAGTGGGGCTTACCTATGTGCCTTCAACCTCTATTGGTTAAATTATTTTAGGAAGAGATAATTCATTCTTCATCCTCGTGGATGAGCAGAAAGGACACAGGATGCCCTTGTTTATGTTAAAAGTCCTGGTATAGAAAGAGGGATTTTTGTCATGCTTTTAAAACAGAGATTGATTACATTTTGCTTAGCAGATGTTTTCTTGGTATGGAATACTTGTTGAATTGAATGCAGCTGAACACAGGGCCAAAGGGCATAAATACTTTAATAGTTTAAAGAACTAGGCTTAATATTTTTCATTTTTTAATTGTTGTTGTTTGTTTGTTCTAATCTGACTATGGTCTGACTACCTGTGGTGGTTTTACCATGCTAGGCAGCTGAACACCACAACCGCTCTCTCACTCCCCCTCCTCAGATGAGGAGGGGAAGAAGTAAAGGAAAGAACAACTCATGGGTTGAGATAAGAATAATTTAATTAAGGAGGGAAAAAAAAAATATTAAGGAAATATTATTATTAATTAAACAATTTAACTAAGGGGAAAAAAAGGGAAAGGGGAAGAGGGAGGGGGAAAGGGAATAACAAAACAAAACAAGTAAAGGCTATGGGGAAGTGCAGAGGAAAAGAAATTATTCTCTACTTCCCACAAATGAGCGATGCTTGACCACATCCTTGAAGCAGGGCCTCAACGCACGTAGCCGGTGTTCAGGAGGAGGACAGACGTTTTTGCAACGAGAGCCCACCCCTCCCCTCTTCTTCCCTTTTCCACCTTTTATTGCTGAGTGGACATCATATGGTATGGAATATCGCTTTGGTTGGTTTAGGTCAGCTGCCCTGGTGATGTTCCTTTCTCACTTTTTTGCCCACCCCCTAGGAGGGTTAGAGAAAGTCCTGATGTTGTGCCAGCACTTCTCAGCAGCAGACACAACACCGGTGTGATACCACTGCTGTTCTAGCTACAAGTGCAGAGCACAGCACTGTATGGGCTGCTGCAGGGAAAGTTAACATCCCAGCCAGACCCAGTACACTACCACAGGGTAAACATGTCTTCATGCATGTATACATGTTGTTCAGTCTTAAATTGCACACTAATTGCATCTGTTTTCATTCTGAATTTGCTAAAATAACTATTTAAATACTAACCATCAGGCTTTAACTATTTATCTCCCTACTCTTCCAGGAGCAAAAGCTGCATTCCTGGCCTGCTTTGTTAGCCATTCTTTGAGGTAAGACAGCAGGCTGTGCCTATATACTGCTCCTGCCACAGATGGTTAGATGGTTTCAGTGACTAATCTAGAATATTCAGGTGAATTTATTTGGTCAGATTACTGCCATACCTTCAGCAAGAGCAAAAGGATCTTTCTGAGGTGTTGCAGTTAAAAATACTCATACTCGTATGTCAACTGTAATATATATTTCCCATTGACCAATTGACAGATCGTTATGAAAGGCAGATTCTCTCTGTTTTTTTTTTTTTTTTTTTCCTTGAAGAAAGAAATATATATATATATATTTGCATTAAGGAAAAGAACAGAGAGTTGGTTGAGTGGACTGAGTTTTTTGATTTCATCAGCTTTAAACTGTCTTCTAACCTGCCTGCCAATTAGTCCAGGCCGATATGATTTGGCTCTCTTATAGAGTTGCAATGAAGAAGCAATTAAAACTCCGAAAGCTGTACCTGGAGGCACATATCTCTCAGGATCATATATATATTGTTCCTTGCTTAGGGCTGTGTATATAGGCACAGTTAGCTCACAGGTATTACAGTTGGCTACTGGGTTGTCTAGTCCTCTCCTACGCCAACAGAAGAGGGCTCCCTTTCATGTATTCTCAAATACTTTGTCGTTTTCCTTTTTTAACTTGACAGCATAAATTACTTTCTCAATTTTCCACAGAATCCTGGTCATAATAATGAACATTTCACTTTTCAGTCAGTCCTCATTTGGATGCAAACTCTGTTCTCAAGATGTGCATGGCTGATCTTGATTAAGATATTCTTCTCTTTTTTTCATACATAATCCTTTGAAGTTCTGTGCATATGGGGAAAGAACAATATTGCAGTGGAGATCTGCCTTGCATATCTGAGAAGAAAATTCCAACATTTTGCTGAGGATCATCCTTCTTGAACATGCCATAAGCACTTCACTTACCTATATTTTATCTTCTATAAAAAGGGGAGCATTTTACAGTGGTTCTTATGGAATGGGTTAGATTATCTCATGCCTAGGTTACCTGAACCATGTTGACTTAAATTAATTGTTTATAAAGTAAATGATCTTATAAAGACAAAAATAACATAGACTGTCTCCCTGACTTAATCAGATTATTCATACACACATAAATGGATCTGATATTTTTAAGTGCTGATTTCAGAGTATACATATGCATGTGAGAGAGGAAGATAGAACAGACTGCTGAAGTTGTAAAATATGTGGTTGTCCTGGTTTCAGTTAGGACAGAGTTATTTTTCCTCCTAGTAGCTGGTAGGGTGCTATGTTTTGGATTAGGATGAGAAGAGTGCTGATAACATGCTGATGTTTTAATTGTTGCAGCGCAGTGCTTACACCAAGCCAAGGACTTTTCAGCTTCTCACTCTGTCCTGCCAAAGGGCAGACTAGGGGTGCAGCAAGGAGGGGACAGACCCAGGACAGCTGACCTAAACTGGTCAAATACCATCTGACGTCATGCTAAACAATATACAGGGGTGGCTAGCCGGGGTGCAGGGCTGGCTACTCAGGGATAGGCTGGGCATCGGTCAGTGGGTGGTGAGCAATTGCATTGTGCATCACTTCTTTCGTACACATTATTACTAGTAGTACTATTATTATTATAATTATCATTTTCCTGTCTTAATAAGCTGTCTTTATCTCTATGTAGTCACTCCATTGTTGAAGGCCACCAGGTTGGTCAGGCACAAGTTGCCCTTGGTGAAATCACTCTGTCTTGGACCACCTCTTTGTCTTGCATGTGCCTTGACATTGTTTCCAGAAGGATCTGTTCCGTGATCTTCTAGGCACATAGGTGAGGCTCACCCAATGTCTGTAGTTCCCCAGATCTTCCTTTCTACCCTTTTTAAAAAATAGGAGTGATGTTTCCGTTTTTCTAGTCACCAGGGACTTCACCTGACTACCAGGACTTATCAAATTTGATGGAGAGAGGCTTGGCAACTACATCAGCCAATTCCTTCAGGACACTGGGATGAATATCATCTGGCCCCATAGACTCGTACTTGTTCATTTTCATCAGGTGGTCTTGAACCTGCTTCCAGTGTGAGGTACTTTGCTCCCACAGCCTTCATCTACAGGTTCAGGGAAATGAAAGTCTTAGGAAGACTGATTGACAGTAAAGACTGAGGCAAGGAAGTTGTCAGCCTTCTCCATGACTGTTGTTACCAGTTCACCTTTCTCATCCATCAGAGGGGTACACTTTCCTTGGCCTTTCTTTTCTGATCAATGTACCTATAGAATCCCTTCTTATTATTCTTTGCATCCCTTGCCAAGCTCAGTTCTGTCTGTGCCTTGACTTTCCTGATCCCATCCCTGAACATCTGGACAGTATCCCTGTACTTTTTCCAGGCCACATGTCCCTGCTTCCACTGCCTGTGCATTTCCTTTTTGTGCCTCAGTTTGACCAACAGGTCCATGGTCAGCCATCCTGGTTTTCTGCCCTCCCTGCCTGCTTTTCTACACAGGGGGATGGAAATTTCTTATGCTCGAAGGAAAACATTCTTAAAGAGTTGCCAGCTCTGTTCAGGTCCTTTATCATTTTCAGTTGTACAAGATGTTTTATTGACTTAGGTGTGATTCTTTTCTGCCCACTAGAGTGAGTGGGAATATTAGTGTACTCTGGAGTGATTACATACTTTTTTTTTTCTTTTTTTTTTTTTTTTTTTCTTTTTCCTAGCAAAGAGAAATGGCATTTCTGATCCATACATGTGTATATGTCTGCTACCATGATGAACAAATGCTTTTCCTCTGAGGATGTAGTTCTTAAACTTTGTCAAGCAAAAAAGAAGCAGAAATCCTTCAATTTGGACTTCATAGGAAAGTGTGATCATTTTCTAGTCTGGATAAATGTTCTAGTCTGGATAAATGTCATTTTCAATGAGCTCAGAATGTTTCCCAGAAAAGATGAGCTGAAAAGCTTCTCTATGATGAGCTTCTCTCTGATGAGCTTCTCTACCACAGTTTCCAGTTGTAGTGTTGTCTCATGCTGCTGGATTTTCCCCCTGCCGTGAACTATCCCACAAACAGGATACATATGTGTGGTAGCATAACAGCCTATCTAGTGTGGTAAAGTAACTCATCAGCTTTATCTATTTCTCTTTATTTTATTTTATTTTATTTTTTTTTTAATATGGATTTATTAGGAAGTTAAGAAACTGAGACTTTTAGTCTTAATAACTGGACTTAATATCTGGACTCCAGCTTCTATACCAACCTCATAAAGTCTGTTCATGAAGAAAAAAGAGGAAAAAAAAAAAGACAAATATTTAATTTATTTTCAAACTAAATTTTTCAAAACATAACACAGGATTTCCATACAAAAACTCATTATCCAGAAGAATTTCATTTTTCGTTGTGTGCTACAGCCAAAGTGGTCATAAGTAAAAAGACAGTTCTTACTAAAAACAACCTGTTAATCAGTTTGTCATTTCGTCTGACCTCTCCTCTAGAGACCCTGACATAGACAAGTAGTTAAACACTTGTAGACAAGCAGTTAAGCACATATTTATTTTCAGCTTGGTAATCCTTAAGTAACCCTTTCATATAGACTTTCATATAGACCCTTTCATCTGCTTGTGTTAAATAACTCGATATTTAATATCAAAGTTTCACTGGGATGTTTTATGTTATATTAGCAAAAATGCTTTAGAAAACCTTGTGGATTTTTTTTTTTTTTTTTTTTTTTTTGTGGTTCTAATATTTTCTCTGTCATTTAAATTTGGTTTTATCTTCCTTTGATGCCAGTTGCTGCCTTTTAGCACTGGTCTTTTGAGTGGCTCTTCTTTGTGACTTGGAACATTGCTGATTAGAAGAGCAGAAAGGAGGGGAGTGCAGAAAATGAAATCATTTGACAAAACAGGATTAATTAATTCAAGGTGAATTTAAGTGCTGACATTCAACAGCAATATTATAATTTCACTGTGGAATAACAAGGCAGAAAAATAAATAAATAAATAAATACGTTTTAGTCCATTATAGTAAAACAATCACAATTTTATTCTTCTCTCCTCAAAATGTCAGATGATTTTGGTTGTTCCTTTGGAGCTCTGAAGACTGCTCAGTATCAGTTTCTCTCAAGTAGAAATTTAAATTAGACCTACTCATTAATTGCTTTTGAAAATCTAGATCAGGTACTTTTTCTACTTTCTTTCCGTTTTATTATTTTCATGACAAAAATTCTTTCAAAGGCAGACAGATTTTCATATACTAAAAGCAAGAAAGTTGGGAGTTCAGTGTACTTTATTTATTTTTTGATGTTTTAAAAAAGACTGCCACTAAACAAGAGAAAAAGAAGAATTCCCTCTTATTACTTTATGACTGACATTTTTTTGCAAGGCTCTGTTCATTAAAAGTTGCAAAAACATGGGCTCCCTAAAACTGCTATATAAGTTAAAGGACTGTTTGGAAACCTTGTAATTGGAAGTGTCTGTAGGCTTCAGAATATGCTTCTCAGCTATCAGTGAGGTTTGTTGCTTTCACTGTACTTTAGTCTGCCAGCTGTATCTGATCCAAAAGTACAGAAACAGACTTGTTTAAACTCAGCCATTGTGTAGTGTTTGTGATGTGTGCGTAATGAATTCTGAATGCAAATATATGCTGTAAAGTGAAATACTGAAAACCTGTATGACAAGCAGTAGAGCTGCACAACACAAAATATGGTTTTATACCATAAATATTCACTTGTGTCAAATATATAAGAGCTGTTCAAAACAGAGCATTCTAATTATGCACAGTTTGTTACTCACTCAGTCTCAGCTATTTGAACTCCTTCTTTTGAAGTGCTTGACCTTAGCTGAAAGAACAGAACAGAAGGAGTAAATATCTAGCTTGTAAGAGGTGAATGTTCCCCCTGCCATCACCTAGTTCTGTACCAGCAGAATATTTTCCACTTAATTGTAATATATTTAGTATCATTTGGAGACTATAATTGTTTATATGTGGTTTTGTTTATGTTTCATTTTTAATCAAAAACAAGTAAAAATGCAACTTTCTGAAACTCAAAAGGGGTCGAATATCTATAGGAATACGGTCAGCATTTTGTCCATGTCTGTGCTGATTGATAGTGTAAACTGATCAACAGTACAGGAAAAAGCAGGTAGGCTTATAGGGCTCTGTCTTGTATGAACAATTCTAGAACTTAATATACAAGAAAGCCCAAACTTTTACAGAGCCTCAAATAATCTTTCATTCTGCCTTGAACTGGTGGGCACACTATAGGCATAGCTGATGTAATTTAGCTTTCTGACTACTTGACTGCCATTGTGGCATGCCTCCAAACTGCTAGTTTACATCAGTTGTGCTTGTAGTTGTTTGCAGCTTCAGAGCATAAGCTTCAAACTCCTGCCCTAAAGGTATTTAATGATATTAAAAAAAAAAAAAAAAAAAAAAAAAAATTTAAAAAAAAAGGGAAAAAAACCCCCCAAAAATTTTTTAATTTTATAAAAAAAAAAAAAAAAAAAAAAAAAAAAGCTTAAAACTAAGGGGAAAAAAAGCCCGACTGATCTGTTAAACTTAAATCAGCACATATACATGAAAGCAAGCTGCAGCTCACAAAATCGGCTTATTCCATCTGCTATTTTATTATAACCAGCCTTTTTTTTAGTTTTAAAAATTTCACAATAACGTGTCAGTTCAACTGGAGACACACTGATCTTAAAGAAAATGGACATCAGTATTTGGGAGTCTGACTGAAATGCAACCTGCAGAATATCCAGTAGACAACAGAAAAAAACAAAACAAGAAAATAAGACAGCAGTGTTGGTCTGCAGAATTTCTTGTCATCAGCTTGGATCTTTACCAACTTTATTCAATTTGAATGCTATGAGCAACCTCAGATTCTTATTCTTCACAATAACAAACCAAATCTGAAAGAAATAGAAACAAAGCCCGCCTGATTGATAAAAGACAGACACATAGACACACAATGGTAATTATCTGGAATCAATGACACACAGAAGACATGCAGGGACAGATTCTATGAGGATTTTCTTTATGGAGATAGCTTCAATTTTAGATTCTGTGCTGCAGGGTGTGACAGTGGCTGCTTCTCATTTTGTTAAATGCTTCCCACAGGGCAAAATTATGCTCACTGGAATAAGCAAAATGAATCCATCTCTCTCTTTAATTCCTTCCTCTTTTAACAGATAGAGGTAGTAGTGGCATTAGGCCTGTGGAGCTAAATATGGTTGGAACAGACACAGTAAAATTTATACTTATGTTTAAATTTCTAGCAGGAAAAAATAATAATAATAAAAATAAAAAATAATAAAAAAAAATACATACCAAAGTCTACAGTTTTTCAATGCTGCATCTAATTTTCTGGGTGATTAACTGCAAAGCAGATTTTAGGTACAGTTGGCACATCCAAAAACAGAAGTCCACTTTAAACGAGTTTGAAGGTGTTAGCATTAAAACATGCAAACTCATTCCCTGAGATATTGGTCCAGATACAGGTTCTTAAAAATAGATAAATGACATACACAATTCAATCTGTTGCCATAATTTCATAATTTACTGGGAAAAAAAAAAAAAAATATATTTTATCCACTAGAATGCAAAATTATCACTTCTCTCTTATCACACACTCATAAACACAGAAAAAATATTGGAAAAGACTCTTATATGCTTTGAAGGTCAGTTAAGGCATCTTTAGGCAGTCCTCTGAAGGAGACTCAGTCAGTCATGAGCCTTTCTCAGAAAACAAGAATTTTCCATATTACAAATTAAAAAGCTCCTGTTGTACATATTTAATGGTGATAACTGAAGTGCTAGAGTAATTTTTTGAAAAGGTACAGGCTAACAATTTTAGTTGATTTAATAACAAAAAAATCATAAAACGATTACATGCCTGGCCATTTTTGAATAGGATTAATATGTAAGTGTGGAAGATACACTGTCAGTGAAAATTAGATGTTTTCTCCCTTGCTGTCTATGTTATCTCAGATGTCTATACCCTCTGCACCAAGCTTAGATGATCATGACCACTAAATTAACTTTCCTAATTTAACAATTTCCAAACTGTTTGTGAATGATTTGCTCTGTTCTAATTGCAGATGGTACACTGTTTCCTTGCTAAAATAGATACTTAAGTCTTCAAAGCTGGCAGACTTCCTTTTTTCCTGAGATTTAAATTAATTGAAAAATGAGATAACTGAAAAAATAAAAAAGGAAATGTCAGATAAACTTGACATTTAATGCTGCATTTTGTGCTCTTCTCCCCCTCTTAAAGGGCTGAAACTGCAGAAAATATTCACAAATTGCTTATGTGGATATTTTGAGTACATTGAGGAGTTTACTGTAAGTTAAATTTATTTACAGTAGAGAAGTGCAGACCAAGGCTCTGGGTGTAACTTCCGCCCCCTCCTCCCCCCCCAATTCATATAGCAATGTAGTGATATGCTCATTTTTTAGAGGCTACTTTTTACTTATGAAGCTACCATTACATTAGCAACTAGAAATATCCATGTTCCCATAAATCACTCCTCAGTTTTAATTTTAATCTTTTGCTTTTGAGGCAGCTATTTTTCTTGGCCTTGATTTAACATGGGAGGGTATGTGAAACATTTTGTTGATACCAACAGGACTTTAGTCACAGACTGGGACTTGAAATTATATTTATGGTGCATTGTTTCTCTGCTCTTTCATAAAACTTCCCAGTTATATGCTATCTCATAGCATGTGTATAGGATCAACCACATTGTTGTTTGTGCCTTCTTGCAGCATAGCTGACACTTTCATTGCCTACCAGACCACTTATTTTGAAATTTCTCATTGTGTAGATCTTCTCATTTTTATTTATATATTTTTTATTTTATTTTTATTTTTTATTTTTATTTTTGCCTGCAATAGTTTGTCATCATTCCGTTAACTTTTATATATATATATTATTATTATTATTATTGTTTTTTTAATTTTCTCCTCCAGAAAATTCACCAGTTTCTGACTTTTTTTTCCTAATTTCTAGTCTCTGGTACATTCTCAGACTAAGATATAATCTATTTCCCAGCTTTACCTATATATATATATATATGTATATATATATATATATATATGTGTATATATATATATAGATAGATAGATTTCCTTTCAATTTCTCCTGAGATCCTGCCATGCCAGCTTACACCTGTGGACACCTTTACAAGACTTTACATTTTGCACATTTTTAATTTACTTTTCAATTTTAGGTCATTTTAGCATCTTATTTTAATTAGCAAGTATGAATTTTGCATGTTTTTTTTAGGCAACTGTTTTGTATTACCAATGCTTTTCACCTTATTGCCTCTCTATTAGGGTCATCATAAATGTTTAATTTTCCTCCTACATATTTTTTTCAGTTTCCTCCTATATTTCCTGCTAACATATCCACTGGGTTTCCCTGTACTAACCTGTAGTGGGTTTATGTGGCAAGGTTTTGGTAGCAGGAGGCCATAGGGGTGGCTTCTGTGAAAAGGACCTAGAAGCCGCCCCATGTTTGGTAAGGGCCCCACTGCTGACCAGAGCTGAGCCAGTAAGTGATGTTGTTTGGTGCCTCTGTGAGAGCATATTTAAGACAGGGAAAAAAACGCTGTGCCACACAGCAGCTGGGAGAGTGAGAGGAGTGAGGAACAGCCTTGCAGGTGCCAAGGTCAGTGAAGAAGGAGGGGGAGAGGTGCTCCAGGCACTGGCGCAGAAGTCCCCTGCAGCCTGTGGTGAGGACCATGGTGAAGCAGGCTGTCCCCCTGCAGCCCATGGAGTACCACAGTGGAGCAGGGTTCCACACTGCAGCCCATGGAGGAGACCACGGTGGAGCAGGTGGACCTGCACCAACGGAGACTGTGGCCTGTGGAAGACCCCTGCTGGAGCAGATTCCGGGCCGGACCTGTAGCCCACGGAGAGGAGACCACGCAGGAGCAGGTGGCCTGGCAGGAGCTGCTGCCCATGGGGGACCCAGGTTGGAGCAGTTTGCTCTTGAGGGATGGACCCCATGGTATGGACCCATATCTGGAGCAGTTCTTGAAGAGCTGCTGCCTGTGGGCAGCCCACAGACTACATCTTGTGGGAGGGAACCCACAGCACAGGGCACGAGAGTGACCGAGAAGAAGCAGCGGAGAAGAAGCGCTATAGAGTGACCATAACCCCCATACCCATCCCCCCACCCCCATTCCCCTGCACCGCTCAGGGGGAGGAGGTGGAAGAGGGTAGATGGGGGGTGGGGGCAAGGTGCTTTTAGTTTCTTTCCTTTGTTTCTCGCTTCTCTAGCTCATTAGTAATCAGCAATAAATCTTACTATCTCCCTATGCTGAGTCAGTTTTGCCCGTCACGATAATTACTGTGCAATCTCCTCAGCCTTATTTCAACCCTTGAGCCCCTTTCATTGTATTTTCTCCCTGTTCCTCTATGAGGAGGGGGTGTGAGAGAGCTCTTGTGGTGGAGCTCGGCCGCCCACACGAGTAAAACCACCACATAACCTGTGTATTTCTGTTCCTCTTCTGTGAGAAGAAAAATAGTTATTGCAGTTGGAGTCCTGTTCTAGAAATGAGTACAGGTTATTGGAGCAGAATTGCTTCTAATTTGGCTTGAGTGGAATATCTGCTCCTGCTGCTAACCTTCGTCTTTATCATCTCCAACTGGTAAAGTATATTCTGACTTTTGTATGCAATCACCCAAAGTGTTAACCTCTATTTTCATCAGTGCAACTTAGATTGGACTCTAACCTTAAATCTTACCAGTATAGGTTTTCATCTCCTGCTTTCCAGAAGACATCAGATGGTCTCATTTCACTTTTGCATCCCATTTCCTTTACATCTGCATTATAATTCACCGACAATATGTCTTTGGATATTCACTATTTGTAACTGTTTCAGCTTCAAATTTCTTTCTTTCTAATCTTTTGCTCAATAAAAGAGTGACTGTTGAAACTTGTTGTAAAGATGTACAGGCCATAGTTTTCAATCTCTGCTTTACAAACTTGACAGCTCTGCTCATTGCCATTTTGCAGAATCTTCATTTTGTAAATGTCTTAATCAGACCTGTGGTTTACATTATGCTCTGCACAAAAATTCTACAATATCTACAATTCTACAAAAAATTCTACATAACTTAAGCATTTCTTAGAAACGTCTCTGTGATTGAGAAGGATAAATCCGAGGACTAAAGGATACTACAAAATACTGCCTACTTTGGTTTGCCCTGAGACAATAAGGACCTTACTTGCCCACAGCAACGGAACAGGAATGCAAGGCTTGACTTGTGGAATACAGAAGAGGTAATGGTTAGTTATGACATAATATTTCCATTGGGGAATTCTAGTGACAGCATGAATTGCACAAGTAAAAATGTAATTCCCAGTATGTTCATCTCTTTTGATTTACATAATGCATGGTTCCAGCAACATCCAGGCTGCATAACATTTCCATTTTCATCTGTTTGACTGGAGGACAGGACAAATACATGCAAATCAATGTTCTTTTTTTGGTTTATTCTTGTTCTCTTGCTCTTCATTTGTCATGAAGTCAAATAGCTTGACATTTTGACAACTGACATTATATTCTTATGGGCACAAGTCAATTGATTAAAAAAGAAAAAAAAATCTGCTTTTCAATATCTTTTATCTAGGTTTGCCTCTAGAAAAATAAAATCATGATAGTAGATTCCTACAGTTTCTGCAGATTAATTCACTCCTATATTTTTCAGGTACTCTATGATGTCATTCCTGTAAATGCCATGATCCTTCTTCTGGTGAAGGATTTGTTGTTTTCCAATTGTTTTACAAAGCTTAACAAGGGACACCTTGCAAATAGAAGGTGATTTTGCTAAATATCTCTGGGAAAGGAGAGGAAAAGAAAAAAGGGGAAAGGGAAAGGGAAAGGGAAACAGAGGGAAGGGAAAGGGAAGGGAAAGGGAAGGGACTGGAAGGGAAGGGAAGGGAAGGGAAGGGAAGGGAAGGGAAGGGAAGGGAAGGGAAGGGAAGGGAAGGGAAGGGAAGGGAAGGGAAAGAAAAGAAAAGAAAAGAAAAGAAAAGAAAAGAAAAGAAAAGAAAAGAAAAGAAAAGAAAAGAAAAGAAAAGAAAAGAAAAGAAAAGAAAAGAAAAGAAAAGAAAAGAAAAGAAAAAAGAAAAAATAAAAGAAAAAAAGAAGAGAAAAGAAAAGAAAAGAAAAGAAAAAAGAAAAGAAAGGAAAAGAAAAGAAAAAAGAAAAGAAAAGAAAAAAGAAAAGAAAAGAAAAGAAAAGAAAAAAAGAAAAGAAAAGAAAAGAAAAGAAAAGAAAAGAAAAGAAAAGAA
>NC_048894.1:112725186-112746155 GCF_011077185.1 Oxyura jamaicensis | reverse complement strand
AAGAAAAGAAAAGAAAAGAAAAGAAAAGAAAAGAAAAGAAAAGAAAAAAGAAGAAAGAGGCACTAGAACTCACACAGGTTAAAATGTTCATTTTTAGTGTAACAATCCTGGACTGAAAATCTAGTGCCTGAAAGTGTTCAAACCCAGTCTTTAACAAGAATGATGTAAGTATTGGGCAAAAAGCTGTTCTCACCTTCAGGTATTCAAATAGTCTTGTCGAGTAAGACATCTCCATCAGAAGCTCCAAAGGTATATATCATTTTATGGCACAGGGCATCTTTAAAGGAGTCTCTGGGTCTGCTGAAGTGAAGCAATTTTTCTGCACGTGCACCTCTCTGTGTATATGATGTGCTCATAGGGCCATTCCCAGATCTTATCCTGACACTGAACAGAGATGTGAGAGTGAGCAAGTGTTGAGTTCTGGGGGCTGGGAAGCCTTCCTTTATTTTCCAGCATAGGAATAAATACTTTTTGCTAAGAGGAATAATTTAGTGCTTCTGTTAGACAACTGAAAGGTCTAATTCTACCCTGGATTTATCCTTCCAATATATGCTGAAGTTGAGATGTTGTCATGTAACTGTTCATGTAATTTTTTACATGAAGTAACTACTTCATGTAAAAAATTGCTGAATTTGAAAACTTGTTTTTGAAATTATTAATTAATTAATGAGATGTATCTAAGATAGTGTGAATCCTCAGTTTCCTTAGTCCAAGGAACAGCTTATGTAATCACGGGAGACAGTAACACAAAACATATAAAATTCTTTGAGAAAAAAATACATCTATTGCCTGCATGATGATACAGGTAATACAAGATTCATTCTTTCCACTGCTGAGAATTTTCTCTTTTTTTAAGTGAATTATTTTTTAACTAAATTGATTCTTCCCCTCCATTTTTTTCAGTTTCATAGCTCAAACACAAAATCAGTTATTCACAGGGCTTTAGTCAAGAACCATTAACCAGTAATAAGATACCTCAGTCTTGACTGAATCTGCTGCTGTACCCTAGTCCATCCTCTTGGCCTTTTCAACCCAGTGTAATTTCTCTTGTCCTAATTGCTTCTTTTTCCCTTTCCTTCTCATATCTCATCCTTTTCCCTTGAGTCTATCTCACTTTACTTCTCGTATTTTCTTATATAACCTACAGAATCATTTTTACAGCTTTTGTATCACTGTAGTATCTCAGTATCTTCTCCCTTCTAACACTGTGCAATTGATTTTATTTTTTTTTTAATCTCTTTTTTCTTTTGCTCACTCAGGTTTCTTTTTCCTCTCCTGGTCTTTCCCCTTCTATATCTCTTATTTATTTTCCCTCCCCTGCTGCTGTTCATCCTCTCTGGTTACCCACCTCAGCTTTCTCATCAGTCTTATCATTCCGCTGATTTCTACTTCATTCTCCATCCCACTCCTTTTTTTTTTTTTTTTTTTCTTTGATATGCCCTGTAACTCTTCTGCTTTATTTATTTATTTATTTTTTTCTGTCTACTTTCCAGACTCTTAAAAAGTCATCCTAAAACTCCACAGCCTTTATAAGAAAGAGCATTTTGCAACACGCTCTTTCTTTTTGTATTCCCCATTACATAGAACTGTCAACTCAAAATCAGTGCTTTGAGGGAGATGAAGTAAGAAAACAAGTTTCACTGCAGCTACCAAATGTAGAGCAGACTTACACAACCTGGAAGAATTACCCCAAATCTCTTTTTGCTATTTCATACCTGAGAAAACAATTGCCCTTGTCCATTAAAATAAAATATACAATAATAAAAAAGTATTATGACTTTTCTCATTCCCAACAGAAATTATAATGCCACAGACAAACAATTTTCTAAACTAAGCATCCTCTTTTTCCTCTTTTCCTTTTATCCTTGTTGTTGGGGGTGATATAAACTATTGTACATGGAAATGCATCTGTTCACTCCAGGTCATCCTAATTGATTATCCTAGTCGTTACAAAATAATGCTATTCATTACTATTCCAAATATTTTTCAGAACATGCACAGCAAAGGCTGAATGTAAATATATGTTACAAGCAGTGTAAGTACTGCTCAGCAACACTCAAAAGAGTCAGCAAAATACAAGTTGAACTTGTAAAATTGAGCAGTTGATCTTTCAGAACTGGAACATGCAAAGACGAGCACTACCTGCTTCCCCTTCCTGTCTTGTCCCTCATTCCAGCTTTTTCTCTTTTTCTTTCTTCTGATTTACCCATTGAACATTTTTTTTATTATTATTATTATTATTATTTTTTTAGGCTTAAAAGTGAGACTTCATTTTCTGGTTTCACCTACTCTGTGTGATATTGCATTGCTTACAGAATATAAAGTGCATCTTCAGTCATAACAAATAATTTTGTCAAAATCCCGAATCTGCATATTTCGGAGAGGTTATACTGCAAAAATTAAAGTGCTTTGAAAAGCAGGATTTTCATGCAACTTTATTTCATATACGCACTCGTGTAAAATTTAAAACCAACAGTAATGGCTGGAAAACAAAGAGAGATGTTAATGATACCAGCACCAGATTTTTGCAGCAAGGTATCCTTGCTGCTGAATAAAATGAACCGCTTTCAGACAGTCTTGGCTATCCCCATGACAACCTATGCCTCTTAAGGCAGTGGAATTCCACAATTATTCTTCTGTTTCCCCTACAGGGTGACCGTTCTTCCTACAAGAAAGGCATATGAGTCTTGCATGGCTTTCAAACTCATGCTATACTATCTGAAAATTTGAAAAAAAAAAAACAAACAAACAAAAAAACATGGTAAGTTTTTGTAGAAGCAGTGAAAAAATGAAAACATTTCTGCACTCTTCTTTGCCACTGAACACTAAAGTTATGGATTAGTTTTAAGATAAGATATAATGTTATTGGAATAAAAATGCTACCAAGTATGAGAAATCATTGTGGTTTTTGTTGTTTTCCCCAGAGGCTATACACCACACCACACAGATGTTTTTAATAAAAACATCTTTATCTTTGTGTTTACATACTAATTTTGGTCTATACATCTCACTAGAGGGACACGATATTTTTATGTATGTTTATTAATTAGAGACAGAATATACTTAAGAAATCAAGGCTTAAGTATTTGGATTTTTTCTTGAATCTCAAACAACAATCATTCACATCCTGAAGCTGTGGTTTATTTAGTTACCCAAATTAAGTCTCTGGTTGGCCTGACATGATCCAGTGAACCCACAAGAGGCTTTATTTGGGAAGCAGATATCTGTCAACTCCCTTAGGTGCTGTTGCAAACAAAAATAAGTGGAAAACAAGCATGGTGGCATCACCAGCATTTTATGCAACTTAGTACTAGGAAGCTTGTCAGTGGCATAGGGGACTTGAGTTGTAGAGACATTTTGAGAAGCGTATTGTCCTGGTTTTGGCTAGGATACAGTTAATTTTCCTCCTAGTAGCTGGTAGGTTGCTATGTTTTGGATTTAGGATGAGAATAATGTTGATAACACTGATGTTTTAATTGTTGCAGAGCAGTGCTTACACTAAGCCAAGGACTTTTCAGCTTCTCGTACTGTCCTGCCAGTGGGCAGGCTGGGCGTGCAGCAAGAGCTGGGAGGGGACAGACCCAGGACAGCTGACCCAAACTGGCCAAAGGGGTATTCCATACCATCTGACGTCATGAACAATATATAGGGGGCTAGCCAGGGTGGGGGGACTGCTGCTTAGGGATAGGCTGGGCATTGGTCAGCGGGTGGCTGTGTGGTGCTCATCTACCGTATGGGTTAAACCACAAGTTTGGATCTTAATCTTCAAATGGAGAGATATCTCCACTAAGTTATATTCAAAAAAGGTGTTTCTCTTCCTGTTATCATCAGCATTTTTTCCACTCTGGACACAAACTGGACTGGATTAACAGGAATAAAAGCAGCTGCTTTCTTTTTCTCCTCCCCATCTTCTCCATCTACTCCAGACTGAGGAGTAAGATTTCCTTTGCTCAGTAAGTCTGTCTTTCAGATTATGCATTATATGAGAGAGAACATAGCTGACTTCAATATTATCTGTTTTGAAAATGACAGCCCCTTTCCGCTGTGAATTTGATTTCAGGAGAAACTCAGAGTAAAACCTAAGTGGAAGAAGATATCTATTAAAGAAGTACAGAAAAAATGAATAAACTCTTAAATTCTTCTGCATAACTGATAATAGGAGGACTTAATTTAAGATATATATTTTGTATGTTCCAAAAAACCTTAGTTTTGAAAAGTTGTGACAACATCAGAATTATACTGCTTAGACCTTTTTAGCTTAAGCGGTAAAAACAAAACAAACAAAACAAAACAAACAACAACAACAAAAAAAACACCTCCAAATACATAAAATAAGCCAGGATTTAATTGTGTTGTTTTTTGGTTGGTTGGTTGTTTTGCTTTGGTTTTTGTTTTATGGGTATATGTCATAACACTCAATATTTGATAATAGAGCTACTGGAAAAGTCCTACACTGTATGTAGCACTCTCTCAGAAATGAAAATAACCACAGTTTAGGCAAAGCTAATGAGATCATGATCACAATTAGTTTACGTGGGTTATATAAAAAGCACAGGCTTGATCCTGATAGAGTTATAAAAGCAACATTTGAATTGTGGTTGGCTGTGAAGTAAAAAACAAACAAAAAATGTATAAGATAAGGATTTTTAAAGGAATATTAATTTTATTTTTAAAAAGAATAAGTCATGAATAAGATTATGTGTGAATAAGTTTCATACAGAAACAGTCTTTCCTCTTTCATCCTCATCCTTTAATAGGAAATTTAAAACTACTACGTCTAAAACAGCTACATTTATCCTGTTACACCTTGCTTCCCATCAGCTAGCACATACTGCATAGAGATCTGTTGTGGTTTCACGTCAGCAGGCAGCCCAGTACCACACAGCCACTTGCTCATTCTCCCCATGTGGGATGGGTGAGAGAATTGTAAAGGTCAAAGTGTGAGAACCCATGGGCTGAGTTTAAGAAAGTTTAAGAAGTAAAGTAAAAGCCATGTTTACAAGCAAAGCAAAACAAGGAATTAATTTACTATTTCCCATCAGCAGGCAGATGTTCAGCCACTTCCAGGGCTCATGATGTGTAACTGTTGCTTAGGAAGACAAATGACATCACTCTAAATGTCCCCACTTTCCTTCTTCTTTATGCCAGCTTTTAATGCTGAACAAGACACCATATAATAAAGAATATATCTGGTCAGTCTGGGTCAGATGTCCTGAATATGTCTCCTCCCAGCTTCTTGTGCACCCCTAGTCTCCTTGCTGGCAGACTGGCAAAAGAAGTAAAAAAAGTCCTTGTAAGCACTGCTCTGCAACAATTAAAGCATCATTGTGTTACCAACATTATCTATCACAGAATCATAGAATCATTTATGTTGGAAAAGGTCTCCAAGATCGCCCCCCTACCAACCAATCGTCCAACCCTACCATCCCCCTACCACCAATATTACCCACTAAACCATGTCCCTAAATTATTTTCATCAAAAATCCCAAACGCAACATCATATAATCCCCTACAAAGAAAATTAACTCTTTCCCAACTAAAACTATGACAAGATGGAAATCAATTGCAAAGTCAGAACATATAACCAGTTTATTTTAAATTTGGGAAATATTTATTTCACAAGTCTGTTTCCTCATAAACAAGTTATCCTAAATCTAAAAGCTGTGAATGGAACACTAGAACGGTGCTACTAAGTCCTGAGGAAAGACAACAACACTGAAATGGCAGTACAATAATACATAAATGTAAGAAAAATGAGACTTGTTAAAGATGTGAAACTGTTAAAAGAAGTAAGTCACATAAGAGTTGTAAAGTTAAGGAGCCACAGAAGAGAGGAAATGATGAAAAGAGCAATTGGAATTTTTCAAGAAAACTTGCAGGCTAAGATAGACAACGGCCTTATTCCATTCCTGAGTAAATATGGATTAGGTCTGTGGTAGGCTAAGACTTGCATTGCCCAAGAACACTCAAAAAAAAAAAAAAAAAAAAAAAAAAAAAAAAAAAGTATTTATTTTAAAAAAAAAATTTTTTTTTTTTTTTTTTTTTTTTTTTTTTTTTTTTCTGCTGTAAAGTTCTGCTGTAAAAGAAAACTACTGTGACTCTCTTAGCTGACAGATACTGTTTTCCATGGTTGCCTTTTGCATCCATGCAGCAGTGCAAATATTTCAGTGAAAAAAATCTCAGAAGGTGGAGTGTCTTGGATATACATACTTGCAATATATCTTGGCTGTAATATCTTTATGGAGTACTGGCAATGATGGGGGCAGGGAGAGAGGAGGTGGTGAGCAAAAGGAGAGAAAGAAGGGAAAGAAAGGCCAAAGGGAGCACTACAATTTACCAGAACTATGTTTAAATGTCTTGTTCTTGTCTAGGAAGGAGAATTAAGGAGATATTATTTCTCTCCAGAGAAAACAGTGGGAAGTGAAGATAGATTTGTTACATTAAACCATATTTATCATTGATTTCTTTTTCTCCATAATTTTATTCTGACTGATTGGTGGAAAGTGAACCTTTCTTCTTAAAATCTTAAACCGCATTCAGGATTAAAAGGATAATCCAAGAACAAAAATGCTAAATACCTAGATAATTCACTGGATAGTGGATCTCCATACTCTGCATGCAGATACAGGCATTGATTTGATCTAAACAGGTACAAGAAAATACTAGGACAAGAAGGAATAATCTTACTAATACCAGCTTAAAATGTTTTGAAGGCAAATATTTGTTTGTTTGTTTGTTTGAAGTTTTATTTGCATATAGAATGATGTTGAAAGAATTAAACAAAACCAGAAGAGAATATCAAGTGAATATGATGGCTAGGAAACAGAGAACAAGTGAAAAAAATAAGGGTCACAAGGAATTTCACTCAACAACTTGGGCGATCCTTCAATATTTAATTGTTAGCTTCACCTAGACAATTTGGATTTTATGGGACTTGACAGGTTATGCCTGGCAATATCTGAGATGGGATTTTCATTACACATAGATAAAATATGATATTTACTGAGGTGAGAATACAGTGGTAAAAGTGGCAGGATCAATACTACATATGATTAGCTGTAGTGGCAATATGTGTACAGTTATATATTCAACCCTGTGATAGAGGTAGGGACAAATACATGGGCAAGCAGAGTTATGAAGACAGCATATTTTTGATTAGTGCTTTACCTGAAAAATAGTGTAACTTAATAAAACAGACTTTACATGAATTTGCAATAATCTCAATATATATAAACCTATATATATTTATATTTTTTTTTATTGTGTTTTTTTTTTTTTTTTAAGCTTGGGCTATAACTAGATAAATTTGTGAGACTTCTGACAGAAAAGAAAGAAGTTGGAAAAAAAAAAAAAACATTCTTTCAACAATAAAATTATCACAGAAAATAAATTTAAAAAATGCAAGAAACATGATCAATATAGTCAAGAGAAGGAAATAAAACTTTCTTGATAAAAGTGCTTGGAAATTATGACAAAATCAGAAAAGAAAAGATCAGAAAATCAGATGCATGGAAGGAAGGAAAAGAAAGAACAAATATCTGCTTGTAAATAACAGAGGTAGAAAAATTGATAGGAGTGAGGATCAGGCAAACAAATTTATCAAGGACCAGATAAATATTATTTGGGCAATTAAACTGTGTGACCCTCGAGTTAGGGACAGCTGTGTGTAATACTGAAAATAAAAGAAAGCATTCTTTAGAACTGACAAAATTGTGCCAAAAGTCTCAGTATCAGATTATTATTATTGTTATTATTTTATTTTTATTTTTTATGTCTATCTTATAGTTATGATACTTAGGGTAGGTAGCACTGTGACTCTCACAGATGAATGTAAAGATAAGTGTATAAACAACCCATCAGCAGAAAAGAAAAATATCTCTTTTGGCTAGTCTTTTTGTTTGTTTATTTACTTATTATTATTAAAACCAAATATTACCTCACAAGAATATGGCTCTTTTTGGAAAGACAAAATGTTTATTGGCATGGTACTTTGAGGAAAGTAAAAAACAATCAAAAACGCAACATTCTCTGTAAATTAAGTATGTTACAGGAAAACCCACACTGGGTTTAAAAATCTTTACCTGATTGCTACATTAAGAAATGTGAGCATACTCCCAAACTACACATCTAGATAAATTGTGATGTATCTAAATATGATATAAATATCATATACTCAATCTGATCAAATTTGTAATAAACAGAAATTACTTAAGAATATATATATATATATATATTGTAGAGAATGACATAACTTTAGTTAGTTATTTACATTCAGCCAAGGAATTTCTGCTTTTCTACATAGGATCTTTAATTGTGTGAGAGGAGCTGCATTTATTTCACTTCAGTCTTAATTTTGAAACTTTTAAATGGTGTATTAAAAACACTAGTATCATGCAACCCTTATATGAGTCACCACTTCTAAGTAGTTACATTTAGAAGACAACAAAAAGCTTTTTTTTCCTTTTTTTTTTTTTTTTTTTCTACAGCAGACTCAAATAGACTACCATTAGAGCAGAAGTGTACTTTATCTCCATGACATCTTGAAATCTCCAGTTACCATAGTACCCACAATTTTAAAAGATTGGCCATTCAAAACAGGTTAATAGGAACATGAAGGAACCAATCCAGAATCAAGTTCAGCACTCCAATATCCTATTGCTCCAGGTATTAACAAGTTCTTAAGTTCTTTGTTTAGTAGCTTTGCTGGTTAATGTTTACTTTGTAGTATCATGTATAAAAGAAAACTGAATTAAATGATGAAAAAGATAAACAATGTTATCTTCGAGTATATTTATAGCTGCAGTTTTTAATGCACATCAGTTAAAAAATAATAATAATAATAATAATTGTTTATCTGTTGAATTAAATATTTCAAAGGATCTGTCTGCACAATATTTTGCAGATAGTTATAAGCAAACTGAGGACATCTTCAGACATTCTAAGCCTATCAATATTTCCAAAATTTCCTATCCTACCTGGAGCTGCTAATTTTGAGCTGCTAAGTTTGATATGTTTGATGCACTTCTATGTACTTCAAAAGGACAAACCTCTTGAGAGAAAAGAACATGGGATATTCTTCAAAATGGTGAATGATATGTTGAGAAACATTAATGATGGACAATAATCTGGGAAAATAAATTGCATCCCAAAGATTTTGAGGCAAAGGTGATAGATAGGAATAGAAAAAAGAATCAAATAAAATATAATGAATTGCTGAAATTGTTAGTTACAGTACTGAAATAATGGTCTGGTATCCATACTTTAAGAAACATTCTAAAATTGTGAAATTAATGATGAAAAGTCCTTTATTCACAATTTAAGGACTTAAAGAAAATCTCTACAGTAGAAGCTATACGGCTCAGTGAGTTTTGGTCAACAAAAAGAAAAAGAAAGAGATATCTACATTTTAAAATTTATTTTAAAATTATTATCTTCACAAATGCTACATGTAACCATGTTACATGTGTAATATAGTTATATTACTATAATACAAATACTACAAATAACTACACATAACTATGATTATTTAAAGGAATTTAAGAGATGCTACATTTAGCGAGTAGAAATTAAACAGGCATGCAATTTTTGTGAGAACATACATATTTTTGACAGAGCATGATGGTAACTGTTGCAGCATCTGCCAAGGAAAGTAACAAATTCTTAATCTTTTGATAGCTTGAAGTCAACAGGGACATCATTCCTTACCAGGGTCTTTTGCTCAGAAGTTGATGGTTTCTTTTTCCATACCATCTGTAGGATGAGATGTTAGAGGTGCAACTAAAACTTATTTTTGTTAAAAGATTTAAAGATCCTATCTTGTAGATGGACATTATTACTGGACTTGATTTTAAAATTGGTTATACAAATCCTTTGGCTTATTTATTTTGGGGATTAATTCATCTATTCACAATTTATGTAGGGATAAAATTTATTGTTTATATAAACCAGTGATCAATTTACTGAACTTTAGGCATGCAAAAACATTGTTTAAAAGGGAAACAAAATAGAAATTAACACACTTATCTATATGATCACTCTGATGGAGAAAGAAACTGAGAACGTAACAACTGTGATGCAAGCTGACTGTGAAGTTACAAATGTAGGCACAGCACTTTTAACTTTTTTTTTTTTTTTTTTTTTTTTTTTTTCTTAAATATACTTTTACTGAGGCAAAACTACCATCACTCATTGGCTCAGCTTTGGCCAGTGACAGGTCCCTTTTGGAGCCAACTGTAACTGGATCTAACCTCACTAGTTTGTGCACAGAAGACAAGAAAGCATTAAAATCCTGTGGCAACTGAGAGCAAGAAATGGTCATGAATAACCAGGGACTGTTGAATTAAACAAGACACATATGATAAAGAGCTCCCTCACCCTGGAGATGCTGAGCTCTGTACCTAGCTGTCTAACTTCTAGTTGAATAGATTTTAGGGCACATTAGCAAGGACAGTTTATACAGGGAAGTGTAAGCATAATTTTATTCTGGTTTAAAGTGAAATAATTGCATTTGAGCTCATAAAAATTAAAGAGTTAGTTATGCATAAAAATTAAAAAGTTAGTTATGTACAACGTTCAATTGCTAGTTTAGTGGTTTTGGTTTGTCTAACTGAAACTGGGCTTATTACAACAGAATACTCCTGATCAAACCTGCACAAATGTCTTTTCATGCCTCTTGCACAGTAGAAATACAAAATGTGAGTTCTTTGTTATAAACTATTCCAAAACTAAGTGAAATATTACAGAATATTAAACAGCCATTCTCATTTGTAACTTCTGGGTGTGAGAAGTAGATTAAGTGACCAGCAAACTACTTACTTTGGCTGATCCTGAATTGCCAAATTCACCTGCACAATTGAAATGGAAAATCCTCCTGGGCAATCTGGGCACAGATTCTGAAATTCAGAGTACCTGGCAGGTGAGCTGTAAAGGGCCTCTCTGGCTTTTGGATCAGTGAAAGAAATCTATAGGCTTCCTAACCCTTTTACAAATTGGCACTTGTTCCTAAAGGGAAGATAGCTCAATCTGGAATTGAAGCTGCACAACAGCTCTTCAACACAAAAATCAACTCTTTCAGAAAATTCACACTATGACTGTTCTTGCTGGATAAGGGAAATAGCCAAGAGTGTACTGCTGGCCTTTGAGGGTTTCCTTATGTACTGGGAGAGCCTAGTTGTCTGTTCAGGGAAGCAGATATAGCACATACAAGTGCACTGCAAGAGTCAGGAGCTCAAGTTTGTTGAAGTTTGTTTGTTTGTGGATATAAACTTCCAGTGTGTATATATACCTTAAGATTACACTAATATTATAGTAACTCTTTCATATACTGGAATCATCAAAATAAAAATAATTATTTTTGAAGCCTAAATTTAATAAAGTTCATTATTTTTTATTTTTAAGGCATTTTAAAAGAAGAGCATTTCACTAATATTAGCAAGTTTAAATGATAGTTGCCCAAAAGAAAACTGAGTGACTAGAAGTATAAACTGGATAACACTCAATGAAGACTGGGAGATGGCAACTGAGCACAGAACTGGCAATGGAAAACATCAGAGAAGACAGCAGTGCTTACAGTGATGACATAATGCCTGCCTTAAAAAAAAAAAAAAAAAAAAAAAAAAAAGCTTGAATGCTTTTGTGTTGTTTTCCCCAGTGTTTTAATGGTAGACACAAAAGTTCAAATTTAGCTTTACATCCATCAGACCTTTTGGAGCTGAACACAGTGCTAACAGTATCTTTATGCATGTTTTCCTGTTATCAAAATGTAACCCTTTCCTCCTAATGACTCTGATCATTAACAGAAGTGTGCATTGAAACAGGGAGTACAACTCAACTGTGGGTACTTCTAAAAATAAAAAGCCAATTACAGTATATAATAATAATAATAATGCATAAACTAAGTTTTTTTTTCAAAGTTTTCTACTTTTTTTTTTTTTTTTTTTTTTTTCTTCCCCCCCCTAAGGTATGTTCTTGTTCACTAAAAGTAGAATTCACCGATAGATAAAAATTGTATTTTGCTTACCAGCAAGCTTCACTTGACTGTCTGCATATTCCACATATTTTAGGTCAGATGTGGTATCTATCCAAGTTTCCCCAATTCCTTCAGATACAAGTCCTTCCTTAGTACACTGACTGAAGGAAGAGACTCCAAGAATTTTCTGTCTTTTCATAGATAGATCACTTTTGCCCAGTTGACTTCATTAGCATACCGGTGCTTTTCAGCATTTCTCAGCTGTAATCTAATCTTGTTATTGTTCATTTCTCATTTCTATTGAATAGCTAATTTACATGTTTTCCAACAATTCTCTTCTCTACAGTCAATTATTTCAGTCATAGCTGCTGCTTGAACATACTTTGCTGTTTCCTTCATATAATACCTGATTTTATCTCTGATACTGGTAGTTTTAGTATAGTTTTGTTATTAAAGCTGCTTGATTTTGAATACAAATATATCAGTTGTTTCACTCTGACTTTCCTAAATACCTTGTCAGTCAAAAACAGGTTTCCCTAAGTATACTACATTTGTACATGATACTGCCATCAATTTTACAACTCTTTCCTGTTCATTTTGTTTGCTTATGCCACATTAGACAATACTGTTTTTTTATTATTTTTATTTTTATTTGTTGTTGTTGTTGTTGTTGTTGTTTGCTTTGTTTTGTTTTGTTTTATATATATATTAAGTGGCCATGTCCTTCTCTATAAGCTAAAATAAAACATGAACACAAGAAAAAAAGTATTATTTTAAAAGTATTGATGAATAATCATTACTATAACATGAGTTTATAAATTAAACTTATTATTAGATGTATGTGTAATAGTTTTAATTTAGCATGACTTCTGTGTATGTTTACACTTTTGAATTAATTTAATTCAAATAATAAAAGTTCTCTAAGCATAAGCCAAGGAATTTGAAATTTAATTTTTGTTAATAGTTTATCACGTTTGTTCATAGTTCACAATTTCTTTCTAAATCAAAAGTAAGAAATTGTTGGAGAAAATAAACCCAAAGGAAAATGTTGTTGAAAAACATCAGAAAGAAAATATTGCTATTATTTTTCTAGTACTCTCTGGGAGGTAACAAACAAACAAACAAATAAAACACAGTGAATTACCACAAAAATATATTTTGCTAGGCAAAAGGCCCCTATTCATTAATAATTCTTATGAACTTAAGACTTGTGGGATAATCCCACTGATGTGAAAAATTACAGTTCTCTGATATAGAAGTATGGCCTCTAAATTAGTTGAGCTTGAACTTCTGTTCATATATAATAGTTAATCAGCAAACTACATGAACAGGGCCTGGCCTACTTGTATGTTTACATCTAAGTACATGGTAAGTGATTTTGTAAAGACATACAAATTGTATGTCTGCTATACCCATACATTCCATAGACTTCTACTTTTCCATGTAGACATGGCCTTTCATCTTCACTTCCTATCTGCTAGAAAATCTTAGGTTTTGAAGAAAAACGTTGAAACATTCAAACAAATTATCAGTTTGAAAGAAAAACATATTTAACTCAATGGTAACTCCAAGTCCACACTGTGTCTATGACAGCTATCATCCTTAAAAAATAAATACTTATTTTGCCAAAAGATTTCTGTTTAGTGTAATATGCAAAATGCTGTGCACATGGATCTCTGTATCTGTTTTTCCTTGGATTTTCTCCCAGAAGAAAGACATTATACACCTACATTACTCTTGTAAACATATGGTTTAAAACAAATGCTTCACCTTAATTAGAAACAGAAAAGAACAAGGTGATGAAACTAATATCATTATATTCTAGTATTATAGCTCTTATGTATGCATAGTACTATAGATTTTCACTCTGAATTTTGCAAAAATCCTGTTGACCACCTTTATAAGAAAATAATATATGGATGAATTAGAATGGAAATTGGTAGGAATAGCTAGCGGTGATCAATGATACATATTATAGTTACTATAAACAGTTGTATTGTGGACTATGTTGAGAAAGGAAACAAAGTGAAGTTTAACTTTCAGGATGATGAGTAATGAGGTAGCAATGCCATCAATAACAGAAAGATCTTGTTGATAATTTGACCCTTCATCAGCAACAGTTAAGTTTGTTTTGTTTCTCCACACTATTTTTTCTGTAGCTTCCAGAAAATTCAAATTATAAATTAAACCAGTCAAAGCAACCTATGGTGAAATTTCATATCATAAATTTACCAGACTTACTCCTCATCTCTGTGAATGGGACAAAAGATACCACATTGCACTGCTAGCTTGGAGCCTTCCCTATCTTTTATCTTTACACTTTAATATTAGTTTTGCTTCCAGATTACAAATTTTCTTTTAGGCAGACTGACAGTATTATAGTTTATTGTTTTACTGTTTAATCCCTGGATGGATAAGTGTTTGATATTTAGGAAATAGAGTCATGGGAGCCTTCAATTCTTAATGAATATTTCAGATTAACAAAACAAAAGTAGCAATAGTAAACAGACAAATTTCTATAACACACCAAAGTTACATTTGTAACATACATTATAATGTATATCTTACACTTGCATTTTTATATATATATATATATCCCCAGGATATTGACACATAATATTTCCCTCATTCTCCTGGATTCATTTACAGTTCTTGAACAAAAGGTGCATTTTCTGGTTGACTCTAAGTTGCAGCAACCATTGCCACAGCTAAGTGGTTATCATCTACTGCCTTGCTCAGATTTGTGTGGTCAGACAGTGGCACCCAGAGGGTGTCATATGGCTGTCTGAATTCAACTGTCTGAAGATTTGTACAAGTTACTAGAACAATCTGGTTTAATAATACTTTTTTTTTTTTTTTTTTTTTTTTTTTTTTTTCCTTGCTCTGCTTTAAACTTCAATTTCTGTTCAGAGGCTGTTTGAACAGATAAACTTCCAGCTCTT
Organism: Oxyura jamaicensis; assembly: GCF_011077185.1. Classification (NCBI taxonomy): domain Eukaryota; kingdom Metazoa; phylum Chordata; class Aves; order Anseriformes; family Anatidae; genus Oxyura; species Oxyura jamaicensis. The sequence goes on along the minus strand of NC_048894.1, from coordinate 112,731,245 downwards.
CTAACCCCATCATGATGTTCTTGTATTTTGCCTTGGAATTCACCTCCTACCCAAAAGTACACCCCAGCACCACTCTATGTTTCCTTACTCTGGCGGGATAAACCTTATGCTGCCAGGTCCTCTTTCATCTGGAAAAATGTGCAAATAGATTTTTATGATGTCTTAGAGACTTAAATTGGATGAACTACATTAGATATTTCCTCCTCTCTTATCTGTAAACTTTGACCTATGGTTGCTCTGAGTTTCTATAACTAGCTTTGATTAAGAAAAAAGAGTGTGATTCTTTTACCCTTTTATATAAGCTCAAAAAATCTTCTGGAAGGTCACTGGATTTATAAGCATTTGTGGTGAATAACTGATGAGAGAGATGCAGTGGAGGTGATGAGAGAAGTCAATTTAAATCATGCCTAAGAATCATAGAAGATAAGCAGAAAGTCACTGCAATACTTGTGAGGCAAGGTAAAGGACCAATTATTTTAACAAAGGGAAAATTCCTTTTGAAACTTCCTCTAATATTTTGCATTACGATATTTAAATTATTTTAGAAATAAGTAGATGACTTTTTCAATTCCTTTTCTAGTCAGGTTTATATTATCACTATTCCTGATCCCTTCACAGTTAATAAATAAATAATAATAATAATAATAACAATAACAATAATAAATAGTATTCAGTGTAATAAGGTTTATTGCACAGTGGAGAGTAGCAAGTTTTTATAATGAGAAAAAAAAAAAAAAAATAGAATAGCCCATGTTATTTCCATCATCCTTCTTCACTACATATGATCTCCACGTTTAATTGTTATTCCTTTTTCATACTGGCAACATTCATGTTAGAGCAGCACAGCTTTCACTAGCGGGAAATCGCTGAATTTCCAGAGGAAGCATGCTGGATTCTTAACACTATAAATATGTATATATTTTCCACACAAAGTTTGCGTAGATCGTAAAAGAAAACATGTAAACCAAGTATTACTGGTTTCCAGAGTCAGTACATCATTATTCACAGGAAAAAAAATCTTTGGATTCTTTTAATATGATTTCACATGCTTAAAGAAGTCTAGGACTTATCAGATGAATTTGGAATTTTCCAGTATTTGCACATTTGTAAAGGCATTCACATCTCCTGTCAACCTAAAATCTCTGTAACTGTATCCTATGCAAAACTACAACTAGTGTACATAATCTTTTGAAGTTCCATTAATTATAAATATTATGAGAGCTTTTCCCAATAGATATTATAACTGGGTGATAAACAGAAGCAGAGAACAGTTCGTAATTTATTTCATGTATATTTCCAGATTTTTTTTTAAGCTGGCATAATGTGATATTATTTTAAACATTTATTAGGGATTCTCATCACCAAGACTTCTTTACAAAAAAAGGACTGCAGAAACAATCTGACATATTTTGTTTCTTACCAAATTAGATCCTACCATCTGACTTATGGTAACTGACCACACATTTTCTCTCAGCGTACAAAGTACAAGCCTAAGCTTCAAATTTGTTTTGTTTTTAAGCATAATAGACCCAGCACAGAAATTTATTTACAAAGCCGAAATAAGAGAATGAAACTGTACAATTACGTAAGCAACAACTGAAGTCTACAGTTACTTAGAAAGTATAAGTAGAAAATATATCTATATATACACCAGTGATTTAGGTAGAAGCAGCAACAGAATGGACAGAACACAGAAAAGGAGAAAGAGTTAGTAGGAGAAGCTTACTTGCCTACAGATCTATTAGTTTCCACAGTGTTGGTCAAAATTTTACTCTCTAAATCATTTTAAACTACCTTGCAAAAGTCTACATAAAATAGAACCTTATGCTGGCAGAATGATGGACTGACCACACAAGTTAATATGTCTTTTCTATCTCTACATTTCTGTGAATACTACAGTCAATTGGAATTGCACTGAGAAATCTAAGAAAGACTGCTGATATGAAAAATATCAAACTGATGCTTCATACTCATATTTTAAGGCATCGGATTGTAGTACTAGAATACAATCAAACCTTTAGTATATGTTATTTAGATTTCTTCCATTCATGAGACAAATATGCAGTGCTTATATAAAATATGCAAGCAAACAAAAGTAGATTAATCATTCTGAGATTTCCACTGGAATTAGAAACAGTCCAAATGATAACAGTCCAGAATTCTCATATAGGTCCCTGACAAATTTTGTACTTCCCTTAACATTTAAGTCAGAAATAGATGTGAATACTGAAATAAAATCGGCAAAAAGAAGGTAGTCTAAATCTTCTAATTTCTGTGTGCTATTCTGTTCTGGGGTAGCACCATGGACTCTTCTCTGGATTCAGTGGTGGGTCTGCTTACACTAGTGCCATTTGTAGCAAGCTGGTGAAAGCTGACGTGTAAGACATAGACTTGCCTGCAAGCTATATTTGAAGCTTTAAATGGCCCATTCTGGTGAAAGGAGAAGACTGGTAATGTTAGTTGTGCATCACTGGGTATGATGGATAATGGGATGTTCCATCCCAAAGAAAACAGAGATTCTGAGAAAATAATTGAAGGAATATACACAAAAGCATTCCTTCGCATGTAAAGCAATGCAAAAAACAACAGAGTATGCAGTGAAAAAATTCACTTTCATTCAGACCTGAGGCTGCTCCAGCAGCTTTCAGGCTGTGATACAAATATCACCTGTGAGATAAGAACAATGGTAAAATTTAAAGTAGAAGTAAGAAACTGTACATATTAAAAATGATAAAGCTTTTACCTTGGCTACTTGCAAGTTATGATGAAGTAGTTATTATAACTGGAGAACTGCAGGGAAGGTGGAGGTCTTGTGAAGTATTTCTGGAGGCAGAGGATAAATTCCTATCTGCTATGCACCAGAAAAGTCCACTATGTAGACAACTCAGAACTGGGGTTGTGTATAAATTTCATTTTATCTCTATATTTAATAATTCTGTGCTAATAAGATTTTTTGTTGATGGGATAAAGGCATGCATGTCATTTTATTTTTTTCAGGATTCATGCAGAGACTTTGGATAGCACCTTTAATATTGAATGTGACAAACTACTGTTGCTGTTGTGTTTTGCTGGCATGTGGTCTTATTGCATATATACTGTGATGTCTTACAATTTATGTACAAAGAATAAAAATTAACATATTTTTGTCTATTTCTCATAAATGTTCAATTTGCATTTCAAGTATGAACATTGGTTTCAAAAATATTTTGGATGTAATTTATATTTGAAGAAGACAAAGGTTAAGGGTTGCTTAAGATCTACTATGCTCTTCCTTCATAATTTTTCTGTGTAGAGGGAATGTTTTGATACTGGAAAATTACAGAAAGAATATGAACAAAAATTATTAACAAGATCTGTTCATATGACATAAAAGAAGCACTTCCCATAAGTCTGAAACCTAAAAAAATGCTTTGAAGATTACCCTCAATATCCACTGGAAATACAAAAATATTTTGTGACTTACTGGAGTGAAAAGCAGACGGTAATGTTTAAAATGAGTTTACTGTTGATTGCACCTTGCATCAGCATTATAACAGAAAGATCTGAACAACTCACAGATGGTGATTTGCAACATTAACCAAGATCCAAAAACTCACCAAATCAAACTTCAGCATGTCATTTGTATGATTAATGTCTGTTAAATTCACACTTACATGACAATCCTGAAAGACGGTTACTAATGCTCCTTAAATTTCACAGAATGGACAAGTAAAACTCAGTGTAAATCCCACATGCTGATGGTGTTTGTAATGTCATGCTCTGAACCAGAGACAAGCTGACCCTGCATTTAGGTAATAGGGTAGATAGGAAATTTCTAGGAGGTCCTTTCCAGCACTACTTTCTATGCTTTCCCTCCTATCTGTGCAGATAGAAATTTGGTGCCTCATTTTTAATCCATGTTCCAAGGCCATTTAGGCACCAAATCATGGAATGACCCTTGGAGAAATAACTTGGTCTGAGAACATTGCTTTATGGCACGCAAAGGAGGAAATATAAGAAGTGGCAGTACTGACTGATTGGAACAAACTGCTGCACCTTGAAAATCTTTGAAAATTACCCATCACTTCAAGTTCTCAGATCAAAATATACTTCCTTTCTAAAAAAATATGCTTTTCTTGTAATAAAGTTCCTTATTCTTCAAGTTTTATTATTTTTAAATTGTAGGATTTTTTGTTTTGTTTTGTTTTGCTTTAAGAAATCATGGATAATAACAGATAATAATAGGAAAAAGCATACTTTCAGCTCAGAAGCATGGCGAGTAGTGATGTGAATTCTGTCTAATTTATTAAAGGTATCTCAAACTTACAAGAAAATTACACCTATTTAACTCAGCAAGAAATATAGATATAAGGAGTTACAGTCTGTGAGAAGTTAAGAAGCAACCAGAAGTTGATGCAAAGTCCACTAAGATAAACAGGAAACTTTCCCATTTTTCACTATTCTAGGTGCTGACAGAAACACCTGTATAAGGCCATTCTACATAGATAGATGAATGCATGCATTCAGAATTGACAGAGTTGAATAAATGAAAATTGTAGATTGCTTTTATACCTCTTTCTCACAGTCCATACATGGCTCTTTAGAGGCAATGATAACAAGGGTCTCCAGATCTGAAGGCAAGAGCAATGAGATCACCATTTGGGTGCAGCCAACCTGGATCAGTGAGCCTTGTAGACAAATTAATACATACCATAACACAGTATTGACATTGCTAGTAACAGGCCATAAGCTTTGTGCTGAATTTGCAAGACCTCAGGACTGATACTTGTCAGATCTATTCTATCCAAACTTCTGAGCTGTCTACAACTTTGTTCTATTTGGCTTAGTTGTGACAGCAATGTCTCTAATTGATGTATGGCTAATTTGTCTTCCTTTTCTTTAGTACATGCAAAGCTTTAAATACATAGCAGTAAAATGAGCTATTCTAGGTAGAATGAGATATGACTCTAATATAATGATGCAGTGTGGTGAAATACATGCCTGGCACTTGAGGAGACACAAGATGCAGGGTAGAGGAGAGCAGGCATAGGATGAGGCACAAGCTTGACCCCATTGGAGACCCCATAGCTATGAACAAGTCACCGATTGTCAACTAAAGAAATGCAGACCTGGAGCCAGCCACAGCTGTGTTAGGGGTAACAAAGAGAAGAAATAATGTCTTCCACAATTAAAGGCACTGTATATAATGAATTCAGGTGTCACATGGAGCTGAAGATCAGTGATGAATGTTCAAAGGTGTAAGAACACGTTAACAAATGTCTAAAGGTGACCTTAATAGGATCATAGAGGGAGGAAAAAGCCATCAACATGAACATCATATCTGACCCAGTGAAGGGCTCCAGCTACTGACAACCCACCATAACACTTCTAAACAGAGTGAAGACACCAGAGATATTATGCAGAGGAACAGGGGAAGAATGAGTATAAAAACAGGAAAAGGGGAGGGAACTAATAAAAATGTATAACAGTTTTCACTACATATTTTTTTATTATTTTATTTTCCTGTAGCAATTAGATTTGTAGAAATACTGACTGTACTCTTAAGATGTCAGTTATACTAACAGTAAATTTTATGGCTTTACTTGTACATAAGGTATGCTTCTACTTTGCCCATAAACAAGATTTTGAGTATAATACCGTATTACCTCAGGGTAATTCAAATGAGTCACCAGTTATGGACCTTAATTATGCAGTGGAGAAGTAAAGGATGCAGTTGTTCCAAATTGCTTTCTTGTGTGCCTCCACAATCTGTTGCCTATTATGATCTAGTCTAGTTTTGGGAAGCAACTTGTCAGTGCAGACACTTTTTCTCCCAGAGATGCTGTGTATCCACAGGATGACAAAACACTCTGACAAGTTTAGAAGAGGATTGAGAAAAACACCAAGAGAGAAAAACAAGGAGATTAGGCTATATCTTTCTCAGGATTTCCGAAGAATTAGTACTTAGAAGACAGGGAAACAGATGTTAGGAGGATAGAAAGGGTTTTAGAGAAGATACAGTGTCCAGGGAGGTAAAAAAAAAAAAAAAAAAAAAAAAAAAAAAAAAAAAAAAAAAAAAA
>NC_048894.1:112693893-112725086 GCF_011077185.1 Oxyura jamaicensis | reverse complement strand
TAAAAAAAAAAAAAAAAAAAAAAAAAAAAAAAAAAAAAAACATAAGAACAAACAAACAAGCAAGCAAGCAAGCAAAAGAGGTTTGAAAGCAAAAATGTTTTACTAAAAAGTAGAGCAAAGCTCTTAATCAACGGGGGAAGTTATAGGAAGATATGTTGTGTATAGAATGATAACTTCCATATTTAGGGTCTGGGCTTGTGGTGTTTATCTGGGCTTGTGGTGTTTAGTAGTATTTAACTACTTGCACACCTCACCACCACTTTAGCCTGTGCCAGTTAGCATTGTCCCAAACAACAACATTTCAGAGAACAGAAAAGAAAAAAAGCACTGTTCCCAGTAGGTAGCATGGATGAGGCTGCCCTGCTTGGATGATGACTGGGAGAGAGAAGTGAGTCTGTGACACAGGAAGACAGGCTGTGCTCTCCCACGTGCCCCCCTGAGCAGAGAAACAGCTCAAGTCCATTTTGTATACTAGCATAGATGCAGCCTGACATGCCACCTGAGGCTATGGAGATTGAAAAAAAAAAAACAACGATTTTTTGTGTGTATGTTGTGTTCCTCAGAAGGACTGATGCCATAATGTACAGAATAATGGCTGTTTACAAAGATACCCAGGAAGATTGGTATAAAGATGAAAGTTAAATTTGGTTTGCTGAAAGTTAAATTTGGCAAAGGTCACTCAGCAGTACTTCTCACAGAAATAGGAGTAAATACTATTTGTTTCAATGATGAAAAACAAAACAAACAAACAACAACAGAACACAAAACATTATATGTCCAGAGCAAGTTAAGTTCTCAAAGATGGCCTTTTTCAAGGAGGACAGATAATCACATCATACAAACAAAACTGGATTTGCAGCTGTGTAACTTGGAACTGTATGTACCAGATCTGCTTCTGACAAGGAGACTGTTAAACAGACCTGGATAGTGAATATACCAGGCATATATGGAACTGCACATATTAATGCACACATTTTAAATAAATAAATAAAAAGATGAAACACATTATATTTAAAACATATGATCATAGTGGTAGCTGTGAAAGTATTCCTTGATGGCCATAAGCTGCAAAACTAAGTTTATGCCATGTGTCCCACATGTTGTTAATGGTCTCCTGGATCTCCGTGGCACAGTGATGAGGAGCTTGTAGTCTTCTGGGTATCGTTGCCATCTTGAGTACTTTAGAGCAAATCCACATCCTGGTTTTAGGATCAGCAAATTACAAGTGGTATTTTTGTGTTCTTGTAATTGTGCGAGTAATACCACCAGAGTAAGTACATTTATTGTAAAATAAGTTTCATACTGGGCTCCTTGTTTGTATTCATTCCTCCTATTTTATTTTGTTTTTCTTCAGAGAGTACTGGGAAAATATGCATAAATGTTTTCATTTTTTTTATGAACAATATTGCCTTCAAAAATAATATTTTGGTATAAAACTGCATACAAAGGTTTTAATCTGTTTTAATCAAAGGTTTTCAATTTGCTTTTGGTTGTCATTGTGTAATATTATAATATAATGTAATATCCATTATTCTATTAGTGGTACTGACTATAAAAAGATTTTGTACATCAGAGTGTACAAAAAGGATTTTTGTACAAAAAGTTTTTTTTTGACATCAGAAATACGATGTCAGATTAAGGTAATGCATAAAATTGTTCTTTTGTTAATTTAATTCCCTCCAATTTAAAGAAGAACATAATATTTTTTAATTTAAAACCCAAGGTTTAATTTATATTTGTGAAAATGAAAATCAAAGTTAATGAAGACATACATCAAAGAATTCATATGAGATTTCCAGAGACTAAAATAAGCTATTCTTTTCCACTAGCAATTGAAATGGCTGCATTTATAGTTTAAACACTAAATATGCTGGTAAAATACTGATCCAAAAGTACAATTAAAACTAATGAATATAAGAACCTCATTCTCATTGAACCTAACTTCCAGATTAATTTATTGTATGCATGACAAGTTCCAACAATATCAGCAGCACTTTTCACCTCTAAGAAGTCTTTGTATGAAGGAAAAGCACCTTTCTACAGTAATCATTTCCAGTCTCGGTACCTCATCATGAAATTTAAGCTGCTTCATTTTTGCAAATCTGCATATTATGTACATCATTCCTACAGACTGAAATGGACTTTCAAAGATTGACATTCCCTTATATATATGTGTAGTCGAGATTCAACCATAATGTTAAAGTATTGTCATTATTTTATTTCCTTAAATTATGTTACATACTCTGGATGGTTCTATGAAAATATCACCATAATGCTTCATATGTATTAGTGCATAATGTGATACTCCATAAACTGTCAATGATATATTGACATTCCTAAATGCCAATTAGTGTGTTGAAATGCTGTCTCATGTACTATTTCATTATAGCTGAAAATAACTCTTTTTATGAGAAGTGAGAAGGAGAAATGAAATTTAGGTAAAGTTCTTTACAAATAAGTGCTCTATTTTGCTGACATGACCTAATTGAAATTAATATATCTGAAAGACATATGAAAAGAACAAGTCAAATCATCCATATCAATGATGGTCAGAAAAACAAAACAAAATTTTCAGTCTTTGCATTCAAATTCTATGGCAGTCCAGCAGAAAATAATAAGAGATGCAATTGAAATAATAGGAACATCTGAAATGAAAAGCCAGACATTCCAGGCATCAATGTAGTTAATTATTCTTTTGTTCTTTAGGAACAAAAGTCTACTGTGCTGCCAAATCTTGCAGTGTTTGTTTGATGCACCTTTTGTATCGAGGCTGGAAATATGGATTCAAGTCTGACATTTGTAATCATGATCAATGTGACAAAATGCAAAAAAATGAAGTTAAATAAATATTGTTTCATTATGAATGGTGTAGCCTTTTTTTGTTTTCGTTGTTTGTTTCATTAGGAGGACAATCTTTAAATCTGTATTCAGATTTTTTAATATTTTATTTAAAATATTTTTCTATTTGTTCATTATTTTTTCAAAGCATTTCTAAGACTAAGTTGTTCTCATTCTCATCTGGGGTTCCCAGGTGTATATTTCTCACTGAAGTATGAAGCTAATTGAATTTTCATTTGAGGTTTATATGCATATATTGCTAAACTCAGATACTTGGATTATTTTTTTTGGTTATTTGTTTGTTTGTTTGTTGAGAACACTTTCTACTTCTATTTCATGCTTTGATTTGTTCAGTCAGTTGTCCAGAAAAAGTTTTTTTCTTAGTACAAATGGAGAAACAGTTGATCCCAAATGTTCCTTATTACAGAATCCCATAATTTATTTATAAAATGTATATACATTTTATGTATATCATTAAATTGTAAAACCCAAAGACTCATGCTTTAATTCTCGAACTAGCTAAAAGGAGGTTAACATCAGTGGCAATTGTACAGCTTAATCCCCTAATCAGCTTTGGAAATCTAAATCCAAAAGTCATGCTGACAAAATAAATTAAGCAACAACCTGCTCATCCTAAAACCCACAGAAAAGCTTGAGAAAAAGAAAAATGAAAGTAAAGGTCATTCTTACACCTGAAGCTTAGCAGAGTAGATGCCAGATGGAGCAGCATGCTGTGGTTGATGCTGCATGTCACTTCCCTGAAGCACAATGGTGGCAAACCCAAATTATCTGACCCAAGTGTCAGAAAGTAAGCAGAGCCTAGCAGTGAGCCTTGCTTGTGTTCCCCTATGGATTTGTGCTGGAAATGCAAATCAAACATACAGTCTGCCATTAAAACCTTCTGCTGCTATGTTGATTATTATTATTATTTTTTTTTTTTCCAAAACAAGCCTGCAAAATCTGTCTGTCACATGATCTCAGCTATCACTGTTATTCTGTCCTTAACTTTGTTAGGCCGTGTACCTTTTAAGCTTTTAAAGCATCACAAAGACTAGCAGAATAAGAAGAGATGTTGATGTGTTTTAATTATACCACAAGCCCAAGTTACCAAAACTATACTGGATTTTAACTAGAACAGTTAAATGCATTAGTTCAGTGTTGTCAGGAACTTTTTATGTGTCATTTGTGTCTCTATTATGCATATCATTCAAGTTAGAATCACAGATTATTTTCAATGTTATTGGCCACCAATATAGTATATTCTATATTATTTACCTATAAGTAGTAATTTTGTCACCTAAATTGTGTGTCTGTAGAGTAATCAAGTAATCATCTGTTATTATTGCATCAGATATAAAGAAATAATAACTGCAGTCAGGGTGTAGAGGAGCTGTTTAAAGCCATTTCTTGATGATATACATAGAACACACATTTTTGCTTTCCACTTTTGGTGTTCCCATTTTGGTGAATTTTCCCAAATTTGGTGTTCCCATTCCATATCATCTCATCTCATCATTCCCAGTCCATAACATCTCAATATGTAGATGTTAATTCTGTGAAGAGTTTTTGTATCCTGTAGTCCCAAGGGGTTAGTTTTGCAACATTCCTAGGGCAGTAATTCTGACATAACAGCAAACCTTTGTTGACAGAGTCAAGAAAGTTGCTTAGCCAACATCTTTTCTTGCCATTAAGGCATCTAGGCCAACTCATTTAATTCTGGAAAACTCTTTGGAATAACAATATGTATTGAATTTATTTGTTTGTCCAAAGAATGATATAATACAGATGTGATTGTTCAGGCTTCACTTTTGTTTGTAATGACATTATAGATGATAGAACTATTCAGGTCACTTCAGTTTGTGGATTTATGTGTGTGGTCTCAGCAATATGGTCTTGTTAGAATCATGCTAAGCTCTGAATATTTGTTTACTAATTCATTCAGTTCTGAGTATCACATCCTAAAGGAAAAAAAATATATGTATTAGCTATGCAGAAAATGGCACAGCTTCTTCTCTGGAACTACCTCACTTATCTGCAAATAGTTCTTCTGCCTGACAAAAATTAAATCATATAGGTCATATATGTACCTAAGCAAGTGAAGAAATGTTCACAACATAGCATTCTGTTGATGTGAATCCTTGGAAATGGTTGTGTAAATATTTGCTACAGCCATATGATTGAGCTACATCAGACCGCAAAAGTACCACTGCACTCTCTTTATATATTACAAGACAAATAAAACTTGCCTTGTAAATAAAGGATTGATCACCTAGGTTACAGATTACTTTAACATATTACTGAAATGCACACAAGAACCATAAGGGCTTCCTAATTACTTTAACATGTCCTGTAATTAGAGAGATGATAAAGGAGAAATATATAAATGAGACACAGAAGAAAAGTTTCAGTAAGATACAGATAAACAATAGAGGTCATAGTACTGCTTGCCGTGTGACTATGTATCCTCTGTAATGAGCCTTTGTAAAGAATATATATATATATAATTTTAGTATTTACAAAATATTGTCATAAAAACCCATCAGTCTCAGTGACTTCACTTCTTTCAGCGAAAAATTCAAACCTATTGTCTTTACCTTTGAAGCACTACATAGCTATTCTGTGCTACCACCATCTTTTTCCTAATCTATTTTCTGTTCATGTATTTCTTTTCATTAACGCTTTTTCTACTTTGGTTAGATATTCAGAGTCTTAGAATAGTTTGGGTTGGAAGAGACCTTAAAGGTCACCTAATTACAACTGCCCTGCCATTGGCAGGGACACCTCCCACTAGACAGAATTGCTCAAATTCGCATCCAACCTGGCCTTGAACACTTTCAGGGATGGGGCATCTACAGCTCCTCTGGGCAACCCGTGCCAGTGCCTCACCACCCTCTGCATAAATAATATCTTCCTAATATCTAATCTAAATCTAACCTCTTTTAGCTTAAAGCTATTACCCCTTGTCCTATCACTACATGCACTTATAAAAAGCCTCTCTCCAGTTTTCTTTCCTTTAAGTATTGAAAGGCCGCTGCAAGGTCTCCCTGGAGCCTTCTCTTTTCCCAGACTGAAAAACTCCAACTCCCTCAGCCTGTCTTCATAAGAGAGGGGCTCCATCCCTTTGATCACCCCCGTGGCCCTCCTCCGGACATGCTCCAACAGATCCATGACCTTCTAATGTTGGGAGTTCCAGAGCTGAACACTGTACTCCAGGTGGGGTCTCTTGAGAGTGGAACTGGGGGTAGAATAACCTTCCTCAACCTGCTGGCCACATTTCTTTTGATGCAGCCAAGGATAGAGTTGGCTGCAGGCACATATTGCTGGGACATATTGATCTTTTCAACCAACACCCCCAAGTCCTCCCCAAGGCTGCTCTCAATATATTTTCCACCTAGCCAGTCTTTTTACTTAGGATTGCCCTGACCCAGGTGCAGGACCTTGTATTGGTTTTGCTGAACTTCATGAGGTTCACATGGACCCACCTCTCAAGCCTGTCCAGGTCCCTCTGGAAGGCATTCCTTCCCTCCAGCATGTTGATCACACTGCACAGCTTGGTGTCATTGGCAAACTTGCTGAGGGTGTACTCAATTTCACTGCCCATGTCACCAACAAAGATGTTAAACATCATTGGTCCCAGTACCAACACCCGGGGAATGCAATTCATCACTCATTCTCTTACTCATATCTTTTTTAATAAGTCAGAAAATGTCTTACAGGCTGACATCCTCTGTGTCACAGAAGACTACATATCCAGCAGCTAACTCTCTGTTATACCCAGTCACTTATCCTTCACACATTACAACTCCCTCCACTTTCTTGTTCAAAACCCTCTTTAACACCATCTTATTCCACCGTATTATTCTCAGTCCCAGTACAATTCCAATAAAAGTGTAACTTTTTTTTGGCAGGAAGAGACCTGGAAATTAAATTAAAATAAAATAAAACAAAAATAGTCTTTATGTTTTTTTTTTTTTTTTTTTCTTTTAATTAATTTGAAAAAGAAATCATGAGATCCTGAATCAATTAACACCTTCCCATAATCCATTATCAAACATTGTACAGTATGAATAAATACCTTGATTAAGGTATCTTAGTTTCAATATAACAAGTTCAAAGCACATCAAGTGGATACATTTCCAAATATGTATCAATTTTCTGGGCTCTGAATGGAAAATCACATGACATGAGACAAAAGTCTGGTAATTTCACTTTCAGGTGATGTCTAGACAGTAACATTGTTAAAAATGTGATGCCAAGCTAAATCTGAAAAGGGGAAATTATTTATGAATCTGGCATTGAATAGTGGATTTCGAACATACATGGGAATACTTTCTTGAGGCTAGCTCAAAATTCAAAGAGAAGTTTTGTTTTGTTTTACCGGAATTTTCTCTCTCTCTTTTTTTTTTTTTTTCTTTTTTGAGAAAAAAGTTCTTTTTGAAGAATTCAGTCGATACAACAACAAATCCATTTAGAGCCCTGCAACCTCATAGATTGCTTCAAACACAGTTTAACCATAGCCTGATAAAGATAAATTACCCCTTTTTCTTCAGACTTCGGACAACTTATTGTGTGTGCATTAAAAAATACATAGGAGTACCTATTAACTCTCTAGCACCAAAGCCTCTAACACAGTTCACCTGAATTATACACAAAGGGATAACTGAATTTAATCATATTTCCCGACTTGAATTCTATTTCCTGACTGGACAGTAGTTACCAAACACTATTATCCCAACTGCTGAAAATAAAAGAACACGAAGCACTGTAGACAAAGTCAGGAATTCCATCATTCAATTCTATTAGCTACTAAAATACAAATTCTCAGAAAACTTTTATCAGACATCTATCTGTAGTAGAATAAGAATGTATTAACAAAGAAAATAACATACTTTTGAAGATGAATAGGTCAATAGTTCCCACCAATCAAAACAAATTATTTTCTTAGCATAATAGGAACAAAAAAGATCATCACATGAAAGATACTTGAGGGTCAAAATACAGGGATTTGATTTTTCCAGTATCTTCCTTTGCACAGATCAGTAGAAACCCTAATGAATGGTTTATCAGTGTAATACTAATGTGAGAGAAGAATGAGGGATAGATACAGATTCCTACAGTTTCCAGAATAACAAGTACATACATTTATTGTTCAAGTCAAGTATTGTTCATGTTCAAGTATGTCAACTAAGCCTTCTTAATCAAAACCCTAGAGATATCCTGAAATTCCTAAGCATTACTACTATTCAAAATACCATAAAGGTTATAGGAACATTCCATATTGTTCCTAGTCTAAGGAGACACAGTTAGATAAAAAACTTTGAGTCTACAGCTTTTACCATTAAAATGTCACCAACATTGACAATGATATTCATATATATCATAGTAAAATAAATTGTGAACAGTACACACCTGAGGGGGGGAAAAAAAAAAAAATCTGACTCAAAAGGGAAAATTACCATGACTCAAGACTGTAAAATATTTTACAAAATGGTCAGTATCTAACATCCCACACCCCTGATCTTATTCATTCTTGTTACTCTGGGTGCAACAATATTCCCTTTTTACCAGGCCTAAACAGAGCTGTAGTGAAAACCTTTTGTGTTTGACAGGATCCTAAGAGAACACCTATGCTCATGGTAACCTACATCTATGCTCATGTTAACCTATATCTTACCTGCTTATGCCCGGGTGTGATACTTTTCTACTGACTTCTAAACTCATCACTGAAAAGAAGATCATTCACAGAATCTGCTTACGTTGTCTTGGCATACAAAGAGGTAAAGAGTTGTTAGGATCGAGGAGTTAATTTACAGTAAGTGATATAAGATTGTGGGGCATAGATTAGTGACTTCTGAATATAATTTGATTTTAAAATGCTTCTCAAATTTCAGATATTGAATATCTCTGAAGGATAATGAGTTATTTGTTACAGAATGACAGTGCAGAAAATGAAGCGGCCGTTACATATGTGCTCAGCAATAGCTCTCAGACAATCTTGGTTATCAGTTTTATAGAGACAAGAGATGCTGCCCACAAGACTGCTATTATCTGCAACTCTTATCTGAAAATGCTTTTTATGAATTTTAGCATGCATTTGGGTAACAGCCAGAGAGCTTATTTTAAAATGTCACCTAAAGTACAGATAGCTCTCCTATTGATAATGTGCTACAGAATGTCACTTTGAGACTTGAACCTGTGACATTGTGTTGGAAGCAAAAATCATAAGAAATGAAACAGAGAAACCTTGGCAGTCTTCTTAAAGACTTCTTATCTTTACACAAATTGCTACAACAAAATGCATTGCTTCTTAAAGAGAAATGTCGTTTCCAAATTTGGAATTAAAACATCTGGTCTTTAGTCAGTTTAAATATCCAATGGTTAAGGCTTTGTCTTGATAAACTTTTAGGAAAAATAGGAAATATTTATTAATATTTCAAAACAGTAAATGGTTCTATAAATGTTGAACACAACTGTGAAGAGTGACCTTAGCTTTTTACCTTCCCATCTAACTCTGATTACTAATATATATAGTTTCAGAACAGCAGTATTTCTTTAGATAATGAACTGCCAATGCAAGAACTATTTCTACTGAGTGACAAAAAATAAAAATAAAAAAAAATGGATAATGTCTTACTGTACGTGAATTAAAGGCAAACATCATTAATTCAGAACCAGAAATTCATGCACATTTCATATAAAATATAACATATTTTGCACTTCTTTTTTTCTAGTTTGTCCTAAAATTCAGAGCACTTACCTTTTCGTTTTCTTTGGTAGATTTAAATAAGGAAGGAACTAACCTAATGCTTATTATCCTTATTATCCCCTATTCTGTAGTAGAAGATCTAACAGGCAGTAAACACTTCTGTCATTAGCAACATAAGTCTTGCATGTATTAGAGACTAAAATAAGATTTGACCTTATCCTTTTTGTGATTGACATATGTTTATGCAGAACTTAATTCCTCCATCATAGTAATTAAAAATAAATAAATAAAATAAAATAAAATAAAATAAAATAAAATAAAATTACTATTGCAAAACACATAGTTATACTTTGGCATAGTTCACACCTCTATGTAAAAGGAAAACTTTACTCATGACAGCTGTACCTGCTGTGCTAGAAAAAGACACCTTCCAGCTGATAATGCTATGTTACCAAACTCCTGTGGGCACAATAGCACTGTAGAGTCTGTTGTTGATGGTTCTGTTGAGGTCTTATGTGAGAGTGTAATTCTGATGAATTTTGCAGTATCTAACTTTCACTTTTTGTGATGGTTTTACTCGAGTGGGCAGCTGAGCTCCACCACAACCGCTCTCTCACTCCTCCCCTCCTCAAAGAGGAAGGGGGAGAAAAGACAACACAAAGAGCTCGAGGTTTGAGATGAGAATGATTTAATTAAAGGAAAGGGGAATGGGGAGAAAGAGAAACAAAAGAAACAACAAGGCGGCGCGGAACACAGAGAGAAAGAAAAAAAAGTTATTCTCTACTTCCCATCAACGAGCGATGTTCGGCCACGTCCCGGGAAGCAGGGCCTCAAAACGCGTACCGGTTGTTCAGGAGAGACCCTCCCCCACGAGAGCCCCCCTTTTATTGCTGAGTGTGACATCAGGTGTTATGGAATATCCCTTTGGTTGGTTTAGGTCAGCTGCCCTGGTGATGTCCCCTCCTCATCAATTGCCCACCCCCAGCCTGCTGGCTCTTGGGGGCCTGGAAGGAGTTCTGATGTTGTGCCAGCACTATGCAGCAATAGACACAACACTGGAGTGATACCAGTGCTGTTCCAGCTATGAGTGCAGAGCACAGCACTGTGTGGGCTGCTGCAGGGAAAGGTGACTCCATCCCAGACAGACCCAACACAAAAGCTGTGTTAGAAACTGCTAGAATAACGATTATTGGCAACCAGGGATTAAAATTTTTTTTTTTTTTTTTTTTTTTTAATTGTAATTCACCCTTTCTTTTAAGTAAAGGGTTTATTTAAATACAGAAATAAATTATTTGGCAATATCAATCAAGCTTATAAAAGGACTGAAATCAGTAGTAGTCTGATACCCTAAACACAATGTTTAATTTATATTCTGTGCAACTAGCTATCCAACCAGGTACTTCATTTTAGTATCTAATGTACTGCATGTTTGATACAACTACGTACATGTTCAGTAATATATTCTGATTATCCAAATATTTTTTTCCAGTTCTAAAAAGTAACACTGATGTTTGCAAAGAGGTTTGACGGTGGCATATACATCTTGACACAGAAACAATAATTTACAATGCTTGTGATGTTCTTGACAGCCTCTTTCTGTTAAATAATAAAAAGTACATCAAGAAATTTTACATTAAAATTCTGAAACCCCTCAAGCTAAAAAATCTTCTGGCTAAACAATGTGCCAGAGTGAAATACAAATACTACCATTACTACATCTTTTGAGGCAGTAGTCATAACCTTCATTCTCTTTGAACATATAGAGGTTTCTTTTGGAAATGTGATTTGTTCTAAATACAAAATCCTACTTTTAAATGTTTAATTTAGTTTCACATGAATTTCTTCATCTTCATAGATTCCTAATGGACAACTTTTGAAACTAAAATCCTCTCCATCATTACATGTACTAGCTGTGGAGGACAAAGGTGTTTTCAAGCTCTTTATCATTCGCCATTTAGGGAATCCAT
This sequence comes from Oxyura jamaicensis, assembly GCF_011077185.1. Classification (NCBI taxonomy): domain Eukaryota; kingdom Metazoa; phylum Chordata; class Aves; order Anseriformes; family Anatidae; genus Oxyura; species Oxyura jamaicensis. The sequence continues at coordinate 112,713,575 of NC_048894.1, read as the reverse complement.
TATTGCTCAGCAAACGACATACACCTCTAAATGATTTCCTCAAGGTCTTCACTGCAGAAGGGATTTCATAATCCAGGTGTGGTTAATGTAAGTCTGCAAATGCAAAGGAGATGCATGTATCAGCACAACACTGCACCTCATCTAAACTGCCTTTTGGAGGGATGGCTTGGTAGCCAGAACTCTCCAGCGCAGGGTTCTGTGTTTTCTGTGTTCTGTCCCAGTGTTTGTGCGCTGCTATTTTGATGCATGTTTTTTCAACCAACAATTACTCTGAACCTTACTCAGGACTGTTTATGCTGGGCTCTTTTACATATTATGAACATGACTTCAGCTAATAGACATAAGAATTAGGGCAAAATACTGTGTTAATTTTATTTTGACCCATTTCTTTGACTACCCATATTGATAAAATAATATGACAGATTTATTTCACGAGTCACCAAGCACTTTTTAAATAGCTGTAACTTTCTAACACTACTGATTTGAGGAAATTCTTAATTTAATTAGGCCTTTGTTAGATGAATATAAATGACTGAAGTTGGAGATGAATAACCTTTAATTCAAACTTAATCTATGAGAACACATTCTGGACTAATATTCATCCTGTTCAGGGTGAAATTTAAATGTACTGTTATCATCACTGCAAACTTATTTTAGAAATGAACAGATGGTATCAGAGATTAATGTTCTTTTTGTGTGTGTGTGAGAGTGTGTGACCTAATAATGAGCAAGGATATGTTTCATGTATTTGATTTCTTTCTATTATTTTTCCTACAATTCTAGGATTTACCTTCATTACTTTGTCTGAACCACTGTTCTCTTTAAAGGGACTGCTCCTATATTTCCTCAGTCCAGGTCTGGTTTTCCTGTGAAGCGATCATTTCAGCATCACAACTGAAGGCATTTTAAAATAGAAATTGTTACCAAAAAGGAGTCCATGTATAAGTGAATCTTTATAAAATCAAAGCTCTATGTATTGATCTAGAAGAATGTTCTTCCTGAAGCTCCCTGAATCAATCCACAAAGCAAATTTATAGAAGGAATAAATACTTGACAGAAATAAAATATCTGAAAAAAATACATTAATTACACATGGTTTAAATAAGTCCTTGTCCTTTCTCCACCTAAACACATAAAATAAAACAAATGTTTTAAGTAGGTTTGTGTTTTGCAGACTAGTTAATAATTAGCCAAGCAAAAAGCATGCTTAACACTGACATTAGTATTTTTGAATAAAATAGAAAATATCCCCAGAGGAATAAGAAATTAATGTAGGAACAGATGAAAAAGGTAAAAAAAAAAAAAAAAAAAAAAAAAAAAATTAAACCATTCTGACTGATACAGAATTGAAAGAGAAAAAAAAATAAAAAGGTCAACTTACCTTTGCTTTTCTCCCACTGGACTGTCATTTTGATCAATTGTTTTTCATCATTTCCAGTCAAATGGCTTTTTAAGTTACCATAACTCAAAATTAAATAATATATCTTTTAATGTAAAAAGAAAAGAAAGTGAAATACATTAAATGTAGTTGTGAGAAATTTTAGTGTGATACTGCTTGACAGACACTTGTGTATAATGGATGTCACTTCACATGTTTCAGTTTAACATACAATTATATTCAGACCGTTTTATTTTCAAATAAAAGTGAATTATGCTTCACTTTAATGAGACTATTCTCCTGTTGGCAAGATTTCATCCTTGATTAATAAATGAACATTTTCTTCCACTTCTGAGAACACAGACATTAAAAAAAAAAAAAAAAAAAAAAAAAAAAAACACCCTTCAGAAAAAAAAAAAAAAGTGTCCTTCTTTTTTTCAATTTTTTTTGTATTCCATAAAACAGTTTGGCTATGAACTTTCAAAACCCACGAAGCCCACTATAAGTAGGCTTGTTTTATAAATAAATAAATAAATAAACAAATAAAAAATCGATTCTGAAAAAAGTTTGGAAAAAAGAATTTACCATTTTTCTTCTTTTCTTTACCTTCACTGTCAGTTATTTTAATTTTAAAATAGAAGACGTCAAAAAAAGGAGGCACAAGAAGAAAATGAGAAACCAGGGGAAAAAAAGTCATGAAAGAATGCTTCCTTGTCTTTTAAATTTGGCTAAATTGGTACAAGTTTAGGAACCTATAAAATGCATATTTTTTTAGTAATTTAATGAAATTCTTGGGAGACCCAGATATTTTTTGAACATGTACTCCTACATAGGGTAGTGTAATTATATTGCTACACAAAAAAAGTAGATGTATCTCTTTAGAGCAAATACAATAGTGTAAATTTTTAAGTATAAAATACATTTAAGTATCAAATACATTTCTTGTTTTTTTGATTGTTTTGCTTTGTTTTTATAAATTAATTTCACATTCAGGAATTAAATATATATATATATATTCTTTATGTATTTTTAAACACAAGATTATTTTTTTTTTCCTGTGAAATTTACCTTCAGGACCATTGAGATGGTTCTTTCAGCTTTGAATATTGCTAGAAAAGGAGCTACAAAAATAATCTGGATATTGAAGTGTAATTGTGGTGGTTTTACTCTGGTGGGCTCTGCCACAACTGCTTTCTCACTCCCCCTCCTCAAAGGGAAAGGGGGAGAAAATGCAATGCAAAGGGCTCAAGGGTTTTGATAAGGACACAACACTCAACAATCATCATGGGCAAAATAGACTCAGTAGGATAATTTGCAAAATTTATTGCCTATTACTAACAAGCTAGTGAAGTGGGAAACATAGAAAACAAACTAAAAATACCTTCCCCGCATCTACCCTCTTCTACCTCTTTCCCCCCAAGTGGCGCAGAGGAATGGGGAAATGGGGGCTGTGGTCAGTCCCTAATGCTTCACCTCTGCTTCTCCTTCACGGTTGATCTCTGCCCCTGCTCCAGCATGGGGTCCCTCCCACAAGGTGCCATTCTTCCCAAACTGACCCTACATGGGCTGCATGGCCCGGGGCCTGCTCCTGCAGAGACTCTCCATGGGTCACTGCCTCCTCCAGGCCACATCCACCTGCTCCACCAGGGGCTCCTCCACAGGCTGCAGCGTGGAGATCTGCTATGTGTGGGACCCATGGGCTGCAGGGGAACAGCCTGCTCCACCAGGGGCCTCTCCACAGGCTGCAGGGGAACTGCTGCTGTATGCCTGGAGCACCTCCTGCCCTCCTGCTTCACTGACCTTGGTGTCTTCACTGTTGGTCTGCACTCCTCACTCTCCCAGCTGCTGTTGTGCAGCAGTTTTTTGTTTGTTTGTTTGTTTTGTTTGTTTGTTTTTTCCTTTCTTAAATCTGCTCTCACAGAGGTGCAAAAAACATCACTTATTGGCTCAGCTCTGGGCATCAGTGAGTCCCTTTGGAGCTGGATGAAACTGTCCCTTATCTAACACGGGGCAGCTTCTAGACGATTCTCACGGAGGCCACCCTTGCAGACCTCTGCTACCAAAACCTTACCACATATACCCACTACACACAAATAGAAAATTTCATAAGGTCACTAATGAGAAGTTATATTGCACTTCTCAATTACATAGCACAAAATTCAGAGCTCAGGGGAAAAGGGTATTTGTTCTTCCTTGTTCTTTCCAGACAATACCTCACCATGATTTAGAGAGTAGTGGGGACAGTTTTGCAATATTGAAACCAGACTCATCCCTTCAGTAGGAGCTATGGATCTGCTGAAAATCTTTACAGTTCTATATACTGTAAACTTAGTTCCAGACTTGTCTTTCCCTGGTTTTTGTGGGAATTCCTCAGCAGGTAATCTTCTTTAGTGACTGTGTCTTAAATGTTCTGTAATGGTTATACTGACATTGTTCTGCTTCAAGAAGGAGCCTAAAATTCAGCATTTTCTCAGAGCTACCTCTCTGCTTTCTTAAAAAATTAGGTAGGGGCAAGGGAACCAGCTGCCAGTTTTCTCTGAATACCAAGCAAAATAGCTTAAACCCAATTTATATATAAATCACATTTCTTTTAAGATGTCATAAAAACTATTTGAAAATGAAAATCACTATCATTAGGTTAGGTGAGATACGTACATACAGTCAAGACATAAGTCAAGACATGTTGCAGGTATGGGGAAACCAGGTACTGCATCATATAAAATCATAAAATATCTTGGGTTGGAAGAGACCTTAAAGACCTTAAAGACCTAGTTTCAACCTTCATGCCATGGGCAGGGATGTCACCCACTAAATGATGCAACAAGGGCTCTCTCTTGGTGAGAGAGAAAAAGAGTTTTGATATTCAAGTTTGATATGCATTTATAGTCAAGCTTATCTCACATCCTGCATGATGTTTTATGATGTTCTGGCCTTTTTCAAATGTCAAGGTGAAGATCTCATCTAATTTCCTAGAGTATCTACTTGTTAATACGTAGCAACTATTTTATGACACCTAAAGTGAGATACATCAAACAACTTGTTGATGAAGAAAACGTCTTATGTGTGGGCTTCATTTGTGAAAAAAGTACATCTAGAGCACAATTCTTCTCCTTTTATATACTTATTTGTATCTGCTTTACTTAAATGTGCCTGCTTTTCTTGTGACAGAAGGTAACTAGTCCAAATGTAGACATCTATGTCACAGACACCTCCAGCCTGATGAATCCATCTCCACAGAAATTATCTATAAATAATTTAAAGGCAATTATACAAGAGACACTAATATTCTGATATTATTCACTGTCTGAAGATTAGGCTATTTTTATATTTCATTCTGTGATTTTTCCTGACTTTGCCAGCAACCTGCCAGAGGCCAACAAGTAAATGGTTAAGTTAAACTTGCAACATGCTGCATCAAAGTGTCATAAAGGTGTTAGGTGTGATGTTGACTACCACATAATATCTATCTATCTATCTGTCTGTCTGTCTGTCTGTCTGTCTGTCTATCTCTATATATCTATATCTATAATCTATATATCATCTATATCTATCTATATCTCTATATAAACTATATCTATATCTATCTATATTTATCTATTTCTATTTTATCTATATAATCTATCTCCCCAAATACAGAGAATAACTTAACTAAAACAACATTTCAGAAACCTTTGATTATTTAACTGGAATACTGGAAGTTCAACGTGCCATTTTGTAGTATAAGCTTTAAAAAATGAATAGGGTCTAGCAAGGGAACCAAGGCTCTATGTGTTGATTTCTCTTGTGTTCCCACTGATCTGTTGGTGATTATCTGTCTAACAAAACTGACTTATTAGGGGGAAAAAACATTCCAAAGAGGTGAATAAAACTTAAATGTTAGTTAACCATAAATAAGTCAGTACTTCTAATTATGCACCTGCAGATCCTATCAACATTTTACGTTTGTGGTTATTAGAGTTAACATTGATAAATACATGCGAACTCTGTTATTAACAGTAATGAGGCTGATCTCTCTATAGTACTGATTGTATTTTGTGCACATGCCAAAGGCATATAAAAAGAATAAAAATTCCCCACTGAAAAGATTTGCAATCTAACTTGACAGAATAAGCAAGGAGGAAAAATGTTGAACATCTTAAGCCAGCAGAAAATAAATAAGAAAGATATGCGTGAATATCACTAGTTCCACAAACCTCTCATTCTTTGTTGATGTCTCAGTTTTCAAATGCATTTAGTACTTTAGTTAATTTGCCTATGAGTTAGTAAGATTTCTCTGTCTACTTCTGTAGCCGAATATTTGTGATTATTTACAGGAACTGTTATTAATGGTTCCCAGACTTGTATTATGGAATGACTTTTGCAACAAGGGTTCTGTTTCCATCAATATTGTGATTTTAAATATGCTGTTATGAATAAATAAATTTATACAAGACAAGAAATCAAATTTATAACCAATATGACTCCACTTATGTCATGACCTCTAACATGGAACTGCTGGTTCAAGTCATGAATTCACAGAGCAAATCTAAGCATTCGAGAGAGCTACGCATTAAAGATCTGCACTTGAAAGAAGTATTTCCAGAAAAGCTCTGTGTATAGTATTTGTTCATCTAATCCAAGAAGTGCCTCTGTGCAAAGAAGGGAAAAAGGTGCATTTCTCCAATAAATGAAATTCATTGTATTATCTCTGTGCAGAATAAAGATCTAAGTCCCATCACTAACAACTTCAGCACCCATCCTTTCTTGCAGTCATCAACTACCCTTTTGATATGATAAAAATGAGAATCAAAATGTCCCAGATGCTGTTTGTGTACTTTATGCATTAATTGAACTCATCTTTCTTGTCTATCTCTTCCAATGTGAGACTATGCATATACACCACCACACAAGTAATAACTTCTGAATTAAGAATGCAATTTCACTTGGCATCCAACATCCCTCTGTATCAGTTAGTGAACAAAGAGAAAAGACATTTTGTCTCCAACACCACAGGATGGGATTTAACTTTCCCCTTTAAATCTCTACATTGTAGGTGTTACCGTAGGAGACAATTTCCAATAAAGACATAGATGAGTTAATCAAATACATTTAATATGATCAGGAGAGTAATTTATCTCTTCATAATTAGGTAGGCAAGTATAGATTCAGTTGAATGAACATGTATATGTCTTGAGATACTCTATGTAAGATGTCATTCTATGTTCATCATCTAAGTAAGATGTCACTCTGTGTGCGTCATTACAGCCTGGTGTTACAAGTTAGGACCTGTAGGAGACTTGCCCATTTCTGGACCAACAGCTGGATTAGAAGTTTGACACTGCATTGTATTATGTGTCTTTTCAGTACAACAACAACAAAATGTGGAACTGAAGAGGCATGCAAGGTAAAACAAGAAACAAGAAAATAATGAGAGAAACCAGCTATATTTCACTGTCTTTTTATTTTATTTTATTTTATTTTATTTTATTTTTTAATTTTATTACTATTATTTGCAGGCATAATGAAGAGGGAATGTTTGAAGAATGCTTAATTTAATTTCCTCTAACAAGTTCACATACATCCGTTGTCTAATAAAAAGCCTATGAACACAACTTTTGGTCTGAGAGTGGTCATTAGTTGCAGGAAACTAGCAAATCTTTGGAGATGTGTGAATATATAAATATATAATTCCTCATGAGTTATTATAACTAAAGTCAAAGCAATGGTCATCAGCCTTAATTTGGAATTTAGATTCTTCTGAGAGGGCTTCAATATCCATTTCAAGTAATCAGCAATTGATTCACTCTACAGCGTGATGAGAGCTACAGATACTATGCTCCAGTAATCCAGAATCCAGGTCTTGGCTATGGATATGCAAGGAAAACATTAATTTTTTTTTTTTGTTTGTTTGTTTGTTTGTTTTTCCTCTGGAATAATCCTCTGATTTAAAGCATTTTTATGCATTCTGTTCTGAAGCATTGTCCACAGAAACTGGCAATTTTTGAGGGCTATCAAGCCAAGCCAAGAATAATTATAAAGGGATTTGCTACAAGTAAAAACAGAAAAGTCCTAGGTTTGTAAGAAGGAATGTTTTAACAGAAAGATTAAGGGGAGAAAGATCATTTCCTGTTAGAATGAAACACTACATTAAACCTGTATGTACTTCAAGTGCCTTTACAGGAGTGGTCAAAGATAGGCTCATGCAAACTGTTTATATTTTCCATTATAAATATCCATTGATTTTAAAAATACTGGTAAAAGAAAAGAAAAGAAAACAGCAACAACAAACAACAATAACATCAAAAACAATAATTAAGAAGCTTTGTGGACAAGCAAGAAAACATGATCTTATTAAAATATTGTTCTGAACTGCTGTACTACTTCCCCACAAAGCTTCCCCAATTATCTGATATGCTTCTTTCTCACATACCTAATTTTGATTGAGATATAGAACTTTTTGTTTTGTTTTGTTTCCCCCACATCACTTGAAATTCTTCAAATATGGCATTATGCTTGTTTATGTAAAACAATTTCTGGGTAAATTAAGTAAAGGGTAATTTATGAACCTATACTTTTTTTTTTTTTTTTTTTTTTCCCCTTAGGCTATATTTTAACAGCTCTGCAAAAACAATGATTCTTCAGGGGCAAAGACTTTTGTTTTGTGGGGGACACACTTTCCAGATAGTTCAACATGAGGGAGCACTTGGGTGGAATATGACAGCTGTCAACCATCTTTGTAGCTTTTCAACTAGTGGAGACAAATCATGCCTCTTCACAACTCAAAGCTCTCCTTTGTTTCCTGCAGAAGCCAGCCCAAAGGGACTTATCTGGCAGCCAGAACAAGAGCTCTCAGTCAGGGACTGAGGAGCAGATGTGAAGCAGAACAAGATTCGCCAGCTCTTTAACCTAGGGGAACCTGAATGTAAAGTGAACCAAAGCCTTACTGTTTGAACTACTTGAGTCTCTTTTGTAGTTGCATTCACATGAAAAGAAAATATGAGGTTTGGGCCAAATATATAAGAAAAATAAATCTTACAGTTCTGATGTATTAACTCTTGATCATTTTTAGGTTAAAACTTATAAATATATATATATATATAAATAAAGTTAAATGTTATACTGTCTAGTAATATTTTTCAACTTTTAAGCTATATGCCTAATTCATATTATAAGAAAATTCAGTTAGCAAGCAAATTTTGAAAATTAAGAGAAAAAACATTAAAAACCAAGACCAAACTAAAATAAGCAAAAAAAAAAAAAAAAAAAAAAAACAGTGACCCTAATTCTCATTTATTAGGCAATTGAACATTATTCTACTACAGCAGAGAGGTTTGGAAATATGTAAACAGGTAATTTATGCCCATTTAAAAGCCTACTTACATTGCCAGAACAATGATAAGAGAACCACTGAGCTTCTGAGATTCACAGCAGTCAACACTAGCTAAATCATTATAAGTATGCATGTATTCGCTACAAGTATCTAAAATCATTATTCATCATTGAAACATCTTAAAACATTCAGTCAGCAAATCAAGGAGGAGAAGCTGTCAGGTGAGCCAGGCACTGAATTACAGAGGCTTGTACTCTGGAATTTGTAAATTGGAAAGCATCCATTAACTTGACTGGGAGTAGAGTTAGACCACTGCAGACTGGTCTTAAACTTTCCAGTAAGAGACAATGAAGAACAACTGGAATGAAGTTTGTGTAACCTGTAGATAGAAAGTTATTTGACAAATCTAATCTATAAATGGTAAATATTGAAAAAAAGAAATTCATAGTGGTTGACTAATCAAATCTGTCAGTTTAAATGAATGTTTTTGAAAAATTTTATTAAATTTCATTTGTTTAAATTAAATAATAAATGGTAAAGCCGCTTTTCAGAAGACATCCTTGATTTTAAAGTTATTTCAGAAGTTTAGATTATTAAATAATAATAATAATAACTAACAGCAGAAATTAATATATTTCTCTGAAGTGTGCTGTACATGTATATATGTGATGCATGGTCATTCTGCTAAAGAAAAAAAAGTGGTTTTTTTTTTTTTTCTTTTTTTTGACAGCAAAAATTATGAGAACAAATGTTAGAATATTAAATTTAGAAAATTCCAGTATATTATAAATAGTGATGTATCTCTAGGACATCATAAATTTATCTCTTTTGAATTTCTCTCTCTCCCTCAGCTACCTCACCCACTTTTCCAAAAGATCAAAATTGTTGATTTTTAGACATTCATAGTGACAAAAAATATTTATTTATTAATAAAAATGTATTACAGCTACTGTAATATAGCTAGAGAATCAAAAATATTCAATTTATAACTGTTATTCTGCAGTGGACTACTTTTTGAAATTGGGAGCACTTTTTAAAAAGCCATTCACATCTGAGAGGCAAAGATTCACCATTTAATGATCAAAATCCCTGATAGTCATTAAAATTAAGGACTCTGTTGAAGAACAGCTTCAGATAAAGACTTGCAGAGAATAAAGTAAAGATTATCACAGACAGACAAACATGTTGTAGATGTGACACTAGCTCCAAAGAAATTACCCCTTTATTCTGAAAGCTAATTCTAGGTATAGCTGGCTAATGAGCAATAGCCCTTGACATATCTGAGATAGAAGAATTTCTTTGCTTGCCTTCACCATCTTATATACAGATGCTGATTCACAATGTTAAAAAAGTTTCTACTCAAACACTGCAGGTTTGGAATTTAAAAGATATTCTCACCATTGGGATAATGTGATGGATTGATTTGCATTTGCAGTTTAAATTTCTATTGTTTTAAATATCTTTAAATTCATGCAAATTTTAATGATACCCTTTCTTTGAGATGATACCCTATCTTTGAGACACTGGGACATAAAAGACTGGTTCTGAATCTGCTTGTGGTAATCTGGATTGCATATGTGAAATGCAATACATTCTTCTGTTACGATATTTGATGTACTATCTCATTTACTGGATAGAGCAAGAGACACTTCCTTTTGCTGGTTCCTTCTCTCTGGAAGGAATAATACACATGAGCAGTTTATTAAAGAACACCAAACTTTTCAGAAACATGTATTGCATTATCACAGAAACCATTTTTTGATATACCTTCACAAATCCTGTATTCCTTTGAGACCATCTGCTTAACACATTATAGAAATAGTTGACACATACATTGAACTGTCATTCACATTTAAGAGAAAGAGATTTCCTTGATTAATGATTAGCAAATGGTTGCATTAATTAAGTGGAAAGATGATGAATCTTTCAAATAGTGCTTATAAGAAGGAGAAGGATTCTCTCTGCCTGACTTCAGTTGCATGAATCTCTTTAAACAAGTGGGATTGAGTCAAAGATTACAGAGTTCAGACATCAGTAGGCATGTGGGAACAGTGAGAAAGGATACATTTCTATGCTATATTGGGTCTAATCTCAAAATATTAGATAATTTTGCAGATCAAGATGTGCACCATTTAATTCCCAGTTCTGTGCACATAAAAGGCATGAAAGTCAGTGAGTTTCATTTTCAGTTCTTTAGCCTCTAAACTCAGGAGCACTTCATGCAGCCTATTTTTCTCCTAGGCAAAAGATTGGGAGCAAAAAGTCAGTACCCTTATGCTTTGAAAATTAATATATTAAATATGTTCGGAGTATTATGAGCATGAGTCTCAGAAGTCTGGAGCCCTCATATGAAATGACAGTGCTTGATTGAAGCTCTTGAAATATCCAAAGATTTCTAGGAATTAGTTGGTAAACGTCTATTCTTATGCAACCAAGAACATGACAAGCATCTACTAAATTAATCCATAAACAAACTGCTGTGTGATTCACAATTATCAAAATTCTAAACAACCACATCCTTTGATCACATTTCTGATGAGTAAATTATTACTAAAACCTTGCAAATATTAAGCAAGCAGAATCTAATCCTTCTACTAGCATACCCAAATATCATCTTCCATAAATAACTTCACTCTCCTGGTTATCCACAGAAATCAGAGTAGATTTCTTTTGCTTATCTTAAAATGTTAAGGAAAAAAATTAGAAACTCTTGGTAGCATAGCTATTGGAGTATGCAGGTAGCTAATTAACATTAATGAGAGGAAATAATTGGCATTGACCAGACATAAATATTCAAATCAATGTACATGGAACCAGAACAGTGTAAATAAAACCAACTTGGTGTATAGTATCTCCTGCTGTAAATAGGAAAAAAAAAAAATGCGTTAGAGGGATCAGTTTTTCACAAAGATAATTGTATCTTTCTTGAAGATAGTGACATCTTTTCATCAGAAATCAAACACAGAACTGCAAACACCATCTGTCTCTTAAAATATAACAAGGTGTTGTGGTTTAACCTGGCAGGCAGCTCAATACCACACTGTCGTTTCCTCTAAATGGGATTGTGGAGAACTGGAAAAAAAAAAAGAAAAAAAAAAATGCAAGAACTCATGGATTGAGATAAAGACAGTATAATAAGAAATGGGAAAATAAATAAATAAATAAATAAATAAAACAGCCACAACAACAAGAAGTGACAACAGTTGATCACCACCTGCTGACTGAGGTTCAGCCAGTCTCCCAGCAATGGCAACATCTGATTACTACCCACTACTGATAGTCCAGGCTGGAAGTGATAACAGTGATGAGAGAAGCCTGAAGGCTATCAAACGGGACTTCAGGGGGCTGGGATGGTTAGTGGACAGAGCGGGAGTACAGGTGGTGTTTTCGTCCATTCCTACAGTGGCAGGGAAGGGTTCAGAGAGGACACAAAAAGCCCACCTGATAAACACGTGGCTCAGAGGCTGGTGCCAAGACAGAAGTTTTGGATTCTTTGACCACGGGGAGCTCTACTCGGCACCTGGCCTGATGGCTGCAGATGGGTCCCAACTGTTCCCAAGGGGAAAACGGATCCTGGCCCAGGAGCTGGCAGGGCTCATTGAGAGGGCTTTAAACTAGGTAAGAAGGGGGACGGGGATGAAACAAAGCCTGTTGGAGGTGTGCCAGGGGGAACAGTGGCAAGGCTGGGGGAGAAGGCTAAGGCTCAGCTGAAGTGCATCTACACTAATGCATGCAGCATAGGCAACAAGCAGCAGGAGCTAGAAGCCATTGCGCAACACGCAGGCTATGACTTGGTTGCCATCACGGAAACATGGTGGGACCACTCTCATGACTGGAGTGCTGCAATGTTTGGCTATAGGCTCTTCAGAAGGGACAGGCAGCACAGAAAGGGTGGTGGAGTGGCTCTCTATATTAGAGAGTGTTTTGATATTGTCGAACTTGAGGCTGGGAATGACAAGGTGTAGTCGCTATGGGTTAGGATCAGTGGAAAGGCCAACAAGGGAAGCATCCTGGTGGGGGTCTGTTATAGACCGCCAAACCAGGATGAGGGGACGGATGAGGAGTTCTACAGGCAGCTAGCTGAAGTTGCAAAATCGTCAGCGCTTGTTCTTGTGGGGAACTTTAACTTCCCAGACATATCCTGGAAACACAACACAGCCCAGAGAAAGCAGTCTAGGAGGTTTCTGGAGAGCGTGGAAGATAGCTTCCTGACGCAGCTGGTTGGCGAGCCTACCAGGGGAGGTGCCCCGCTAGACCTTCTGTTCACTAACAGATAAGGACTGGTGGGAGACGTGCTGATCGGGGGCTGTCTTGGGAAGAGTGACCACAAAATGGTAGAATTCTCGATATTGGGCGAAGTCAGGAAGGGGATCAGTAAAACCGCTGTCTTGGACTTCCGGAGGGCTGACTTTGAGCTGTTCAAGACACTGGTTGGCAGAGTCCCTTGGGAGGCGGTTCTGAAAGACAGAGCAGCCCAGGAAGGCTGGGCACTCTTCAAGAAAGAAATCTTAATGGCTCAGGAGCGGTCTGTCCCCATGTGCCCAAAGACGAGCTGGTGTGGAAGAAGACCGGCCTGGCTGAGCAGAGAGCTGTGGCTCGAGCTTAGGAGAAAAAAGAGGGTTTATAATCTTTGGAAAAGAGGGTGGGCCACTCAGGGGGACTACAAGGATGCTGCAAGGTGGTGCAGGGACAAAATCAGAAAGGCCAAAGCTCATCTGGAGCTCAATCTGGCCACTGCTGTTAAAGACAACAAAAAATGTTTTTATAAATACATCAACACAAAAAGGAGGGCTAAGGAGAATCTCCACCCTTTACTGGATGCGGGGGGAAACTTAGTAACCAGAGGTGAGAAAAAAGCTGAGGTGCTTAACGCCTTCTTTGCCTCAGTCTTTAACAGCAAAAACCAGTTGTTCTCTGGACGCCCAGTACCCTGAGCTGGTGGAAGGGGATGGGGAGCAGAATGTGGCCCCCACAAACCACGAGGAAATGGTTGGCGACCTGCTACAGCACTTGGATGTACGCAAGTTGATGGGGCCGGATGGGATCCACCCGAGGGTACTGAGAGAACTGGCAGAGCCACTGGCCAAGCTGCTTTCCATCATTTATCGGCGGTCCTGGCTATTGGGGGAGGTCCCACTTGACTGGCGGATAGCAAACATGACGCCCATCTACAAGAAGGGCCGGAGGGTAGACCCGGGGAACTATAGGCCTGTTAGTTTAACATCAGTGCCAGGGAAGCTCATGGAGCAGATTATCTTGGGTGTCATCATGCGGCAGCTGCAGGGCAAGCAGGCGATCAGGCCCAGTCAGCATGGGTTTATGAAGGGCAGGTCCTGCTTGACCAACCTGATCTCCTTCTATGACAAAGTGACGCGCTGGGTGGATGAGGGAAAGGCTGTGGATGTGGTCTACCTTGACTTCAGCAAGGCATTTGACACCGTTCCCCACAGCATCCTCCTCAGGAAACTGGCTGCTCATAGCTTGGACTGGCGTACACTTTGTTGGGTGAAGAGCTGGCTGGATGGCCGGGCCCGGAGAGTCGTGGTAAATGGAGTCAAATCCAGTTGGAGGCCGGTCACTAGTGGAGTCCCCCAGGGCTCATTACTGGGGCCAGTCCTCTTTAACATCTTCATTGATGATCTGGATGAGGGGATCGAGGGCACCCTCAGCAAGTTTGCAGACGACACCAAGTTAGGTGCGTGTGTCGATCTGCTTGAGGGTAGGAAGGCTCTGCAGGAGGATCTGGAGAGGCTGGACCGATGGGCCGAGGTCAACAGTATGAAGTTCAACAAGGCCAAGTGCCGGGTCCTGCACCTGGGGCACAACAACCCCAAACAGAGCTACAGGCTGGGAGATGTGTGGTTAGAAAGCTGCCTGGCAGAGAAGGACCTGGGAGTGATGGTTGACAGTTGGCTGAATATGAGCCAGCAGTGTGCTCAGGCGGCCAAGAAGGCCAGCAGCATCCTGGCTTGCATAAGAAAGAGCGTGGCCAGCAGGTCCAGGGAAGTGATTATCCCCCTGTACTCAGCTCTGGTGAGGCCACACCTTGAGTACTGCGTTAAGTTTAGGGCCCCTCGTTACAAGAAGGACATTGAGGTACTCGAGCGAGTCCAGAGAAGGGCTTCAAAGCTGGTGAAGGGTCTGGAGAACAAGTCTTACGAGGAGTGGCTAAGGGAGCTGGGACTGTTTAGCCTGGAGAAGAGGAGGCTCAGGGGTGACCTTATTGCACTCTCCAAGTACCTGAAAGGAGGCTGTAGCGAGGTGGGGGTTGGTCTATTCTCCCACGTACCTGGTGACAGGATGAGGGGGAATGGGCTAAAGTTGCGCCAGGGGAGGTTTAGGTTGGATATTACGAATAACGTCTTTACTGAAAGGGTTGTTAGTCACTGGAATAGGCTGCCCAGGGAAGTGGTTGAGTTACCATCCCTGGAGGTCTTTAAAAGACGTTTAGATGTAGAGCTTAGGGATATGGTTTAGTGGAAGATTTGTTAGCGTTAGGTCAGAGGTTGGACTCAGTGATCTTGGAGGTCTCTTCCAACCTAGACTATTCTGTGATTCTGTGATCTGAAGCCAACTGTCCCCAGGTTCATTGTTCAGCATGACATCATAAAGTATGGGATACTTTAGGTCAGTTTGGGTCAGTTGCCCTGGCTGTGTTCCCTCCTAGACTCTTGTACACCTCCAGTTTAGTTGCTGGCAGTGCAGCATGAGGAGCCAAAAGTCCTTGACTCAGTGTAAGAACTGCTCAGCAACAACTACAACATCAGCATGTAATCAGCATTATTTTAATCCTAAATCCAAAATACAACACCATACCAGCTATTAAGAAAAAAATTAACTCTCCCCCAGCTAAACCAGGGCACAGGGTTACCAGTGCACATTCTATTGACCTTTTGGCTAATAACATTTTTTGTTCAATTTTCTCAAATTATTCCTTACTCATTGATATGACATCTGCTTATGCACTTCTCCATTATGGAACATCTCTGAAAACTCATCAGGAAAATGCGTTGAAGACTCCTACAATTGTGCTTTTCAGAGCCCAGCATTAATCTTAAAAGTGATATTTAAAAATTCATAAAGTAGATGGACATCTCTGCTTTAAAGTGAACTGAAAAGTAATTCTGTAAAGAAAAGACTGAATTTAAATGAAGATATCTACAGTTGCTACAACGATGCTATGTTAAGTCAGCAGGAGGCTGACAGTAAAGTGCTGGAAAAGAATCCAAGAAGTAGCATTTAATTGATTTTTAGAAGGGAAAACTGAAAACGTGAGAAACCAGTCTAAGACTGCATGCAACAAAAGAAGATTGCATGTAAATAAAGTCAAAGAAAAAAAAAATGTTGTAAAGGCTTCATAAGAATGGGGTAAACTGCTATCCAAATATTATAGTCATGTATATCATCAATGTGTATGCTCAAAAAAAAATCTCAAATTAGTTTTACCAAGCTCAACCTTATTTCAGAGTTTGCTTCTTAAGGACTTGTAAACTGGTGCATATAACAAATAGACTTCTGCTTGTAAAACAATTGCACTTCATACAGCACAGGAGACATATAGATGTAGGCAGAATAACAGAAACCAGTGTACATATCTCTCTACCTCTTCATCATCCTCATCCTTTATGCTCACATTAGATTTTATAAAGAGGTTATTCTCTTCCCTTTTCAATCTCATCTATCTCATTCTTTTCCTTCACCAAGTTTTGATTTCTTCTGTTTTCTTGGTTTTTGTCTTCTGCCTCTATTGCTTTGCAAGAACTGGAGAAAGACTCCAGTCTTTCTGCATGTTTGCCTTCTTTCCTTAGTCCTCTTCCCCATGCTGATCTTATGATCATGATGTTTATGATCATGATCATGATGTTTATGATCATGATCATTAGTTGTTTCAGCATGCAATGTAGTTTTGAATAACATGGTTTGCACTAGACAATAACGCAATTCTTTGTCCACATGACTATTAATGTTTTGTAATGAATATCAACCTTTGGGACAACAGTTCAGACAGAGCAGAAAGAAAACAAACTCTTTGCAATTTAGTTTAGTATTGTCCAAGATCTGTTAGTTTTCTATATGGATAAGGCAATGGCCCAGCTGAAGTGCATCTACACCAATGCACGCAGCATGGGTAACAAACAGGAGGAGCTGGAAGCCATTGTGCAGCAGGCAGGCTACGACTTGGTTGCCATCACGGAGACGTGGTGGGACCACTCTCATGACTGGAGTGCTGCAATGACTGGCTATAAACTCTTCAGAAGGGACAGGCAGCACAGAAGGGGTGGTGGAGTGGCTCTCTATATTAGTGTTTCGATGTTGTAGAACTCGAGGCTGGGCATGACAAAGTTGAATCCCTTTGGGTTAGGATCGGCGGGGCCAACAAGGCTAGCGTCCTGGTCGGGGTCTGTTACAGACCGCCAAACCAGGACGAGGAGAAGGATGAGGAGTTCTACAGGCAGCTGGCTGAAGTTGCGAAATCATCAGCGCTGGTTCTCGTGGGGGACTTCAACTTCCCTGACATATCCTGGAAGCACAACACAGCCCAGAGGAAGCAGTCTAGGAGGTTTCTGGAGAGCGTGGAAGATAGCTTCCTGACACAGCTGGTTAGTGAGCCTACCAGGGGTGGCGCCCCGCTAGACCTTCTCTTCACAGAGAAGGACTGGTGGAGGATGTGATTGTCGGGAGCTGTCTTGGGCAGAGTGACCATGAAATGGTGGAGTCTATTCTTGGCAAGGACAGGGAGGGGACCAGTAAAACCACTGTATTGGACTTCCGGAGGGCTGACTTTGTGCTGCTGAGGACACTGGTTGGTAGAGTCCCTTGGGAGGCGGTTCTGAAGGGCAGAGGAGTCCAGGAAGGCTGGGCACTCTTCAAGAAAGAAATCTTAATGGCGCAGGAATGGTCTGTCCCCACGTGCCCAAAGATGAGCTGGCGGGGAAGAAGACCAGCCTGGCTGAACAGAGAATTGTGGCTTGATCTTAGGAGAAAAAAGAGGGTTTATAATCTTTGGAAAAGTGGGCAGGCCACTAGGGAGGACTATAAGGATATCGCAAGGCTGTGCAGGGACAAAATTAGAAAAGCCAAAACTCATCTGGAGCTCAATCTGGCTATTGCTGTTAAAGATAACAAAAAATGTTTTTATAAATACATCAACACGAAAAGGAGGACAAAGGAGAATCTCCATCCTTTACTGGATGCAGGGGGAAACTTAGTTACAAGAGATGAGGAAAAGGTGGAGGTGCTTAATGCCTTCTTCGCCTCAGTCTTTAACGGCAATTCCGATTGTTCTCTGGATACCCAGTACCCTGAACTGGTGGAAGGGGATGGGGAGAGAGATGTGGCCCTCACTATCCATGAAGAAATGGTTGGTGACCTGGTACGGCACTTGGATGTGCACAAGTCGATGGGGCCGGATGGGATCCACCCAAGGGTACTGAGAGAACTGGCAGAGGTGCTGGCCAAGCCGCTTACCATCATTTATCAACAGTCCTGGCTATCGGGGGAGGTCCCAGTTGACTGGCAGCTAGCAAATGTGATGCCCATCTACAAGAAGGGCCGGAGGACTGACCCAGGAAACTACAGGACTGTCAGTTTGACCTCAGTGCCAGGGAAGCTCATGGAGCAGATTTTCTCGAGAGTCATCACGCAGCACTTGCAGGGCAAGCAGGCGATCAGGCCCAGTCAGCATGGGTTTATGAAGGGCAGGTCCTGCTTGACCAACCTGATCTCCTTCTATGACAAAGTGACACGCTGGGTGGATGAGGGAAAGGCTGTGGATGTGGTCTACCTTGACTTCAGCAAGGCATTTGACACCGTTCCCCACAGCATTCTCCTCAAGAAACTGGCTGCTCTTGGCTTGGACTGGCGCACGCTTCGTTGGGTTAGAAACTGGCTGGATGGCCGGGCCCGGAGAGTCGTGGTAAATGGAGTCAAATCCAGTTGGAGGCCGGTCATTAGTGGCGTCCCCCAGGGCTCGGTGCTGGGGCTGGTCCTCTTCAATATCTTCATTGATGATCTGGATGAGGGCATTGAGTGCACCCTCAGTAAGTTTGCAGATGACACCAAGTTAGGTACGTGTGTCGATCTGCTCGAGGGTAGGAAGGCTCTGCAGGAGGATCTGGAGAGGCTGGACCGATGGGCCGAGGTCAACTGCATGAAGTTCAACAAGGCCAAGTGCCGGGTCCTGCACCTGGGGCGCAATAACCCCAAGCAGAGCTACAGGCTGGGAGATGAGTGGTTGGAGAGCTGCCTGTCAGAGAAGGACCTGGGAGTGATGGTTGACAGTTGGCTGAATATGAGCCAGCAGTGTGCTCAGGTGGCCAAGAAGGCCAACAGCATCCTGGCCTGTATAAGAAACAGTGTGGCCAGCAGGGCTAGGGAGGTGATCATCCCCCTGTACTCGGCTCTGGTGAGGCCGCACCTCGAGTACTGTGTTCAGTTTTGGGCCCCTCGCTACAAGAAGGACATGCAGGTGCTCGAGCGAGTCCAGAGAAGGGCTACGAAGCTGGTGAGGGGCCTGGAGAACAAGTCTTACGAGGAGCGGCTGAGGGAGCTGGGCTTGTTCAGCCTGGAGAAAAGGAGGCTCAGGGGTGACCTTATCGCTCTCTACAGGTACCTCAAGGGAGGCTGTAGCGAGGTGGGGGTTGGTCTGTTCTCCCACGTGCCTGATGACAGGATGAGGGGGAATGGGCTTAAGTTGCGCCAGGGGAGTTTTAGGTTGGATGTTAGGAAGAACTTCTTTACCGAAAGGGTTGTTAGACACTGGAACGGGCTGCCCAGGGAAGTGGTTGAGTCACCATCCCTGGAGGTCTTTAAAAGACGTTTAGATGTAGAGCTTAGGGATATGGTTTAGTGGGGACTGTTAGTGTTAGGTCAGAGGTTGGACTTGATGATCTTGAGGTCTCTTCCAACCTAGACTATTCTGTGATTCTGTGATAAGGATCTTTTCTTTTTTTCTTTTCTTTTCTTTTCTTTTCTTTTCTTTTCTTTTCTTTTCTT
>NC_048894.1:112679954-112693793 GCF_011077185.1 Oxyura jamaicensis | reverse complement strand
TTTTCTTTTCTTTTCTTTTCTTTTCTTTTCTTTTCTTTTCTTTTCTTTCCTTTCCTTTCCTTTCCTTTCCTTTCCTTTCCTTTCCTTTCCTTTCCTTTCCTTTCCTTTTCCTTTTCCTTTTCCTTTTCCTTTTCCTCACATATTCTTTTTTTCTTTTTTTTTTCTTTCTTTTTTCCTTTTTTTTTTTTTTTCTCACTGCTCAGATTTCTTTGCACTTCTATAAAAGAAAATATGCAATTCTCATGTTTACAGGCACATATATAATAACACTGAATGAAGTTTACACCTTTCAAAAAGAATAGCAGCTGAACCTGTTCAGGCTTGTCCTTCCAGACATTTAATAAGAGTATTTATCAAGTAAGATTTTAAATATTTTGTCAGATCTGACAAAGGTTGTTCACTTTATCTATTTATTTATTAAGCACAACTCTTCTGATTTAGGGTGTAAAACATTGCTGTCCAAACAGACTGTTTCTTTTTTTTTTTTTTTTTTTTTTTTTTTTTCAGAATCACACCTATATTGTCAGAAAAGGTATTTTTCTTAACATATTTGATTACATTTGAAGAACTAGTTTAAGCTAATGCTCTGTTATTTTATCTACAGAAACAACCTCTTTAGACTGAATTATTAATATCCCTCTTCTTATTAAAGGCACTTTCTAAAAGAAGTATTAGTCATTTTAGAATAATTACTAAATTTAATTACTTGCTAATAGAAGAATTTACCTGTTTCTTGTGTTATATTTAAATATATTACGATCTCAAGTTCTCTTTTATCTGCCATCTTTCCACTAAGAAGTCTACATGAACATTAATATCCATAAAGAGAATACATTCTCTGCCAATAAAACTAATGTCAGCTCCAATTTTATAAATTCAAACGTGAAAAGCTAGCTCTGGTTTTAAAAAAACTATGCAAAAGAAAAAATAATCAAATTGTGCTGTGTTGAAAACATAATAATTCTAATATAAGGAGAGAAAATATTAGGTTTTTCAGGAAAAAAAAATAAAAAAAAAAAAACCCTTTCTATGAATTTGAAAAGAATAAATATCAATTTACTTCTGTTCTGAATCCTCATTTCTTGCATGGCATTCTTTGTGTATCCATATAGGGAGGTTCTTTTAAGGGTGCAGATGTCAGTAATGCGTTCTGAAACCTGGCAGTGGTTTTCAGAGAATATAAAGTATATTTTTCTAAATAAAAACTGGACACTTTGGAAACTTTTTTTTTTTTTTAATGTTGTTGTTTTTCAAAAATGAATACCTTGCTACTTGAAGTATGAGAAAATGAGGGGTGCAGGGAAAGTGTAGGTTTTGAAAGCCCAAAACATCAGCTTGAAATATGTGTCTAGAGGAAGTAAGATATGATTCTCTATCTTCTTTAGGGATATTCACCAGAGAGAAAACAAATAATAAATAATTTTGCCAAAATACTTACCAGTACCATTTTTTATCATATGAACTCCCACCAATTGAAAGTCAAGAGCTGGAAAAAGAATTGTGAATCAGAATACCAAGTTGTTGGTGGTGATTTTGTCTTTCCTTCATTTAAAAAGGCTTTGTATTTAGAAGTTTAAGAACACTAGTTCATACCAACTATTCAGTCAGACACCTGAAAGTGTACTCCCAACACATGCAATTAACTGGAATGTTTTATTTTATTCACAAATCAGCCTAATTCTAATGACCAATAAAACAGCTATTAACTGTTATTAGATTTTTTTTTCTTGTAGAATAATGATGAACATATTAATATGATGTGATACACTCTGACTAGATGCATCACAGCATTCTACAAGCTAACTTTTTGCCTGTGAAAATATAAAATCTGGCTTTATATAATTAATTTGGATATTGTAATGTTTTTCTTTTGCTTCAGAAAACGTTGTGCATTTGTACAAACATTAGCGTGTGAGATGGAAGGGTCTGTTAGAAGTCTTCTGTATCTTTGAGAGTTCTGTAATCTCATTTCTGCTGATAACAACCTTCACAATTTTACAGATAAGGTCATGTGGGAGATGCTCAGATCCTGAATTTTGTCATCTTCCTTTAAAATACCAGCAGTTTGACTGTTTTCTGATTTTGCTAATGTCTTTTTCCCTCAGTATGTTTTCCTCATCTCTGACCACTTGTGCCTAATGTCCTAATGTGACTCTAAAGGACTATGGAAAGAATATCACATTATCTGCCTTTTTAAAAATATATATTTGTTATTATTTATTTTTTATTTTTTTTTTTTTTTAGGGGGATGTGATTCTTTTCAATATATGCTATATCAATCATGTTACACAAAAGCTTATTGCAAAAAAAAAAAAACAAAAAAACAAAAAACACTAGTTTAGTTTAAATATACTAATCAACATTGTTTTGAATACAGACATACACTAAAAATACACTTCTATCACTCTGTTAGTTTCCTTTTACCAGTGCTCCACCACCAGGGTCATAATTTCATTTGTACGTCTGATCAAATATATTTTCCCCAGTCAAATAGTCTGTGTCTAAAGGGATTTGAATCCTGTCCTGGCTTTTAGATGATGTAGGCTGCATATCTGTGTTGGAATGCAATTCAGTTCTTGTTCATGACTGGTTCTTTAGAGAACTGAATATATGCAATGACATCAAGGACTTTTTAACAATTTATATATTCCACTGCTGAGCAGTTCATCCTCTGGAAGAAATACAAATAGAATACAGTTTAAGACCTTGGACCATCACTGACGACCTTAAAAGTCTTTCAACTCTAGGCTGCAGATTATAATTCAAATTGACTTCTGATCTTCTTATTAAATATGGGTATAAATGCATATTAAATATATTTGGCTTTAAAACAAATGGGAACGAAGAACAAAATTTCTACTCATCTGTGTTCATAAACTGCTTCTTCAATTTTACTTCTGTCCTTTTTGTTCTGTATTTTTTTCAGTGATGTTTTCTGAATGAGTAGAAGAATTACATCTCCTTTGCTCTATTGAAGGATTTAGTGGGAGATGTTTTTCAGTGGTGGTCCTACTCCTTTTCTTCAGACTATCAAACACAGAATAAGTTCTGATATTTCAGCTGAAAATGAGAAAATATAGGATAGGAGAAAGGGTTTTTTTAGGATCTATAGGCTGAGATATGATGGAATGGGAATTTCACTTCAAGGTATGAAAACATTAACAGTGTTAAAAGTTAATCGGTGTCAAAAATCAGCTGTGTATAATGAAAATAATGGTACATATCTATGTTGTAAGCTGCTTTGAAATGCATCAAAAGGCTATTCTGAAACCTATATGGCAGAAATAAAGTTGTTTTCAAGTCTGCTTCCAAAACATTTTGACTATACTTTTCACTTGGCTTGTGATTGCCAGTTTTCCCATCATCTGATTTAAGAACTTCAAATCTTTCCTAATTTTGATATGATGTTATTTATTTCATTATTACATTTTTATGATTTTTAGCTAGACAATGAGAACAAATTTATTTGTTTCTTTATTTATCATGGATAAAGTCATTGCACTACCTGAAAACTCTTACAACTTAATCAATTAACTGGCACTGAAGTGTGATTTATAAGACACAATGCATTGTTGCGACTGATACTAAAGAATGAAAAAGTTCTGAAACATTTACTAAGAACATTCAGTTTGGCTTAAAAACCCTATAATTAAGTTTTGCAACTGCTGTGTAATCAACAAAGGTGGCACTACCTATGATAACTAACGTAGTTAGTTATAACAAGTAGTTATTACAATCATCTCCCACAGACTTAAAAGATAATTTTCAGAGTTCTGAGAAAATGAGACACATAAAACCTACATATTGAGCAAACACAATATGATCTGAACTAAAAATAAATAAATTAATATTTAATTTAGGTTAATAAAATAAAAAAATAAAATAAAAATAAAAAATTATGCACAACACAAAAAGATTAAGCAAAATAACAACAGCTTGTTTACAGACTTTCTTAAAATAGTTCATTTTAGTATTCATGGCATAGAGTTCATTCAGTTTTGCTTATTTTCTTCATGTTCTGTTTCTACTTTGGAATTTAGTACTTTTTAATGTTATCTATATCTCATATTTCACAGCAACATTTTTAATAATGTTATTAATAAAAAATAATCATTTTTAATAATAATGTTCAAAATGTGTTGGTCACTGAAGGAGAAGAAAGAATACCACTAACCTACTTTTGTTAATAACATGACATGAATTATATGTATTTATGTATAAATTTTGCAATATTCTCAATGAATATGCAACTGTAACCACTATATATATTCTTGGTCAGACAGTTTATGTAAGTGTACTTAGTTTATGTAAGTGTATTGCTCATGATTCCAGTGGAAATTTAAAATGTTGAGTAATACATCTGCTCTGCTTATGTCAATAAAATAAAATTACATTTTTGAAATGTATTTTAAAACAGTGTTTTAACATGAGAAGAGACAGAGCTTTGGCATTTTTTTCATTATGTATTTTCTCGCTTTAAGAACTGGATTGGTAACATGAAAAGAGTATTTGTAAACATTTCTCTGAATAAAATCTGTTCATCTGATTTTATAGTGTTTTTCAGACTTTTTATTTTGTGCGATGTGTGAATATTTCTGTGCCAGAACCCTTGTTCTAAGAGAAAAAAAAAAAAAAAAAAAAAAAAAAAAAAAAACTACAAACAAAACAGGATAAGCATGCATATGATCTGAAAATCAAAGTTGTAGAAACAGTATTCTCTGACTCGGATAAACCTCACATAAAATAAACAGTTAATTATAAATCATATGACTTTCAGAAAGAATAGTACAGGAAGACAATTCACAGAGAACAAGGTGCTATTGCATGAGTTTAATCAATCTCCAGCAATAGTGACAATCAAAGTAAGTTAACTGGCAACTTACAGGCAAAGAAAATGAGAGATTTACTGAGTAATTTCATCTGAGAAATTTTTCTAGTATTTTCTCATTCTGTGTTATTTTTAATTTAAAAAATTAAAATATAAATGCTTAAAGAATAAAACACAATGTTTAGAAAATGACTGAAGATACTGGAGTAAATAGACCAAATATGATGTCCTAATAGGTTCTCTTCATTATTAGGTACAGATTCTTCTGTTTCTCTGAAAAGAGTGCCGGAAATACACAGTATCAAGTGCATATATTTTATCAGCCAGCACATGCTGAACAAATAGACTTAAACTTTAATAGCTGAAGTGCTGTTTTTAGTTTTTGTTTTGTGTTATTATTATTATTATTATTATTTGCTTGTTTGCTTGGTTGGTTTTGTTGTTTTGTTTGTTGGGTTGTTTTCCTTTTTTATGATTATTAAAAGTAAACTATGCAAAGTAAAACTTTTTTTTTTTTTTTTACATAGTTTTTTGTAATCTACTTAACTATCAATATGTATAGAAAAACATTTAACACAGAACTAGTCAATCAGATCAAATGTCTACCTATTCCCCTTTTGTGGTGAAGATGATTCCAGAAAGTTCTTAATAGACAAATGTGCATTATTTTCTCTTTCCAGAGAAAGTTCTTTGAAGACTTTAATAGAAATATATGTTTTCTACATTTTACAGCAGATAGTTTTGTTTTATTCATATTATGTATAATATATTTTGGCCTTAGAGATCAAGTTTGTCAAGGAATATCAAAACAGAGTATTCAGTAAATTTATCTCTCTCTCTCTCTCTCTCTGTCCACCCCTCTCCCCCCTACCCCCCCAATATTGGAAGTTCTCTTCTGTTGGTACGTGAAAAGAAAAAGTAAACACACACCTCAATGTTCAGTGTCTTTAACTCATCATCTCTTGTAAGTCAATAGTTTCATACCTGCTTGTCTCTCATATGCTTATGCTCAGGCAGTCCACTTACCTCGAAATCTGCATCCAAACATTTTTGTGTTCTATCCATAAGCACTCTGTTCATCCAAATATATAACCAAATATTTTTTTGCTGTTTTTCATAAGTATTCTTTGTTTCTTTGTGTTTTAAGGGATACATATTAAATAGCTGTCCTTTTTAAGTTCAGTACTAATGTTTTCATCAGACTTTGATCATTGCCCAGAGAAGTTGTGGAGTCTCTTTCTCTGGAGATATACAAAACCCACATGGATGCCATCCTGCACAATGTGCTTTAGGTGATCCTGCTTGGCAGGGGGGTTGGACTAGATGATCTTCAGAGATCCCTTTAAACTTCAAACATTCTGTGATTCTACGATCATGCATAGTGCATAATTTCAGTTTTACAGCAGCATGGATGGTGATATTCAAAAACATATAAATACTGACAAAATCCCGTTAAACTTTCTAACTGTAAAAGCTGCCATAAGGCTAAAGATGGAAAATTTTACCCAACATAGATGTAACTGAAGAGGATGGATGAGAAGTGTAAAGGGAGCAGCAGGTCAGAGACAAGAGTCACGTCATTCTTAAATGGCAAATTCCAAATCTTCTAAACCACAACATGCAGCAACTTTGTGACATTATCCATGAATTCTAGGTATAGGGTCAGTAGACTGATTATGGTCAGTAGAAAAATCCTTTTTTTGCTCTACATTTCACTGAGGTGTTTTATATATGATTTATATATGTTTATATATAAACATGTTTATATATGTTTATATATGTTTCAGAATGTTCTTTTTTTTTTTTTTTTTTTTTTTTTTTTTTTTTTTTTTACTCCTATATAAGTTTAGGATGTCATTGTCATAATCATAACCTACATTCAGATCTCAATTTTATCTTCAAAAGTAGTTCCACAATGGTACAATGGTATTAGTAAAAGCATAGCTAAATTTCTCAGATTTTGTAAACAAGCAGTGATTATTATAAAGTTTTAGGACAGTGAAATTGTCTTGAAATTTTGGAAGGCATAAGAGTTCACTTGAGACATATGATCAGTCAGTAGATTAAACATATATGCCAGTCATGCATCCTCTTGATGAGCCCCAGTATTGCAGAAGTGTTCCAAACAGTACTCCTGAATGCCAAAGTTTTATATTGAAGAGAAGCAATTTCTCTTCGACTCATTTGACAACACAGTGTCTGTTAAAGAGCCAAAAGAAAAGCACCAGCAATCAGTCATGAAATTTTCAATGTAAGATGCCACCATGCCCACTTAATGTAGCCACAACAACTTAATTGAGATCATATGGAACAATATAATACTATCTTGTAAAGCATTTCTGCCACAATAAAAATCCCTGCTATCACTTAAGCACATAGTCTTTTGTCAAATACAGATAATCAAAGGAGTAAAAATGAATCCTCCAAACATGCATTTATGAGTACTTACTGAAAATGCATTGCAGCTTTCATCAGCTCTCTCTGCCAAACTCAATAATCTAAACGATGTGGTATGGTCAATTTGTGCACATGAGACAGATGTTTTAAGAAGTACTTGTTATGCCTGCAGGGAGCTGAGTGACCACAGCTACCAATCAGCAGTGGATGTAATGCAACATCTTAACATTGCTTTCCTCTACAGCAAGACTTAACATGCCACAGACAATACAAGCAAGATTGCTAGGTTTTCTCAGAATTGTTCAAAAAATGGCTGTTGAAATTGAATGTAAGCAGGAAAAAAAAAAAAAAAAAAAAGTCACTGGAAATATAAGAATGAACAGTTGCATTGCTCTTTGATTTTTAGCAAATCTATCACTGTTTTCATCTTGTGCAAGTCTAATAAAACTAAAAAAAAAAAAAAAAGATTATAGTACACAAATTTGTGGATATGCATTTACTTGTTCTTACTAAGCATGCACTTTATGCTCTACTCTGCGCTTGTGCAGCCTCACCTCGAGTGCTGTGTGCAGTTCTGGGCATCACAGTACAAAAAGAACGTAAAACTCTTGGAGAGTGTCCAGAGGAGGGCTATGAAGATGGTGAAGGGACTAGAGGGGAAGACATATGAGGAGCGGTTGAGGTCACTTGGCCTGTTCAGCCTGGAAAAAAAGGAGGCTGAGGGGAGACCTCATTGCGATCTACAGCTTCCTCACAAGAGGGAGTGGAGGGGTATGCGCTGATCTATTCTCAATCACCAGTGATAGGACCCACGGGAATGATGTCAAGCTGAGGCAGGGGAGGTTTAGGCTAGACATCAGGAAGAGGTTCTTCACTGAGAGGCTTGTCGCACACTGGAACAGGCCCCCCAGGGAAGGAGTCACTGCACCAAGCCTGTTGGAGTTTAAGAAATGTTTGAACTGTGCACTAAGTCACATGGTCTAAACTTTTGGGTAGACCTGTGTGGTGCCAGGAGCTGGACTCCGTGATCGTTATGAGTCCCTCCCTTCCAACTCAGGATATTCTGTGATTCTATGATTCTTTCTGGTTCTAAAATAAGATTCTTCTGAAAATCAATCACTATTATATCTCATGTATACCGACCCCCAACATACAGGCTTGTTCAGCACTAATGGTGACAAGAAGGTCTCACAAACTTCAGAAAATGATTTAGGAGAAAAAAGGTGGATGCTAGCAGAGGAACTCGGGCAATATTTACATTATGATACAGAAATTTCTTTCAGAATTATGGGATTTGTCTGTTTCGTTGATGCCAAATTTAATTTATTCTCAGTTTTCATCTTATTTTCATTTTAGATAGACTATTCAGATAGACTGCTGCTGACTTATTCTGTTTAGATAACATGTTCATGCTTTAAAAGCAGTTACATTATGAAATTTCAAATAATAAAAAATATATATATTTTCCCTCAGAAATTTTCTATCTCTTGTGATTGTGACTAAGACCTGTCTGCAGATATTTGTTTTATTTTTAAACAACCCAGGAATAAAAACAAAATGCATAAGCCATGCTCTTTGACATGCAAAAATTCACAAAATTGGTTTAGGACATAACTGAGTGTTATAGCTACAAGATATCACTGTCTAAACATGTCTTGTCTCTGTTTTGCAGGCTTTAGCTCATTTGAATTTTTCTGGTCTTTTTTTTTTTTTTTTCTTTTTTTTTTTTTTTTTTTCTCCCCTACTTCAAAGAGAAGCAAGAAATATGGGAATTTCAATGTGATTGGCTGCAGAGTTGATGCTTGGTTGGTACTATTTCTACAACTTGCAGTTGCCACCTTTTTATTTTATTGTCTTTTTTATTGTACCTCTGATAGAAAGCCTGTCTGGCCTTTTTCTACCAATACTTTCATTAGAAGCATAAGGTAATAAGAGTAAAAAGGGCCTTCCCAACCACGTGAATCTGTAAAAAGTGTTAGATAGTTTTTAATTGACTTATTATCCCCTCCTTTAGATTTTTAGAAAGTTAACTTTATATTTCCATCCTTCAGTGGAAATGGATGGGGTTTTGGACTGTTTTTTTCTTTGTTGTTGTTGTTGTTGTTGTTGTTGCTTGTTTGTTTGTTTTGTTTTGTTTTCAAACTCAGAATATCTCCATAGACATAAGAATATGTCTTTATACGTTTATGGCAAAATAAGTCAACAAAGGGTTATCAGAATTTTTTTAGTTCATACCTCTGTTGTGCTTTACAGATTTGGCGATACATGTACTGTGGCTCTGAAAATATTTTTTCAGACCCCTTGAAAACTGAAAGCTCCAGAAACTCATTCTTCAAAAAGAACAACCCTGTGTTTCTCCAAACGGAGGTTGGTTGAATGCACTGCAGAACCAGAATCATTACCAGAAGGAATCAGAAGAGGCAATTATTATAACAGAAGATAAAATATAACCTTACATGATGTCATCTAGAATGTTAGTAGAATTCCTGTGTAACAATTATATACTCCTGATAAACATATTGTAAAAAAAATAATTTAATTATATTTTAAATAATATAGGGAGGCTTGAGTGTAAGGTAAATGGTATTATTTTCAGTGAAGTCCTTCTAAACTGAACAGCCTGCACAATACGTGCAGTTAATAGCAAACTATTATCCTTCTTCAATTATGTAATCCGCAAATGGATGGATACCAAGATTTCTTTTCAGAAAGATTGTTTCTAATCTTCTAACTTTTGTGTCAAGTTTCAATAATCTGCTAGTTTTTAGAACCTAGAATAACAGGGTTTATAATGGAAACACTGATATCTTTGTAGCTATAGATGTACCAGCTACTGCTGTAATAATCAGTAGATAATTGCCTTTAGCTTCCCACTCAGTGAATTAGGACAGATGATTTTTTATTATTATTTATTTATTTATTTATTTATTTATTTTTCATGAGAAGATTAAATTTTCTGTAAGAATGTTCATTTCAGGACATGTCACAATAATAAACTAACTTCAGCTTGCTTTAGTACTCAATATTTTTTGTTATTGTCATTTATTTTTAAATTCAGCAGTACCAGCTTGAGTGAAAATATTCAGAATACAAAGCCAGGTAGGAAACTGCATCTCACCTAGCCATTAAACACAAACTATCAGTGTAACATACACAAGCCAAGGTGCTGAACTGAAATTAATTTTGATGTGACAAATCAGTTCACATAAAGAAGAGCTTTGGAGATGTTCACAAGATGCTCTGAGAGCATCTTCGTAGAATCATATCATAGGTTCGAAGGCACCTTAAAGATCATCTAACTCCAATCTCCCTGCCATATACAGGGATGCTACTCACTAGATCATTTTGGCCAAGGCCCCATGCAGCCTGGCCTTCAACATCTCCAGGGATGGGGCATCCACAACTCTGGGCAACCTGTTACAGTGTCTCATTGTCCTTAAAGGGAAGAATTTCCTCCCAGTGTCTAGTCTAAATCAATCCTTAGCTTAAGACGATTCCACATTGTCCTATCATTATCTATCTGAGTAAAGAGTCCTTCTCCATCTTTTTTATAAGAACCCTTTAAGTATTGAAAGGTCACATTGAGGTCTCCTCAGAGCCTTCTATTCTTCAGGCTGAATGTCCCTACCTCTCTCAGCCTTTCTTCATAGGAGAGGTGCTCCAGCCCTCTGATCATCTTTGTAGCCCTCCTCTGGACTCACCCAAAAAGGTCCACATCTTTCTTGTGCTGGGGGCCCCAATCCTGGATGCAGTACACCAGGTAGATTCTCATGAGAGTAGAGTAGAGGGGGAAAATCACTTCCCTCGACTTTCTGGTTGTACCTCTGTTGAGGCATTCCAGGAAGCAGTTGTCCTTCTGGGCTGCAAGCACACCATATCCAGTACTTTCATGACCATTACAGAAAAAGAAAACAAACAAAAACTAAAACAAGCAAACAAAATCACCTCTAATAAAATCACCTGACCTACTTTATTTTATAAAAAATCTGTTTTTTTGTTTTAGTAGGAATGAAAATAGCTAACTCACCACTACCACAAAAACAATGATTAGCAGGATCACATTATGAATTGAAATTTTCAAAATATTTTACTATAGGTAAAAAGTTATTATTATGGCATATGTCAGATAGACTGTATTGAACAAAATACCTACCTTTGCTACCATTTACGACTACTTTGGTTAATAAATCACTGCTTGGTGTAAACACTCAAAATGGAAGATTATCTTTAAACTGATAATTTGAACCACAGAATAATGTCTATTTAAACTGTGCCAAGTGATGATTTCTTTCATCATGACAGTAGTTCAATATTTTCTATATAGAAAAAAAATATATATTTTTAATACAATTTTCAGAGAGAAGACATTAAATCATTAGAATTTTTTGTTATTATGCTTTTGCTTCTTCCTGATAGCTTGTAATTTAATTTGACCCCTTTAAAGCCTCTAGGAGCATTAGGGTCAAGGAAAATGAAGAATTAGGCATATAATATATATTTGTGTCTACTGTTTTTGGTTCCTTTTATGTACTGATTCTGGGTGGCATGCAGCTACTTAAAAATAATAATAATAAAAAAAAAATGATACAGTAGATGCAGATAAAATTGTCTTGCATTTTCACTAGTTTAGGGATGTAATTCTATATTTAGCCTCATTCACAAATTTATAATAATTTATTTTGAGTTTTTATCTATGAGTTTAAAAACCTAAGACTTAAATCACTTAGTCTCAAAATCTTTAAAAAGAATAGCTGTTCCTATGCACAAATTCATTTCTTTTCTTCCAAACAAAATAAAATAAATATCTCCACTTCCTCTTCAACTCTTATCCTTGGCTTAGACTTGGACACTTAGCCTTGGATCCCATTTTCTTCTTTTCATTTAATGGATACAATGTGCTCTCCTGCATGGTGTCATATATATTCCTCATCACTTTTCCTGTCCTGTTAAACTTCCAATCTAAAAAAGTTACACATATACATACATATATGTGTATAAACAAAAGTTCTCTTATACAGACACTTAAAATGGAAAATAAATATTTTTCAGAGTTCATCAAATCATATATAACATTTGTTAATAAGAAAAATGAAAAAAAGGTGAAAGTATCTATTAAAATCATAATAGAAATTTCACTTTCTTGGCTTATAAAAATTCATTAGAAATCAAACTATTTTCGTTTGTTTGGTTTTCTTTCTTTCTTTTTAAAATCCTGAACATTTTAAACTAGATCTTAGGAACTCTGGAGAAAACACTCTACTTTCACAAAATAGAGTAAATTCTGGATTTTATGCTCTCTCTGTTATAAAAATAAATGTATATATGCAACAGGAAGTTTTCAGAAAGGGCAAAGAACTTTCTTCCTGAGAGAAAAATCATTTTTCATTATAAACAGTACTCCTTCTACAATAGTTGGAGCAGCACAAGCTTCCATTTTTAACAAAGGAATACGACCAATATGTGTATTTCAGATTTGTGAATGAACTGCCACAGGAGTGCTATTAGGTTTTACTAAGTGTATATTTTATCCTATTTAACTTAACTGGAAGACTAATTTGTAAACTAGCTTCAGCCAGACATACAAAGAGTCTGGGAAAGAGCATGAAATATTTCCCCTTTCTGTAGTTTATGAAATGCCCTGAGAAGAATGGGTCCTTTGAGATGGTGCTAGTTCTAGTTGTTATCTGCATAAGATACTTAGTTCTTTTTTCATTAAATTATTTCCTCAAGGCAATTACATTCCCCAGACAACCAGATAAAGGGCCTGCCTTTTGCTTGATTCACAGCTGAAGAAGGTAGATCCCATATATGTCCCTACACATGATATATTTTCTCCATAAGATCCTTTCTCACTCTTTCCAGAACATGGGGAGTCATTAATGTTGGGTTGTCCAGTTTGTCAGAGAAAATAAAGAATGATATTGCCCACATTCTTTGCTGGGTCTATGGTTTTCTCAATGGACTATTGAAGTTGAAATCACAGCCCAAATATTTTAAATAACCCAGAGAATCAAATTACACTGATGTTCTCCTCACATGTAAACATGATCCCTGGAGCTTATGGACAAAACAATAATTTAACTTGATTTTTAAAAGATGCTGAATGTCTTGACATGTTGATTGAGAAACTTAGATTTTCCTATGCAAGTTCAAAAATGTTGTGTCTTAACATATAAATATACATATCCCAGCAAAAACACATATACGTGTTATATATGTACCTCATATAGTACCTGAAAATAAAAAATGTGAGTGAAGTTTTTTCTAAGTCTTTTGCATGATTCAGAAAAAAAATAAAATGCCTAGTGGTTAAGAAAAAATGCATAATCTGTAAACTGTAATACTTAATAATATTACTATGAGATACATTTCTTTGAACCCCTTTTTTAACTCTACAGGTCACTAAAGATCTTGCTTACAGAAAAATAAAACAAAACAAAACAAAACAACATAAATGAAATGAAATGAAATGAAATGAAATGAAATAAAATAAAATAAAATAAAACAAAATGAAATAAAACAAAATGAAATAAAATAAAATAAAATATAAAATAAAATAAAATAAAATAAAATAAAATAAAATAAAATAAAATAAAATAAAATAAAATAAAATA
>NC_048894.1:112674409-112679944 GCF_011077185.1 Oxyura jamaicensis | reverse complement strand
TAAAATAAAATAAAATAAAATAAAATAAAATAAAATAAAATAAAATATCCTCCTGGAAGTAAAGTCAAGGCACATGTTACACAAGGAAGTGAACCAAGACAGCCAGAATGGCTCCACCAAGAGCAAATTGTGCCTGACCACTGTGGTGGTCTTCTATGATGGAGTGAATGCATCAGTTGACAAGAGAGGACCAACTGAAAAAACAATTGACATCATCTACCACAACTTCTGTAAGGCCTTTGACATGGTTCCACATGACATCCTGTTCGCCAGATTTGGAGAGATATGGATTTGAAGCACGGACCATTTGGTAGAGAAGGAATTGGCTTGAAGACCACAGCCAGAGAGTGGTGTTCAATGGCTCTATGTCCATGTAGAAGATGGTGATGAGTGGTGTCACTCTGGAACAGTACCTCAGGTCTGTCTTGGGACCAGTACTGTTTAATACCTTTATCAACGACACAGGCAATAGTATTGAGTGCACCCTCAGCAAGATTGCAGATGACACCAAGCTGAGTAGTGCAGTCGTTACAACAGAAGGAAGGGATGCCATCCAAAGGGACCTGGACAAGCTTGAGAAGTGGGCCCATGTGAACCTAATGAGGTTCAACAAGTCCAAGTGCAAGGTGTGGCACCTGGGTCAGGGCAATCCCAAACATGAGGACAGACTGGGAAAAGAACTCATTGAGAACAGCCCTGCAGACAAGGACTTGGGGGTTCTGGTGGACGAAAAGCTAGACATGAGCCAGAAGTGTGCTCTTGCAGACCAGTAGGCCAACTGCATCCTGGGCTGCATCAACAGAGTGGCCAGCAGATTGGGGGAGGTGATTGTGCCCCTCTGCTCTGCCCTCTTGAAGACCCACTTGGAGTTCCGCGTCCAGGTCTGGGGCCCCCAGCAAGAAAGATGTGGATCCCTTTGAGTGGGTCCACAAATTGTGTGAGAGGAGAGCCACAAATTTGCTCAGAGGTCTGGAGCACTTCTCCTATGAGGACAGAGAGTTGGAGCTGTTCAGACTGGAGAAGAGAAGGCTCTGGAGTCACCTCTTTACAACTTTACAGTATTTAAATAGGGCTTATAAAAAAAGGTGGAGAGCAGCTTTTTGCTCATTCAGAGAATGATAAGATAAGGGGGAATGATTTTAAACTAATAGAGGGAAAATTTAGATTAGATGTTAGGAGGACATTCTTTACTCAGATCACGGTGAGGCACTGGAACAGGTTGTCCATGGATGCCCCATCCCTGGACGTGTTCAAGGCCAGGTTGGATGGGCCACCTGATTTAGTGGGTGTCATCCCTGTCAATGGCAGGGGAGTTGGAATTAGATGAACTTTAAGGTTCCTTCCAAACCAAGCCATTCTATGATTCTATGATTTTTGGCAAGCAGAACTGATAGACTTTATGAAACATTTTATTTGATCAAATCATTTGACATTTGTTATCTCTTGAACTTCAACTGTGTAACACCTTTCAGGATTTACAACACTTTTTTTTTTTTTTTTTTTTTTTTTTTACTTTTGTTGAAGTTAGACGTATTGTATTAAGTATTTGTATTAAGTTTAACTGATGCACAGTTCACTGTGCAAGGAACACATATTCTGAGTATTAGCTAGACTGCATATACATACAGTTTCTGAAACAGATTTGCAAAAAATTTAACTTGAGGATATTTTATTTTCATATTAACTCAAAGGTGTACACAAATATGCCTTCCTCCTTTGCCAGCAATGTGAACAGTAACATTTCAACTAATACTGGTGTGAGAAGTATTGGGCTTCTAAACTTAAGCTGTTACACAGCGTTTGATTTTTCTTTGTGGTAAAACTAAATATTAAAGGTGAAACCAGAATTAGAAATAACACAGAATATTACTCTTAGTTTATTATTTTTGTCCATAGCTGCTAACTCAGCTCTTTTACAAATAAATTAAAACCACCAATGCAAGTGTTTCTATTAAACATTTAGAATCAGAATGGATAAAAATAGTTCCCAAATGTTAATAAAGACTGCTTGTAATGGAAAGTGATATTATGCAATTGTTATTCAGCAATGGCTAAAAATGAAATAGATATGAACCAATAACATACAGAGTACATTATTGCATTTTCATAATGCAGTTTAATTTTGCAGTCCTTCAACAATAAAAATAAGTGATTCAAGTTTAATAGGAAAAATTGAGTCAAAGTGAATGAAATATTTTACTTTTACTGCCATGGGAACAATTCATAAGATAGCAAATGCAAGTGCAATAATAAGTTATGAGAGCAAGACTGACAGGAATTAAATTATTTTACAGTGTTAAGTTCCTAAGAAAAAAAAAAAAAAAAAAAAGAAAAAAAAAAAAAGCTGTATTAAACTCATTAGTGGAATAGCATCAGCCTGTACTTGAAATCTTATTAACAAAATGATTCATATGCTGAATTAACATTACAAATGGTAGTGTTTTTTTCCTTCTCTCTGCCCACATATATATGTGTACTGTGTGTAGGTGGCAAGGCATTGACAGGGGCATGGCTACAGAGCCAGTCTTTGTAGGAAGATATCAGGAGCTGCTGCCATGTATCCCAGCAAAGAAGAAGTCAGGCAAAATCTCCATGAGGCCTGCAAGGATCACCTCCTGGCCAAACTCAAGCAGCAGAAGAAGGCCTACAGAGTGTGGAAGCAAGTCTAGGAGAGATATAGAGACATTGAGCAGCCAGGGATCAGGTTGGGAAAGCTAAAGCCCTGACAGAATTAAATTTGATCAGGGATGTCAAGGGCAGCAAGAAAGGATTCTATAAATATGACAATGATAAAAAAAAAAAAAAAAAAAAAAAAAAAAAAAAAAAAGACTATGGAAATTTTGGGCCCTCTCCAGAAGGTAATGGGAAACCTGGTTACCTGAGAAACAAACAAACAAAAAGACTGAGGTACTCAATGATGTTTTTGCCTCAGTCTTCACTGGCAAGAGCTCCAGACACATAAACCAAGCCCCAGAAGACAAAGGCAGAGACTGAGAAAATGACGAACCAACCACTGTAGGAAAAGATCAGGTTCAAGACCATCTAAGGAACCTAAAGGTGCATAAGTCCATGGGGCTTGATGAAATATACCCACAAATCCTAAGAAAACTGGTAGATGAAGTTGCTAAGCCATCATATTTGAGATGTCATGGCAGTCTGGTGACATTCTCAGTGACTAGAAGAGGGGAAACATAACCTCAATGTTTAAAAAGGGAAAAGGAAAAAAAGAAGACTGTGGGAACTACAGGCCAGTCAGTCTCACATCTGCCCCTTGCACGATCAAGGAGCACATCCTCCTGGAAACTATGCTAAGGCACATGGAAAATAAGGAGGTGATTGGTAACCAACATGGCAACACTAAGGGCAGCTCATGCCTGACAGATCTTGTGGCCATCTACAACAGGGTTACAGAACTGGGTTACAGGAGAAGAGCAACTTTCTATTTTTGTCTCTGCACAGCCTTACTACATTTTGTAGTTCTCCTGAGTGACCCATCCCTTCTTCCAAAGGTCATAAACCCTCTTTTTCTTCTTGAGCTCTAGCCACAGCTCTCTGTCAGGCTGGTTTTCTTCTGCACTGACTCATCTTTTGGCATACGGGGATGGCCTGTTCCAGTGTCTTTAGGATTTCTTTCTTGAAAAGTGTCCAGACTTCCTGGAGTCCTTTATCTTTCAGGACTGTCTCCCATGGGACTCCATCAACCAGTGTCCTTAGCAGGCCAAAGTCTGCCCTCCGGAGGTCCAGTTCTGCTAACCCCCTTCTTACTTTTTCAAGAATCAAAAGCTCTATTAATTTGGGATCTCTGTGCCCAAGATGGCCTCCATCTTTCACATCACACACAAGTCCTTCTTTATTTATGAGCAAAAGGGGAGCACCATCCCTAGTTGGCTCACTCACCAGCTGTGTCAGGAAACTATTTTGCACACACTCTAGAAACCTTCTAGACTGTTTCTTGTTGAAGTCCTCCATGAGAACAAGAATGCAAGACTTCTCCCAGCTGTTTCTAACTCTGGGTTAAACTGTAATTAACTCCACCTTTTGCAGTCACGTGAGAATTTATAGTTTTATAACATGCTAGTTTATCACTATGCTGAAATTTCTGTATTTCAAATAAAGATAATGATACAGATTTGCATTTTATTCAAATTGTACTTTGGAAAATATTTTTTATTTTCTGTAAAATATCATATGACCATTTTTTCTTCCACTGAAAACATATAAACCTCTAACATGCTAATACACTTATAGTTGGTAGATGTATTTAAATAATTATATTAAATGGGAAATTTAATAGGTTGCATCAGATTTTGTTAATATTCTTCAGTATTCTGGTATATCAAAATAATATATAGTTAAAAAATACGTATCCATTATTTCATTTCCTTTCTCATTATTCTGAACACACATTCTTGCCACACTGTTACCTTTTGATTTAAACCTTTCTGAATTGTGCAAGCTCAGCAACCAAGGTGTATACAGCCTTCCTACTTCAGTATTTACACATTCTATATAAAATTCAACACCAGATCCTCTGCAAGAGGGGAAAAATCCTAAAGTGTGATCTGGAGGAAGGAATACAGTTTCTGTCTTGTGGGATCACTACTCCCTCATGTCTGTATGTACAAAAATGGATGTCCATTAATGATACTTTAAAGAGACTGAAATATTTCCAGGATCTAGCCATGCAAGGCTAATAGAAGACCATGACAAGCCTATGACTGCAATGCTTTATCAATTTCAAGATACATCACCTTATTCAACTAAGAGCAGCACCAAATGCCTTTGGGAAGAAAATTTCTGCACTGTTGTAATTCTATTTCAGAATATCTTCTTATGCTTTTTCCTTTTACTTTCCAGGTTTTGACTTTTAATGATAAAATCTTACTCCATGGATATTGATATTACTAGGTTATTATCACATGGGTTTACAGGTGATTGCA
The DNA here is from genome assembly GCF_011077185.1 of Oxyura jamaicensis. Classification (NCBI taxonomy): domain Eukaryota; kingdom Metazoa; phylum Chordata; class Aves; order Anseriformes; family Anatidae; genus Oxyura; species Oxyura jamaicensis. Next base: position 112,675,004 of record NC_048894.1, on the reverse strand, counting down.
GATATTCATTAGTCCAACAAGCAATACTGAAATCAATCACTTGATTTTGCTCAACAAAAATGTGATAAAAATTAGACATTATCTCTGTTTTTTATCTTCTTTGCAGCAGAGTAAGACATTCTAAGATACATACATTTTAGTAGCATAGAAAAGCCTGTAATGCTATCTTTTTTAAACACTCTTAATTCTTCAGTATTATCTTTGACATTGTGAATATAGATGTTACATATATATGACCAACTGAACCAAAAATTACTTTTCAATAGGAGCACAGAAAATCTCCTATATACAAAACTCATGATCTTGCATGCACTCATCAATTTTCTTGTTTATTGTAGAGGACACGATAATGAGATACAGAGATCTTATAAAACTATAGTTTACTTTCCAGAGGAAAAACTCATTCTGTGGAACTACACAAAATATACCTCTCTTATTTTTTATAGATGTTTTTTGTAAGTTGCAGTCCTAAGGCTCTGATCACTTTAACTGTCATAGGCATTTTATAATTCCCTTTCAAAAGAAATAAAACTACCAAAAAAAATCTGTCAGCAGCAGCACTGTATTAATAAATGAAGTATCCTTCTTCTTAGAG
>NC_048894.1:112634877-112669409 GCF_011077185.1 Oxyura jamaicensis | reverse complement strand
CAGAATTCATTACAGCCATATATATGTATACCTTTTACATATTTATAAATACCATATTTATATATATATATTTATTTATATATATATATAATTATATATATAATATATATTATATATATTATATATATAAATATATATATATATATATTTATATACCATATTTATATATACCTTTTATATGCCATATTTATATATACCTTTACAGGTATATATATGTATACCTGTATACTGTATATATATGTATACCTTTTCACTTCAGTTGTATATTGCTGATGCATAATAATAACCTAGTGATTTTTGTGCTGGTACTGATTTTTTGTGATTGATCTGTTGATCAATCTATTACACAACTTTTATTTGTATGCTTTGATAAATGATAATGAGCTGGAATATAACATCCTAGAATTAAAGAATCTTTCCCAGCAATGGATCTTTAATAATGCTTTAACCTTTCTGTTTTTTATTTGAATAAGAAAACTGCATTATAACAAAAGAGTTGCTTATATTAAATCCATGACACCTGGTTGAAGACAGCCTCTAAGGTTTTGTTAACAAAGCTGGTCTTTATATCTAGTTTTGATTCTGGCTTGCCTATGATACCTTTTCTTCTGTATAAACTTAGTTGATCTTTGCTTTCACTGCAGAATCTTCAGTTGAAATTGATAACTGCAACTCCCCTTCCTCACCCTTGATAGATTCTAATCTTTGCAAAGTCAAGTTTATTCCTCACAAGAACTTTATTTTTTGTCCGGATTTTAGTAAATTGACACTGTCTTTAGCAACATTTGTTGTTTGTTAATATGCTAATTCACACAATGTGCATTCAGAGAGCAGGTTGATTTTCTTGTTTTGCTCTTACTGCCCTTATCAAGATAGAAGTATTTCCCCAACCACAGTATTACACAGCTCAAATAATTTGTTAAATATATAGGGATTTTCCTCCCTAGTATGTTGCAGTCTCTTTTGTGCTCCATCTTCAAACCATAAATTTGGAAATTCTTCAGGAACCTCCCTTCTTCCTTGTCCCCTTAATGCACAGGTGCTTGGGGCTTACTTTACTTAGTTACTGTCCTGATTATTTTTGACATCATGAGAGAAATGTTGGTAAGAATTTAGATTTAATTTTCTGGACCTGCAGACATTACTGCTTCCGATGAAATGATGTTATACCTTGACCTCATTGTGTAAATCAGTATTTACTAATTTCAGAAGACACATTTCCATTTAACATTTGGGTCAAACACCCTACCTACATGTAAAGAGCTAGCCAGGGTGTTTGTCGCATTTTCATAATAAAGATAAAAGACTTTCTACAGTTCAGCTGGCCCATCTTCTCTGTGCCACCAACAAGATTTAGTAACTTTCATGTGATTAACTTTGCTTTACAGCCTAGAGTATTTTCCTCATTTGGGCTCGTTTTAGGAAGGGTAAGTTTCCAACCTACATGGTAGATCTACAGTTTGCAAAGTAAAGTTAACAACATTATTCCAAACTATATTCCTACCATATAACACCACTTACTTAGAAATTTTCTATATGGAAATTGAATGCAACTTCTATTGCAATTAGTTTATACCTCTTCTTTTGTCTTTATATTTTTGATGTTTTAATCACATACAGATGACATGTCAAAACTATTGTTTTGTTGATGCTATTGTGTATGCCAGCAAAGAATAAAGTCTGAGATAAAGCTGTGGTATTTTGGAATAAATATAAGGATATTCTTTTTTAAAAGAATGGAAATTCTCTTTTAAAAGAGCAACAGGTTGCATTTATTTTTCCATCTGTATTATATTAATACATTTTCAAATAACAGCTCCATTTGATTGAAATACTGACTAATTTAGAGCATTGAATTGGCTTATAAACACTGTTTTTCTTATACCATACAAATTTATAATTATCCTGACTTATTTATTTTATGCCTTACAAGGAAAAATAAACAAACAACAAAACCAACAAAACCACAACATAAAATATGTGATTTTCATTATATAAGTTAATATTATGAGTGTACTCATAATAATTATTAATGATAATGATTCCTGATAATGAAACAAATAAGAAATAAACAAAGGCTGGAGGTAATATGAGAACTTTCAGTTTCTAGCTGTGCCCACGGACACAAGTTAAGAATACCACAAAGTTTTGTGTCACGAATTTGGTTGGGATAGAGTTAATTTTCTTTGTAGAGGTTTTTATGATGTTGGTTTGATTTTTTTATGAAAATAGTATTGTTAACATATTGACATTTTCAGTTGTTGCAGCACAGTACTTAACACAGATCCAAGGAGTGAGAGAGTGGCTGTGTTACTTATCTGTCAACCAGGTTTAAACAACAACATTTTGAATCCAAGTACAGATATGTAGTACGGAAAGTAATTTTTAAGTGACAAAGGGGTGTTTGGAAAGTCACCCAGACTTTATTCACAGGCACATTTGTAACAGTGTTATGTTTTATCTGACACATTATCCAGATGAAAGTCAGTTACTGAAAATGACAAATTACTGAAAAATTATTTTCAGAAAGGATCAAATATGGGGAAATGAAAATACCTATTGATCTACTTGGTTAGCCCTTATATTTTCTCATGCTGCATTAATTCTACATGCAGTATTAATTCTAGCAATAGTACTCATGAATTGAAGGAAGCTGCAATGGAGTTGTAAAAATAATATTCCTGTGAGTATTGAAGATATCCCAAATCTAGACTTAATATTTTTTTTTAGGATGTATTCAAAAATGATTGAGATGGAGAAAGCTTTATTTGGCTTTGCTCTTGCTACTATTCTGACATTCTTGTTTTGTTGTTGTTTTAGACAGCATATGTGAGATCAACATATTTTATAAGGCTTTGATCTGGAGCATATCTACAGAGCATATGTGAGTCGCTCAGTCCAGCAATCATATGAAAAGCAATGCCAACCCTTTTACAAACAGAGGATGTTGAGGGTGGAAGAGCAATGCAGGAGAGAAGTAAACAATGCAAAGAGCAAGAGTCCTGAGATAAAATGATAAAGGCAGAGGTTATAGGGAGAAACTGGACTATCAGCTACATGGCTAGATAACAGCAACACAAAAAGAAGGAAAGAGCACTTTATAACTGAAAGGAACATTAGGAGAACAGAAGACATTGATAAACCTATTTTTTATCATTTTCTCTGCAAAATAGTCCAGGCTACAGAACTTCAGTACGTCTGAGATACATGGCCTCAAGATATAAGAATTAAATGGAGACTTGGGACTTGTGAATGGTAGCAATATATGGGACTCCCTGGCATATGATAGGCTGACTGGGAATAAATTTCTTTGAGCACGGTTTTAAAGTGTTCTCAAGGTTTGTCAGGCTCATAAACAAACATGTTTACTGAAATTCAATGGAGCATGCTAAAGTCAGGCTGAAAAACACAGCCTGTTTCAGCACAGGGGAGGCCAGAGCGGGCCAATGTCACTCATCACTGCCTCTCAAGGTGATCAGGAAAGCTGTAAGGAAAATGTACAGGGAGCCTTAGGAACATGCAACCCCATCTGAGGGAGGCAGCTTCTTCCTGCCTCCTCATGGCAAAGGCTGTGATAGCTCCATGGATGCTTGTACTCTGTGGCTTTTGTTTGTCAATGCAAAATTGTCAAAAAGGTACACATCCCCAGCATATTATTTAAAAGAACAATATATCAAGATTTTCTGTGGAATTTTACCCACCTAGTTACTAAAGAAATGGTGGAGAGTCAAAATTTTAGTGCTAGCAAACCCAGCTAAAAGCACTTTTAAGTTTTAAACTCATAATGAGTACTAATTTCTGCCGGCTTTATATCTGTAAATTTAAATGTAATGCATTACATGGTTGGCTTTCAATATGAGTTTTGCTGTCCTATATGTTTTGTAGGTATTTGTCACATACCATGTCTACATACATACATGCAGTCCCACCACCCACCACCTTCCAAAAGAGTCATACTTATTCTGCAATTACTTTCCCTTCAGCATACTGTTAAAAAAAAAAAATGACCCTGGCTCCAAACAAATTAAAATTCATGAAATTTCAAAATTTGATGCATCAAATTTTGCATTGCATTTGCATTTGAGGTGCATCAAATTTCTCACCTCATTTTCCAGAGTGCCTAGAGAACGTTATGAAGCCTTGGTTAGAAAACCCAGCTGTGGCTCTGCTCTGTGTGCCAACAAGGTTTTCTCTCAATCCCTGTGCCAGCACGCAGACATTTGGCTTGCAGAAGTATGTTTTTGCATCCCTCAATCTTCCTTCAAGTTTAAGATCTTGCTTTGGACCTACACCTCTTTTCCCCCAGCTTCACTGATTCAAAGAACATACTTCCTTCATAAGAATAGAATATTCAGGAAGAGAAAGAGAAAAGGAAATAAGAAGGGAGAAAAAAAAATGGATGAGATTTTTTTGTAACTTCTTGAATTGCTTTCCTTTTCTCATTCCCTTGAGGACTACACAACCACACCAAACTGCTGCCTTGAAAATTGCCTTATTCTTAGAAAAGGATTATTGATTCAGTCTATTTGCATTAAAATGATCTTTGCATTTCTGTATCTTCCATTTTTAGTACCAACTGGATTTTAAAAGCATAATGTGTCATAATTAATCATTATAACATTTTGTTCATAGAGGAAGATTTTACCTCTTAAAAGACATTTTTAACCACATGAAGGAGAAAAAGGTGTTTGTGAAGCAAAATAGTGATTTGGTCTATCAGTGCAAGTTGAGCAGGGGTGAATCTTGCCAGATGAACCTGGTTGCCTTCTGTGATGAAATGACTGTGGATGAGGGTCCCATCTGACCCAAGTATTTCTGTGATTCTAAGATCTCCTTCTAAGATCTTTGCTGAGGCCACAGCACTGTTGTGAAGCTGTAGGAAGTCTGTTACTCTCATTTGTACATATTGTTGAGTGGAGGTGTCTCAAATTGCTGAAGCTGTTGTTGACTTTTTTTTGTTTCTTTCAATTTTTTTTATTTTATTTTTTTATTTTTTTGGGGGGGGGGGGGATTTGCAGCCTATATCCCCACAAGTTGTGCTTTTGTGGCAAAATTATCATTTGACTGCAGGACTATAATGTGTGAATTTTCTTCTGCTTTATTTTCATGAAGTGAAGGTAGATCTTTCAATCCCCAATCAGATTAATGTTGTCTTGCCTTATGTTTCTATCTTCAAATCCCCAGTGATTCTAACATCAGATCTCTACTAGTGAAACCACTCTTTTTAGCTCTGTTGAACAATGTGTTGACAGCTAAGGGTTCTTAGTTCAGTGATGTTGTTTCTTAATGTCAGCCTTAAAAAGTAATCACAGCCTTAGTCCACATACTTATTAGCAAACTCTGTCAGACTGCAGTTTCTGTCTATCTGCCAGACCAGGCATTATGAATGCTAACAATGATGTGCTAAAACTTCTACTTATCTGCAAATTACATTAAGTTATGTTTTATTAAGTGTGAATTCTGTTTGTAAGTTCAGTGTGTTTGGCATGTTGCCTTTTTACATGATTTTGGCATGATAGATTATGTATATGTTAATATCTGTTTCACTGAGGCATTTTCAAGTGAGACTGCCTCAGGGAAACAAGAATAATAATACAGAAGAAGTACAAAGCTTCTTTATTCCACCCTCCCCTCTCCTCCCCAACACCTCACATAATCTGTATCATGTTTGTTCTGAGGAGATAAATTTTTCTGCTCTACCAATACTACTCTTATTTGGCATAGCCTGTAATTTCAAGAGGCTTTAATATGTTCTTTGAAGTATCTATTCATTCCATACAAGTATAAGAAATCTTTTGTCCTTCTCTTTTAAGTATTTTATTCTGCAAATGACCTACTTGTGTTACCTTTTTAGATATTGTTTTAATTTCCCATAGCTTCTTACAATCACATTCTGATATTTTATAGCAAGATCTGGACTGAGAGCATCTGTAAACTGTAGAGACATACTCAAAAGTGCATGCTTGATCATCCTGTGATAACAATCTTAATTGTTTTCTGCCAGTACTGGTTCTCATGTCTCCTTGCAGCAGAATGAGTATCTGTGCTAAGAAATGGACTTCTATTTAAACTAAGAAATAGTCACATCGTTTTAGACACTTTAACACTGCTAAATTGTAACATGCACTTGAGAGTCCTTCATAGTGTTAAGTACCAGACAGGGTAAAGAGCAAAATAAAGGGCATTTTTGTAGCTCATATTCATTTAAAGGAAATAGAAGAAATCAATCCTAATCCACTGCTTTAACTCCAGTTCGCTGCTTGCTTTCCCTCTTCCCGCCCCCGCCCCGGGGCCCCCCCCGGGGGGGGGGTTTTTCTTTCCTTCCCTTAATTTCTTTCCTTTTTAATCGAAAATGCTTTGAGAAAGTGTATTTATCGATGGGGCTACTCTTGACTCATGATGTCAGAGATGCAGTCTGGCTCCAAGCACATTTGAAGAGCTGTATCATGGCAGAGCTAATGGTCCTAGCCCTTGACCGTAACCTCATCCAAAGCTTTAATTAGCCATTCTTGTCCCATAAGAAGCATTTTACTACTTCATTCTAATATCTCTTGTCCAGTTTTTGGCTACTATTTTTCTTTTGCATGATATATGTTATTCAGAAAGAGAAAAAATAAAAATAAAAATAAAAAGGCAACATCCTGATACTGTTAAATTGCTTTACATAGGTTTCTGTACAGTCTATGGGTGTTTTGTCAGTCCTGGAACTGGAAAAAGAATTGGGCTACACATGTGTATTATAATTCAGTGGCTCTGTTGAAGAGCGTGCAGTGTCACCAACAAACTCCCATCAGAGAACAGTAATGCGAAACTGGTTTCCCAGCACCAGCTGTGTGCCCTGCTACTGGAGAAAATGAAAATGACATGTGAATTCAACTGATCAGAACATATTATGGCAGCATGCAGAAAGGAGCAAGTTTCATTTTCTGCAATAGAAAGGAAGATCCTCTGTAAACGATAAATGTTCCAAAGGACAGGTATCCTGGGTATACTCTGGGTAAAGGATAGGTGTCCTGGGGATGCTATGTATTAAAGAGAGCCGAGTGTCTGACAGCAAACCAGACTCAATCAGACAAGTGAAGCTGCCGGAAACATTAAAGAAAATAGCTAATTACATATTTAACTGAATCAATGATAAACATAAGATTGTTAAGATTACTTTATTGTTTTGGTTTTGTTGCTGTCTTTATTTATTTATTTATTAAGCTGATTGATAGACAGCCTTGGTCCTGAGCTGATAATCTTATTATTCATCTCAATCTACAGTTTTCACACAGGATGAAATCTCAGAGGAAGACATAGCTTTAAGAACTCTCTGTTGTCTCTGTACAGTGCCTTATGAGGGTTAGGTGAGCACCAAAATGTTACCTTTTGTTTTCTTTTTTAAATTTTTTCTGTGTACCATGAGATTCCATGTTTTTTCTTTTGAAGCTTATGCTGTCTGTTGCTTCTGTGTGTTCCTTGTATCTTCTTCTAGTCCCCCTTGCTTTTTCTACCTTTCTTTTAGCTTTCCTCTGCTCTTCAAGCTTTATCTGTGCAATTCCTTGGAGCTTCATGCTTAAAAGACATGACTTGACTGCAAGCTTTCAAGAGTCACAAATGAAATGAGCTTAGGAACTCTGTGTCTCCTGATGCCAAGTGCAAAAAACTTTCCTAAATGCTGTAGCTTTGCCAGTCAATTACTGAAGCCTGTGAGAAAAGCATGGAGTAATAAAATTATGTGCAATACTGAAAAGAATACCAGAGTAGAAACAGTCTTGATTTTAATGGAGAGGAGCATTATTGATTCCTGTCCTCTGCAACAGGGCTTAAAAGCAAGTCCATTACTCCAATGGCAGACATTTTAAAAGTCACTGCTTGTTTAACGTTTTAAATCATACTGTACTGGATTTGCATTGTCACTTTATTCTTCTACATTTCTGTCATCCTACGTGTAAAGGTTTGCCACTACACCATTCCAAGAACTGTTTCCCTAATGACTACAATCATTATTTCCACAGATCCAATTGCACCTGAGTCGTCAGCTTATCAAGCCTTCTAAACCAAACAGGATCCAAAACAGGATCCAGCAGTTCAAAATAAAATCTCTGAGGAAATCCTAGAGCTTACAGGAGATGATTTTGGACACCTGGAATTCCCTGACTTTGATTCTGCATCACTTTCAACCCCTACAAAGTAGCTAGGGAGAACTGTAATCTTTGAAGTGCCTCTGTTTCTACTAAATAAGCCACGATGATCTGAGCTCCTTCAAAAGGTATGGATAACTTGGGGTTCTGCTGTGTATCTGTTTTTCCTTCTTTCTTCCACTTCTCCTTTACATTTTCAGCAACATTAGAAGCACCTCCTTGTGAAAGGTCCCTGCTGAAAGGTCCCTTCTTGAGTGTATAACATATTCACTCATTCTCCACCTTCATTTTTTAAAATGGCCTCTGTTTCTTCCTGTACTAAAAGTGTAGTAGAAACTGCAGTGTATATGTACCAGAAGAACAACAGCCAGCTTTTACCCCCACCTTCTTCACCTGATGAGAAAATACTGCCTTTGGCACAATGCAGTAGGATTCTTTTGGACAGAATTATTTTATAACCATAGGGTGTTATGTTCCAGTTCTCTCACTTTTTTTTTTTTTTTTTTTTTCCTCCTTTTTGTTTTGATATTCTTGTTTCTCTCCTGTAGATCTTGGGGCATTATTTATAATGTACCCTATGATTATTCATTTTTTACAAAGAAAATAAAAATGAAAAAATGTCAGCTTTCAGTTAAAAAAAAAAAAAAAAAAAAAAAAAATTCTATAGTGCAAACAGGACTGCCTTGCTGCTTTGGATTATTGAGTGAAAGAGATGTTTGGATTTAGCAGAGAACCCAGGAAGCTTTTACTCCTGCATTAGTCAGTTGATTTAGTATGAGTGTTCCCAACCATTTCAAGAGAGGTCTGTGAAGCTGCTATCTGCATTATAGCTGGATCTGACTTTACAAACATCTATGCTGGAGATATAACTCCTCATATACTTCCATGTAGTACTATTTCCGGACCTGTTATCTTCTATTACAACAAATTTTATTTATTTATTTATTTATTTATTTATTTATTTATTGTCTGTGGGTATTTTACAAGAGTGCATGCAAGGAAGAGTGTTATATAACCTGACAAATGGAGAAATTAAATTCCTCTTTGCCCTCTCACTAGAAGTTTGTTCACTGAGAAGAGCTTGTCATCATTCCTGAAGTCTCAGAACAAGAACAGGAGACATCTAAGTCTCGATAGTACCTGATTATGTAGCCCTTCCCCATCTTACTCACTCCTACCCACCTTTGAGGACCAATGAGAGATCTCATAGGCCTCTGTCAGAATTGGCTTGTGAATAATTTTGCATATAATTACATATTGCTACAGGCTTTCTGTAGGGAATTATGAGACAGAGAGTCTATTCCATGTAATGTATAAAAGATCATCAAGATCATCAAGCAAGAAGCTTAGCGGCCCTGTTTAAAATATCCATCTTCCAAGTATTCTTGACATCTGAGCTTGAAAAATGTGCTATAGAAAAATAACATTAAGAATGTTTTAAATTGTCCTCCACTTCTGATCAGTTTGTCAATAAAAAAACAATATAGAGGCTTAAATAATTTTCATATTTAGATACAATTACCTTATTAGAGATACACTGGATGGATATAGCATGTGTGAGAGTTTCTGTGATTTTATGTTTTGTTGTTGATGAGATTTGTAAACTTTGTATTCATAAATGTCCATTAATTTATATCCTGAAATGGGAGACGTTTGTATTGTCCTCTCTTTTCATTCTTAAAGCAGCTTTCTAGCAATTCTTTTGGTATTATGTGAGAATTCGAACATACTCTTCTGGAAATTTTTGTGACATTTTACACAGCAGGCCAAAATAGGAGGATTTAAGCTTTAATATCCACAACGGATTTGGAATTTCACTGAATGTTAGTAGCTTTGTTTAATGGGGTATAATGACACAAAAGCTTATATAAAATCTCACCTTATCCATCAATTTAAACAACTTTATGTTTGTTTCCAGTTCATTTTTTTAGGTTTCTTCCAGAAATTAATCATCTAGAGAAGTATAGATATGTTAAAAAGTGTTTTAAAAAGTGTTTTAAAGTGCCTTTAAAAAAAAAAAAAAAAAAAAAAAAAAAAGTCATATTTATTTTTCACATTTACAGGACAGAATTGATCTTGGACAGATTTAATTTCTCTTTGCATTACTTGATTTTTTCCTTTTTAAATAACTGAAATAACTGGACAATGTGTTACTCCTCTTTCAAGCCTCCACTACGATGGATTGCAAACCCCAGTATGGCAATGAGACTTCTCTCAAATGACAGCGTATGCTTATTTTGTAGAAGTGTTGAGTTGTTCAGATACTTTCTAGCAAAAAAGAAACAAGCCATTAAGATTCACCTTCAAAATTTTTGCAAAGTAAACTGTTTTGTTTTCAGATTACAGATTCCATAGAATTCAACATAGCCACAATGATGAAGTAGTATATGTTAATAAATGAATAGATACATGATAATAATGAAATATTAATATGATCAGGTCTTTGTCTCCTGGCTTCAGCCCCATACACTTGTAGGTATCTCCTGCTTGGAGGGTAATACTGTCAACTGTAGTCACTGCAGAGAATTCCTTATTCTTATCCTCTCTTTAAATAAATCATTTTGTAAAAAGTCTCAATTTCTCATTATTAGACATTAAAGTAAAAGCTGGATTTGGGACTGTGTTCTTTTAATACAATATTAGGTCTTATATATATATATATATATACATATAGAAAAGAGTTGTTCTGTGGTGTATAATTTCTAACTGCTCTTAAATCAAGAGATGTAATTGATAGAGGAGAAAAAAAAAATATTCATTGGGTTGAAAGAAAGGAATTCTCCTTGGTGGTGCTATTGCTTTGCTGGGCAGCTGAATTCCACCACTACCTCTCTCTCATTCCCTCTCCTCAAAGGAAAAGAAAGGGAAAGTATGATGGAAAGCTCTCAAGGGTTGAGAGAAGGACAGGGAAATCACTCCACAATTATTATCATGGGCAAAACAGATTAAACATAGGGAGATTAATATACTTTATTGCCTATCACTAAGACTAGAAAAGTGAGAAACTAAAAGCATACTAAAACCACTTTCCCCACCTCCCCACCCTCTTCTACCTCCTCCACCCCACGAGGTACAGGGGAGCAGGGAATGGGGGCTTTGGTCAGTCCCTACCACTTTATCTCTGCCACTCTTTCATGGTCACCCTCTGCCCCTGCTCAAGCATGGGGTCCCTACCATGGGATGCCATACTTCTCAAACTGATCCCATCTGGGCTTCCTACAGGCAGAAAATCTTCAAGAACTGCCCCAGTATGGGTCTGAATGACGGGCAGCAGCTCCCCCCAGACCCCCTGCTCCTGCGTGGGCTCCTCTCCATGGGCTGCAGCTCCAGCCTGGGGCTTGCTCCTGCAGGGGCTCTCCATGGTCCGTTCTTTTGACATCAAGTTTCAAAATACATGTCAAGCAATTTGCACTGTGTACTATACAAATGTCAGTCAGAAGCAGAAAGATGGCCCAAGGGATTACAATGTTAAAATGTTGCATAGTATCACAATACTAGCTTTGGTGAAAAAAATCAGCAACAGTAAAGTCAGTATTTTAATAAGGATCAAGGGAGGCATAATTAAAGGTGGTAAATCTGTTTTTCTTCTTACCCCACCTCATATTCCCTCCTGTAAGTCTTTGAATTATAGATTTAGTGAGTTAACAAGCACTAGCAGTCTCCTAGGTCCCATCCATTCCTCCTTTATATACTTCTGTATATAGAAAGAAACAGCCATGATGCAAAAACAACAATTGGATCTCCCCACATTTTCAGTCAGAAGGCAACCGATGTCACTGAATAATCTATGAAGAATATGACCTTATGACCAGTGTTTGTTTACAGCAGGCAAAAGAAATCAGGGTCTTTGGGGATATAGGTTCAAATGCTCTTCAATCTTAGATGTGGTAAATTTGCCTTGTGATTTGTAGACATACATAAAAGTTCATTTGGTAAAATTTATAGCTTTTGATCAGAAACTAAAATAAAAAAAATGTAAATTTCTAAGTAATGCAAGCCAGAAAAAGATAAATTTTCAACCCATGCCATATTATCTACATTTTAATGATTTTCTGCTTCAATGGAAACCAGAAATATTTTTTTTATTTTTTTTTTTTTTGTGTGTGAATAATACATTTAGATATAACCCTGCACAATGCAAAGGTTTGATAAACGAAACAATATAGTCATATACTCATTGCATTTCTAAGGCATGTAAAAGCATGATTTCAAGTATACGTACACACACATACTATATATAAGGAGAGATATCATTAACACACATAAAAAGAGAATATGCACATATTTTAAGACATTTTTCAGGTCTTTCTAAGATGCGTCTTCTGCTGTTTCATAAATATGAATATGTTTTAGTGTTTATATAAATATATATATAAACAGAAGAGCACACAAATATAAACATGCATATGTATGCTGATACATCAATAAAATTTGCAAGTTCTGAGAGGGCAATTCATTTATCTTTATTTTCATTTTACAAATATAGAATGATAACCATCAATGGAAAGTTGTCTGTGATTATACTTATATATTGCCCTTCAGCAATTAGACCCATGAAAAATTTAGGTTTAGTGAAGAATTAAGTATCCTATTGCATTGCTCTTGATGTGATAAGCTTTCTAATATTTTAATGAAGGGAGTAAATAAAGTTCTGCCAAATATTGAATTTATGTTCATCACTTACCAAGTCCTTTTTTCAGGTCTTTCTTTAGTCTTAAAATTATGTGTCTATCTTGTAAGAAGAATGAAAAAATAGTCTGCAGACTCCCATTTGAAAGAACAATCTAATTTATGCTGTATATATTAAATGGCCTAAGATTAGTTTTATGTTTAAATATGACAGTCACTATTTCCACCTATCCCTTCTGCCCTTAAAGTGACATTGTAATGGGCATGTTGGGCAGAAAAGGCAGCCATGGATTATTGCTAGAAGAACTTTGAAGTTATCTGCCCCAAGGGCAGATGGATATTGTAGGCAGCTGTAGCTGAGGCTGAACAGAAGGGCAATATGCAGCCCTATTGTGGAATCATCTAGAGCTTTTTATCCTCTCTGAGAGGGCTCATAATGAAGCTCAGTATAGAAGCTGTAACTGCACAGACAACTTGCTGTTTGTAGTGTGACTACAATGTACCAATGATTTATAAACACCTAAAGGGTTCATAAAAACAATATTCTGAAGAACTACAAATTCCATTCTCTTTTCAAAAACTACATGAAAATACATTTCTTCCTCCCTTGATAGTCATCTGCCATTTACAAATGCTTATAAAATATTGATAAATTTTTCAATCATTCAGTCAATGGAATGTATCAGTGCAAATATGTCATATCAATTTACAATGCAATAAGTGAAAGTGTGTGCATATATATACACACACAGAGAAAGGTATTGTAAACATATATATAATCAAAAAGTTTACATTATGTTATATGAATTTTGCTCTGGCAATATTTTCCAGAGCAAGCTACATTAGAAAATCACCCTTTGCATATGTATCAGAGCCGGTTCTAAATACTTACCCATCTTATGCCAGTTGAAATCCATTCACATAAGTTGATTTACATTAGTATAAGACTTGTAGAATGTGAGCTAGAAAGAAAGAATCGGGTCAACACTTTTTAATCAGAATTTTAATATTCACAGAGTCAGTGTGGTATGTAGGTTAACTTCCTAACAGCTCCATAAAGTGAATTCATTCACAGTGCTATATCATGCCAAAATACCATTATAATCTATAATTCAAAACTTTTCCTTTGAAACTAGATAAAGTCAGATTAAGAAGATAGATGGAAAGAGACCATCATCTATAAAGTAAATAAAACTATACATCAAAAAACATGCATAGGCATTCTTCTTTGCCATGTCCTCTGTGTGAACAATACATTCTTGATTTCTTGATTACCTGAGAAAGTAGGCTTTTACTTTTTTATATATTTCAGGCATTCCATGGAATAAAATAGATTCATATTTAATTACACTGCCTATATGCTCTAAGAACCATCATTGTCAATTTCTTCACAGAAAAGTAAATTGGTGCAATAATTCTTAAAACCTTAGTAATCAAATTTTCCCACTTCTCAGCAGGAAAGCAAAATATCAAATAAAGTAGTCTGAGCTGTTGCATAGGTGTTTGTCATATATTTTCAAAGAAAGGGCTACTACCAATAATATATATTTTTTTGTTATTTTGTTTCTGGAAACTAAAGTTGTTCTGGACAATAGCATGTCTCAATCTGCTAGTGGTCTTTTTGTTTGTTTGTTTGTTGTTTTTTTTTTCTTTCCTTTATTTTGTAAGACAGAACAGATTTAAGATTTTATTCTGTTTTAAATTAATTAATACAATACTACGGGTGTTTCTATGTAGAATCCATGTGTGTGCGATTAAGTTCTGACAGTTTGTCTGTTAGTTTACAATGAGGTGATCAGTATTTCCTAGAACTGGATTATTTCCTTTGGAACCGGAGTACCAAATGGTTATTCCCTTCTAATGATAAAAGTCTATTGGATGCCAAAGGAAAATGCAAGCAAATGGCTTATCTTCCTTTCCCCTCCCTGGCCCCCCCCCCCCCGGGGGGGATGTGGATTGTTTTTTTTTTTTTTTTTTCTCATGTCCTCTGTTCATGCTTATATGATCAACTGCCCCAAAGGAATCAATCTATGTTCAAAATGACCATGTGATTTCAGTATCCATATTTCCAAGGCACTCCTTGCTTTCTTCATTCACCCTTTTCCTCTCATTCTGAGAATAATAAGGTCTTTTTTTGAGTTCTGCGTTATTCATGTCTCAAGTCATATTTCACTGCTACATAAGTATCATCTCCGCCTTTTCTCCCAGTGGGTTTAATAGAGAATATTTCCCATCTCATCGGTCAGTAGCAGTAAGCATGTATAAGAAATCATATTGATGAGTCAGGAGGGAAAGCAGCTTGCTTATCTGACTACCATTTTCTTTTGAATGGTGAAATAAACATTCTAAATGAAGAAAAATAATTTTTGGTGGTTTACTAAAAAATGCTTTCTCTGTCTTCATGATAAATAAGTGAGGTACACTGAGTGTAGTTACCTCTCAGTGAGGTTACTGAGTATAACCTGCGGCAATAACCCCAGGTGGAGAGATGTGTGAAATGAAGCTGAGTCTGGGAAAGAGGAAGAGAAGATACTTTGCCAAATGTTTAAATGTTTATCTTCCTGTTTCTTAGTACCTGAATCAATACCTAAATATTTATGTTAATTGTCAAAAAGTTAATTGAAGTTCCCCAAACTGAATCTGCTTTTTCTGTTACAGTAACTAATGAGTGATCTCCCTGTCTTTATTTTGATTTATGAATTTTATTTCTCCTGTTCTTCCTGTTTTCTCCCCTATCCTGCTAGGAAGAAACTGTATGGGTGCTTGGCTGCTGGCTGGGACTAACCCACCATACCTAGCCAAGTGATTACCAAGTTTCTTACAAATTAGTATCCTACCAGGCATCAAATGAATTGCTTCTTCTGTTACACACCATGATGATTGGTTCTAGGAAGTTTTAGGTTAAAAGTAACAACATGTTTACACTTATATTCTTCTCATCCCAATACAGCTTTAATTATGGAATGGCAATCAAAGCTTGTGATAACAACTGCAGTTGAGAAGAAAGGATTAAAACACAAATTGACTTGGAATATATGAATAGAAAGGAAAATAATTCAAATTTGTGAAAGAAATAAAATATAAACTGCAGTCAGTATTGACATGAAATCACTAAAAAACATCTGAAAAGACAAACAGCATCAGGTGAGAAATAGTTCTCTAACATAAACCAAATGTCAAAAACATATGACACTTTATTACATTATTTCAAAAAAATCTTATAGGAAGAGATGAAGTGCAAACCACCATCTGTTGAAACATCCATGGCATCAAAATAGTTTTTGATAATAAATTTTCAGTATCATCTTTTGAAAATCGACTTGACCATTATTGTACCTTAAACTCAGCTAAATACTATTCTATTCTTTAATGTCTTGATAGCTTTACATGGTGCAAAATGATCTTCTATTTCACTTTTATATGTATATATATAAATTGGCTTAGGAAAGATAACCTCCCATACTGTTTTGATAAAACAAAAAGTGGTTTGTTTGGATGTAAAGGATATGCAATGACCATTAAATACATATTTTTACCTTTTAAAAAAGATTTATTTAAAATATTATTCACTACTAAATCCTGCATCCTGGAAATAGTTTGTAGGAGTCCAAAGAAACTGAGTTACAGTCTCATCTGTATTATAGTATTTAATGTTAAACAACAATCATAAAATATATCTTTTATTCAGGGAAAATAATCTATTATTCCCAGTATAAAAGAATGTTTTCCAACATTGACTGATACTTGAGTGAATAAGAAGATGTTTTTAAGTTTTGGGGTTAGTTTCAGTAGAATTTTATGAGTCATTATTTAATTTCTACATTTTTCAGGTTTTATGAAATTGATATATGTGATATTGTTCAGGTATTTCATTTGTTTTCTATTTCCAGTCATGCAGAACTCTTCTTTCCAAATTTTCAGAAAAAAAAAAAAAAAAAAAAAAAAAGAGAAAGTATGATTGCATACCTTTTGTATCTTCTGTACATAAGGAGGGAGGGAGTTGCAATAATCTCAAATGTTTTACTTTTTTTTTTTTTTTTTTTTTTCTTTGAGGCTTCAGTTTTCCATATAAAATAAAAACTGTCTTAATCATTTACCTCATAAGTGTTTTCCATTTCTCCTGATGTCATTTGAAGAGGATCAACTGTTGACTTATGTTTTTCCTCTCCATTCTGCATCATATATCTTTTACTCTTGTGATCTTGTGTGTAGTAGAATCAATCTTCACTTTCCCAGTTTTGCAAATAAGTTGTAGGGTTTAGGGATGTTTGTCTGTTTGATTTTGTTGGTGGTGTTTGTCTGTTTGTTTTAGGTTGATAAAATAGGTAAATTTACTGTTAAAGTTTCCTCTCTGCTACATCAATAGCAACATGAAATGCAAGCTTCCTGACTTCATACCCTCCTACCTGCGAGGAAATTTTATGCCTTCATTTCATACATACCTGTACAGGGAGAAAACCTTTGAATAAAACACCTGGACTCAAATGTTCAGATGCATCTTGAATATAAATAAAATTCATAGTTCATGTGCACCCATGCAAAAGCCTGGCTCTAATTGTAGGTGAGCTACTTGCCTATCGAAGAAAAATATAGCTACAATTCAGCTACATACTTTGGCTGAGAAAATACAAGTCAGGTTAACTGCCAAATTTGCTGCTTTTGAAGGAGGGATGTAGTCCACTGCTTAAGATGACCCACCAGCAGCAGTCACTGTCTTTTCCCCTTCCATCCCTAAGGAATGGTAGTAAGGAATAGCAAGCTCATTTCTGCTGATTTTTTTTCTAGCGTCATTTTTTTTGCATATACCTACCTTTTTCAAGAGCATCCTGTGGCAAGACACAGGTAGGTGAACGCAGGTAGCTTATGTTCAGGACACCACAAGCCGTGAGGAATTTTTGTGTAAATAACAATAAATAACAACATAATTGTTTATTTGGAGAAGGAAAATCCTACTACTTTGCAAGGACTTGAATAAAGACGTTCCTAGAATCGTTCTTTTAGTTACCATGTCACAATACATATTTCATAGAATCATAGAATCCTCAAGGTTGGAAAAGACTTTTAAGATCATCTTGTCCAACCATGCCCTTACCACCAGTATTACTCACTAAGCCATGTCCCTAAGCACCAGGTCCAATCTTTCCTTAAACACCCCCACAGACGGTGATGCCACCACCTCCCTGGGCAACTCATTCCAATGCCTGACTACACTTTCTGAAAAGAAATGTCTCCTAATTTCCAACCTAAACCTCCTCTGGCGCATCTTGAGGCCATTCTCTCTAGTCTCTAGTCCAGTTACCTGTGAGAAGAGGCCATCCCCTGGCTCTCCACAACTTCCTTTTCAGGTAGCTGTAGAGAGCAATAAGGTCTCCCCTCCTCTTCTCCAGATTAAATAACCCTAGTTCCCTCAGACGCTACTCATAGAACTTGTGTTCCAGGCCATTCACCAGCTTTGTAGCCCTCCTCTGAACACACTCCAGGACCTTTATGTCCTTCTTGTACTGAGGGGCCCAAAAGTGAACAGAGTCCTTGAAGTGTGGCCTCACCAGAGCAGAGTACAGGGGGACGATCACCTCCCTGGTCCTGCTGGCTACACTATTCCTGATACAAGCCAGGATGCCGTTGGCCTTCCTGGCCACCTGGGCACACTGCCGGTTCATGTTCAGGTGAACATTGACCAAGAGATCCTTTTCCTCTGCACAGCTTTTCAGTCACTCTGCCCCAAGCCTGTAGCGTTACATGGGGTTGTTGTAGCCAAAGGGCAGGACCCGGCACGTGAACTTCATCCCATTGGCCTCTGCCCATCAACCCATCCTGTTCAGGTCCCTCTGCAGGGCCTTCCTACCCTCTGGCAGATTGACTTTTGCCCCCCAGATTTATGTTGTCTGCAAACGTACTGAGGGTGCGGTCAATTCCCTCATCCAAATCATCAGTAAAGATATAAAAGAGCATGGTCCCCAGCACAGACCACAGAGGAATAGGGTCATTTCTGCTGCTTTGTTAGTGTCCGTCTGGACTATGCTCACACTTGCTAGTGTGGGACCACCACATATTAGGTGATTCTTCAAGACTACAAAATTTCTACATATTCTACATATCTCTTTATTCATGATACTCCTTGTAGAACGCAAACAAACAAACAAACAAAAACATGTTCTGATCAACAGTGTTAAATGTGTTACATTTATTTTTTACAAACACTAGATAAGGATAGAAGTTGTAGAATGAAGTTAAACATTCATACACATTAAGTAAAAGAAAATAGTTTGAACAATATATTGTATATATTTATATGAACTTAAGGATGTTTTCTGGGTTATTTAGAGGTGTTGTGTTGTACAAATTGTACAATACAATTAAAGTTTAGAAAAATTGAAATAAAGGAAGAAAAATTGAAGTGCTGTGGAACATTCTATAATATTCCTTCATATTATTGTAATGTTATACTTAGGAAAGACTGAATCAAAACTGGCCCTGATTTAATTGCAAATAGAATAACCAGTCTAAATATTTATTTTCTTGGTGAAACAGCCTCATTAAACACTGTTAAGTTCAGGGTTCTAGAAAAAGTGTTGAATTCTTTTGAAGTTCACCACTTATATCCTAAAATGAATATTTGTATAAAAATCAGAAGAAATCATACAAATTCTAAGCTCATACTACAAGTCCATATTCAACACATCCTATGGAACACATGCATAAATGATACATTGCCTTATAGCACAAGATCTGCTGTTCAGGGAGCCGTGAGAAATGAGGACTAGTACTGTATATGCAGTACATATCTTTATTCTTTACCTATAAATTCTTAGCTTGACTTTGGGTTACAGGGAGGGGGAAACATGAGACATAATATCTAAATGCTGTTTTGTGATTTAATTGAGATGTACTGATTTAGATTGCTAAGTTGTCATATCATATAACCTCAAAGCTCTGTGATGTGAGTAATGCATCTTGACTTAATGTATGAGGGGAAAAAAACAAAACAAAACAAAACAAAAAAAAACCTGTCTCAGATTATTTGAAAAACTTGCCTCTGCAATTTATTTCTAGGCAGATAGCTTTGTGTCTTAAGTATTTGGAAGGCATTTTACTATATTCTCAGATGGCATGAAATCTCAGGTACATTAAGACATTATCCTTCTGTCTTCCACAGCAGAGTGTGATTATGCTCAAGGGAGCAACTGCCTGATATGGGTAAAGCAGACCAATTCTTTAGGCAGTCTCTCTTCTTTACACTGGCAGCCAAGTTATTAAAAAAAAAAAAAAAAAAAAAAAAAAAAAAAAAAAAGCTTGGCAAACACTTCTGGATTCCTGATAAATGACTCCACAATCTACTTTAACATACCAAAAAAAAAGTCCCCCAAAAGTTTTTCTACTGTCCTATAGATGTTTGAGATTATTCTTTGACAATTGCAATTGTCTGTGCCTTCTCAGTTGATAGCCAGACAACTTGTCTTCTCAGCCATAAATTAAATATGTTTATATTTAAAATTCATCCAAAAAGCCAAGGGTCACACTTGGACCTGTTTCCATTTACAATGCTTTTATCTGATCTAAAACCTTCAATTTAGCTAAGAAATCTACGCTTATTAATAAATAAAAATGAATAAATTATGTATATATAACATCCTTACGCAAAGAGGAGATTTTCACCCATGGTCACGATCAACACACAATCCTTGTGTTCTTGTATTTTTTTTTTAATTACCAGTAGATCATGTCATTTCATAATATTTTGCTTTATACTTCTGTTCCCAATTTTGAACATATACAAAAACTCACAAACTGTGTATGAGCATCACACACGCTCATTTTTAGTTTATTTTTTCTGATTAAAAAAAAAAAAAAAAAAAAAAGATTTTTGGAATACAATATTTACTGGAAACATTTAATCTGTCTTATTCATCAAGCCCTCTTATTCATCAAGCCCATATGCACACCAATTATTCCATATTCTGTGTATCCATACATTTTTTTTTATACTGTCCCCTGAGAAAAAGCCTCAGAAGATAGGTAGACTTTGCAGTTTTCCTTGTAGATCAATCAATACAAGCTCCAGAAGACTGACGGAGAAAATGAATCTCATTGTTGAATGTTCTGGTTGCTTGCAGATACTAGCTGTTTCCATGGGTGGATTGGGATGGACAGAAAATAAAATAAAAACATAAAATTCATATATATGTAAATTAAACATAATATATATATTATGTATATATATACTCCATTGTTGTATATATGGAATGGAAAGCAATCTTTCAAATAGCTAGAAAAATCCAGATCATTTAGAATGCCAATACCTTGAATTAAACTACAGAAAGAATACAAAACAGCAGAAACTAAATCACATGGATTTCTCTTCAATTTTTGTTTAATGAGACAAATTCATTTTTCTGTCTTCTTTTTCCAGAGACAGGGACAAGATCAACTACATGAAATCCATTCTTGTTCCACTTATTCCATATTTGGTTTACTTTTGTAACTAATCTCAGCCAGTGATGAATCGTATACCTAAACTGATGATAGTTGTGTGCTTGTATGCAGTACACAGCATGATTTACATATATATTTTTGATAAAGATGATGTTTAACTCGAGAGTGTATCACTCTGAGATCTGTGCGGTTCCTCAAGAAGATATTTTTTTCTCACTGGACTAGTGATTTGTCAATGACTTAGTCAGGCATAAGAAATATCAAAATATGCTTAACAAGTGTTTCCAAAGTGGTGAGGATTATCAAGAACACAGAGGACAAAGAGCACTATTTTCATGTAGCATCATGAGAAGGAAGTAGTATTAAAGGAGACTACCTGAATTTAAACAGAATAACAAATCCCAATTAAAGGTGTGACCATAGAGATTAGTGCCAGAGCATACCTTCTCAATGGACATAATAACCTTTGAAATTGCAGCTCAGTATTCTTGCAGTGTCCTGCATTCCCAAACTTTTTTTCAGGATGTCCAAAGGATGATGCTGAGGACTAGGTTGGGAGGTCTGTGTGAAAAATATTTCTTTCAGAGACTAATCTGCCATGTAAGTTCTTTGTTTGGTAGCAATATGGTTTAGTAGCAGGTGTTTAGTAACACCAGGAGCCTTTGAGTAGTTCTTGACTCCCTCTTCACCCCCAAATGAATTAGGATTATTAAAAGCTCATTTTCTATAGTTTCTTATTACAAAAATACTGTTCTATACCACCTCCACTTACCTGTGGTACAGAAATGAAATATCTCATAAAATGTCTCTGCCACTTATATAGCCTCTATGCATTATCTTATTGCATAAGTAGGTGTCAAAATCACAGAAGATACTTTAAGGAAATAGTGTCAGAATATGACCCTGGTAAATCTCATATACATATATATATATGTATGTATATATTATATATATATATTAGGAAAGGGCTGTCTTTAGCAGGATTTGAAAGAACTGCAGTTTTAAACTCGACATAGACTTCTGTATGTTTCTAGAGTTCCACCTGCTCTAGGATGCTTTAAGTAGGGTAGCTGGGTGTTTTATTTCTTGTATTTCTCCCCAGCTCAATGATAAAATGTAGATACTTTATAAACAAATATTAAAAGTGTGGCTTAACCCTAGATCTGTATAATAACTTTTACATATCTTTCATTCAGATGATCCAAATCTTACCTTCATGAGGATTGCTGGATGAAGCCCTTAACTTAAGGAAAGTATTCCTGTGATGCATGGAATATACAAAGTTAATGAGAAATGGGAAGCCTGTAAAGCAACCCATATGGCAAAGTAACCATGCCATTATCTACATATGCACATACGTATGCTATCTACACAGATACAGATAGTTGACAACTGTGTTTAATTGTAGATAACCCCACAGCTGCAGGAAACTCATGGGTTAGGTTATTTTTTCCATCAAATGGCAAGAGATAGTTTAAGATCAACATCAACAACAGATAAAGTAGAAAAAGTTTCCTTTGTAGACATAATAGCTATGTTGCAGACACTGGATGCAGACACTATGATAGTCCCTAACTTAAAAATCACAACACGATTTAACTGTAATTGAAAGAAGGTTCCACAAGCTAGTATTCTTTATCCCTGGTTCTTTATTCTGGATCCTTCTGCTCCCATCAATAACAAGCATTGCTCCTATGAACTGCAAGCTCTTCCAAGTGGCTTTCTTTGAAGTCATAGAATCACGGAGTCACAGAATGGTTGAGGTTGGAAAGGGACCTTTGGCGGTCATCTGAACCTCTCTCTGCTAAACCAAGTCCACCCAGGGACACTTAACCTAGGACCACTTCCAGGAAGCCTCTTGTTCTGTCACTAGGCACTGCTCAAAAGAGCCTGGCTCCATCTTTGCAACCTCCCTTCAGGTGTTTGCACACACTGATGAAATCCCCCTCATAGCCTTCACCTCCATAGACTGAACAGTCCTAGCTCTTTAAGCTTCTTCTCATAGGAGAGATGCTTCAGTCTCTTAAGCTTTCTGGCAGTTCACTAGATTTCCAGGTTATTTTCTCCCAGGCTGCTTTCCAGCTGGGTAGCTCCCAGTGTATGTTGATCCATGAGGTTGTTCCTCCTCATATGAAGGACTTGACACTTCTCCTTGATGAAGTAGTTAAACAATAATGTTTTGACGTTGTTGAATGTATTGCTCATATTAAAGTTTCCTCTGTTGCTGTTCCTGAATAAGGAACAATTTAGTTGTAGAAACAATTATTCAACTTGCTGATATTTACTTCAGAACACTCATTGAATTGGGCTACATAAAAAGAAGTGCAGCTAGCAGATTGAGTGAGGTGATTCTCCCTCTGTGCTCTGCTCTCATGAGCTGAACTCCACGACAACAGCTCTCTCACTCTCCATCCTCAAAGAAAAAGGGGGTAAAATATGATGGAAAGGGCTTAAGGACAAGGAGATCACTCACTAATTATTGTCACAGGCAAAGAAGACTCAGCGTAGGAAGATTAATACAATTTATTTTCTATCTCCAGCAGACTAGAACAGGGAGAAACTACAAGTAAATAAAAACACCTTTCCCACCTCCACCCCCAAGCTCTGCTAACTCCTCCCCCCAAGCACTTCTGGGAAATGGGGAATGGGGGCTGTGGTCAGTCCCTAACTCTGTTTCCACCGCTCCTTCACAGTCCCTCTCTGCCCCTGCTCCCTGTGAGGTCCCTCCCACGGGATGCCGTCCTTCCTGAATTGAGCCTGTGGGGGCTGCCCACAGGCAGCAGCTCTTCAAGAACTGCTCCGACACGGCTCCATACCACAGGGTCCATCCACCAGGAGCAAACTGCTCCAGCACGGGTCTCCCACAGGCGGAAGCTCCCCCCATTTCCCCTGCTCCTGCGTGGGCTCCTCTCCACGGGCTGCAGCTCCAGCCTGGGGCTTGCTCCTGTGGGGGCTCTCCAAGGGCTGCAGCCTCCTCCAGGCTATATCCACCTGCTCCACCAGGGGCTTCTCCACGGGCTGCATGTGGAGCAGATTTCTTATTTCCTTTCTTCAATCTGCTCTCCCAGAGGCCCAACCAGTGTCTCTCTCTGGCTCTGCTCTGGCCAGTGGCAGGTCCCTTTCTGAACCAGCTGAAGCTGGCTCTGATCTGACATGGGGCAGCTGCTGGGCTCTGCTCACAATGGCCACCCCTGAAGCTCCCTTGCTACCAAATCCTTGCTATAGAAACCCAACACAAGTACTGTGTTAATCTCTGGGGCCCCCAGCATAAGAAAGACATAAATCATAGAATGGCTAGGGTTGGAAGGAACCATGCAGATCATCTAGTCTCAAGAGC
Source organism: Oxyura jamaicensis (assembly GCF_011077185.1). NCBI lineage: Eukaryota > Metazoa > Chordata > Aves > Anseriformes > Anatidae > Oxyura > Oxyura jamaicensis. The sequence goes on along the minus strand of NC_048894.1, from coordinate 112,644,884 downwards.
CTGAATAATCTGACACTCCGATAACTGCAATTCATATTTATTTATTCATTTATTTATTTTCCTAATCAGGTGCACTTTCTACTTGTTTTAGAGCTTACTTACTGAAAAATTAAAACTTCCCATTTTATTTAGAGGAGCACCTCCACTAATGTAAGTTAAAGATGCTTTCAGACAGGCAAGCAGTCATAGGAGATGGTTTTGGTGGGTCGTATGCCAAAGATAAAGGAAATTAATAGAATCGTAGATTCATAAATTCAATGTTCCAAACATATTCTTTGTTGGGGCGCCTATCCCCCCCCTTTTTTTTTTTTTTCTTAACGGGGAAAGAAACATAGCAACTGAATGAAGAAGGATAGGAAAAAGGTTTTACCCGTTTAATAAACAAAATAAAATATAAATAAAAAAAAAAAAAAAAAAAAAAAAAGCCTTGCTTTATCAACAGCACATATAAAAGAAATTTCTTTAGCACTTTGCATCCTAGGTTATTTAGCTCAGAAAATGTCTAACACCTCATAAGAAGGAAACATATTTGGACCATTAAAATAAAAAGCTGATGTATGCAGGTGACTTCAGTGAGGCTATTCATGTGATAACAGATTAATAGTTTGCATAACAGTTGTATAATAGACTCACATGACTGTGTGCAAAAGCAGAAAGAAACCCTGCTCATTGCCAGGGGAGCTGGGTATAGGAATGAGTACTGATAATGAGTAGGAAAGAAGACTGAACTCATACATTTGACAAATAGTGCCGCAGATCATGATGGTGATAGTGAGTACCATTGAAAAAATATGCAACACATTTGTACAGCAGGAGAAAGAAATCCATATTGCTGCTACTTATGCTGTACCTGTCATGTGGATAAATACAGCAAAGAATTTCTGTTTTGCAAGGCTGTCAGTCTAGTAACTTTCATGAGTACTAAGTTTCAAAGGAAAAAATAGCATTTTATTACTTTACTTATCTTCTCCCTGTGGTATAAATTGTCAAAGAGTTACCTGGGGTTTCAGCTGCCCAGTTTCTATTGACTTTAATGACAAAAGCATAGCTAAAACCGTATGAATCTCTATAAAAATTTACCCCATGTGTTTTCCTAATCATATCTGCTTAGTTTACTGACAAAAACAAGTTGTTATTACTGTCAGTTCAGCACAGCCAATATAACTGTTAAAGAGCAAATTGAATTGCACTCTGCCTCGCATATTATTGACAAAATTGTCATCCAGCTTTTGATTCCAGAGATTTTACTACAAGTGATGATTAGTGTTGTGCAGAGTTAAATGACCAGTCAGTTTAGTTTGTTCTGGATGAAGCTCCAAAAGTTCAAATGGTTCTCTGAACTCTTTCCAGATTCCATGGTTCTGCAAAACCAAGTTGGCATTCTTTTAAACACTGTGTGCCCAGTTACCTCACATTTGCTAGTAGCTTGTGTTTCAGATCAGGTGGAAAACACTGAAAATCAGTTTTATTAGAGTTGTTCTGACTCTGCTGTCAGTGTTGTTTGCAGCAAAGATGTGAGGAGGTTCATAAACATGGATTTTACATCAAAACAAGTATATGTAATATTTATTCATGAGAAAATGAATTTTATTTGATCTGGAATAGAAGCCTTGTCCCTAGAAAAGCTGTAGAGAAAACTCAGAAATAGCAGGAACATACTCAGTTGATGGGAAGTGTGAGTGTGGATAGGCAGTCAATAAAGTATTTCTATAAGTTCTCTCTACTGGAATGATGTAGCAATTCTCTCTGTTGACTCAAGGGTTATAAAGGAGATACTCACAGTCCTCATTAAGGCTCTTTGACTTATTAACGTGGTCTTTTCCCCGTGCCTCATCCTCCTGATTCCTAAAGGGAATTTCCCTGGGATTTGGGAACTAGAGTGACACCTGAGTTTTATCCACCACAGGTAGTGGTCAGTAGAAATAACGGTATGATGAGAGCTTTCTTCCAGATATCTCACATGTTGTTAAAGAAAACAAATAAACAAAAATAACACTTTGAGGGATTTTTTTGTATGTATAAAATCTCAATGCTTTTATATATATCCATGTCAAAGAATCACACAGAATGAAGATGCAGTGAAATAAACAAACTATTAACGCAATTTTACAAATGGAGCTTTCAATACAGATAAAAAACAGCAATAAATTATATAGGCAGTTATATTCCCTTTCTCATTTTGAAATTTGTACTTCTTGCTCTTTTATAATGCCGTGAGCCAGTGTGACAGACATGTCTAGTACAGGAAGACTACTGTAAAAAATAAACCTTAAAGATCAGACTGTACTTTATGTTGCTTCCGAATTTTGATGAATAAGGAAGTATGGAACTAGTAACACAGTCTCAACATCTAAAAGAAATTGGAATTGCCACCTCAATATGTTTATTTGCTTTTATGATGTGTTTGTTTGTACACTGAAGGCAGAGAGGTGGTTTTAAACAAGTTAAATCAGATATCATAATTATGAAATAACAATAAAAAAAAAGACAAAAGATTGATGGGGAATTAGAAAAGAAAGAGCTATACACTCAAAGACTGTTGCATGCTCATCTTGTCAGTTATTTGCTTTCATTTTAATTAGATTTTATAGTAAAATGTTCTGTCATCAGAGGAGATACAAGCTGTGGGTGATGCCAGAAGACATGAAAGGTAGGTCAGGGCAAACAGTACACAAAGAGACTTATTTTATTATTATTATTATTATTATTATTTTTTCCTGAGTTCTCATCATTTTTTATTTGTGTTTGTTTTGGGGTTTGGTTTGTTTGTGTTTTTGTGTGTGTTTGTATGTTTTTGTCTTAGCCAGACATTCCCTAACATTTTTGGACATATGCATATTGCATGGGATATTTACCCCATATTTGGGAGTATGCATATATGCATGGGATATTTACCTCTTCCACTATGAAGTCCTCACAAGTGTCAGGCAAGACACTCTCTGTATGTAACACAAAGATAGCTGTATCTTCATTTTCTTTACAGCTCACAAAAATAGGATTGGAGATCTCCCCCTCTTACACAGCACCCAGCATTGATGACTGGCTGTACAGTGGGTTGCAATGAGCCTATAAACAGGAAGATTCATGATAAATCTCTTTCTGTGTTTCCAAAGGTCCCAAGTGAATTGCATCAACTAGCCCTCGAGAAGCAACGTTTGTCCATATTTAATCCCTAGCTGCTAGCAATTTCTGATCACTTCTGTCTTTTTATACTAATTACGTCAGCGTTCACCAAGGAAACCTGGCCTTTTGTCCCTTTATCCTGTAAAAATAAATAAATGCAAAAAATTATTTTAGGAAATGTGCAAAGATGGACTTGAAATTAATGGAGGATGAAGTGCTTGAAAATGCAGGTCTATAACATAATGTAGCTTATCAAAATCTATGTCTTGAGCTAGAGCTTCCATTTAATGAGCATACTAACATTTCAGCAGCTATTGTACATTGAAAAAAAGCTTCAAATAATTAAGGATAATTGGCAATGGAAATAAAATTAACAGATGATAATAGTTCTGCAATAGACTTCGGCAGCTTGCTCTTTCAGCATTTGTTGGTTAAAATAGCACAGGTAAAGGTTTTAAGTGAATACAAACTGGTCAACTGTGTCTTTACTGTTGTTCACCTACATTTTTATACCCTGTACCTTTGCTTCTGCCTCCACTTTTCAGTCAACAACTAAGCAAGTTGTTGTTTTTTGTTGTTGTTTTTTTTTTTTTTTTTTTTTTTTTGCTTGTTTGTTTTGTTTTGTTTTTCCCTAGGCTGCCCACAACATAGTATTCCAGGGTTAACTGGCAGCCAGATTAGGTCTATATTTAATCATTATACAAAGTCACAATCTAAGCTTCTGTTATCATTCCCTCTAATGTCATCAAGTCACTTTCAACATCCTGAGTAACTGGTGGTGTCAGCTTCTATTAGGTTTTTAAGACAAAATAGCCTTAAAAGTAATGCTGTTGAATGTATAGGGATTTTAAGAGTCTGCATAACATTTTCCACATTTTACTGAATTATTTTACAGTAGAATGGGGACAACAGGAAGACTTTCCATTGCATTGGAGTAACTACACTTTGTGTCACGGTTGTGCCTTTTGTCTCCACTGTACTTAAAGTATTTCCACAATATTACCCTTCATTTTCATTAATTTAAACTTTGGCTGTGTAAAAAAGAATATAAATTCAAGGACTGGAATTAGAACCTTTACAGTATTGTTTTTAAACTAATATATTCATTGACCCTTTAATCTCCATCATGAAGATGCTTATGGCAAAAGTGTTTTTATTAAAAAAAAAAAAAAAGATACTTCCTGCTATAAGCCAAAATAACTCAAAAGAAATATCACAGTTACACAAGCATACAACAAAAATTGTGAATGATAGATCTGTTTATAACACCACAGTCAGCTTGATCTGAAAAACAAGGAAATCTCTGTTAATTTCAGTGGAAATTTGAAAGATGGTGATTTTGGAATGGCACTTCATTCTTGAGTAAGAAAACTTCAGATTACTTATGCAAGACATTAAAAAAAAATGAAAAGAAAGCTTTTCAACTGCAAGTAATCATTATGTGTCTGAATATAATAAGTATGTTACAAATAACATAAATTATAAATCTTAGACAATTTTGCATTTTTTTATTGAATGTCTTTTTTTTTTTCCCCAACAGTTTGTAAAGCTATTAATTTTTCAAGATCATTGAAAAAAAAAAAAAATCTGTTTATAATTGTCATAGTTCTAAAGTCCAGCCTTGTGAGCCCCCCAAAGTAATAACAAATTCAATGAATCTTCATTTTTGAAAAGGATAAATCTTCCTCATTGCAACCGTGATTCAGTGTACAGATTAAAATCATCTTTAGCTCTAAAATTTTGACACTTGGATTGAATCCCTTCTGTTTGGGCTGTTAGTGTATATGTAATAAGAATTCTTGTAGTTTAGAGAAGAGAGAGATTGTTTTCCTGTTTTAAATCCTGTTTTAAAGCAACCATTTCAGTCTGCTTGAAGAGATTGTCTGTGGAATTAGCAAATTATTGAATAATGCAGAGAAGAAGCTGTGAAAAGTGTGGAATAGATATGCTAATTTTGGTCTCTTTAATTCATGGTTACCTTTTCATAATCTCACTACCTATATGGCAAACTGTGAACCATATTAAATATTTAATAATTCTGAAGAAGTGTTTAGCTTTTGTAAAATTGACCATCGTGAAAGATTTCTTCATGGGCCTAGCCAAACAACAAACAGCAATTAAAGAGTAGAAATTCTGACTTCTATTTCAGGCAAATGAGAATGCACAGTGGCAAATGATGCTTCAAGTGATTCAATATGGAAATATAAAAATATAAACAATAAATTTATGTGTAGTGGGTATTTATGTATAAAACATCTAAGTATTAGATGCAGAAGTACAAATAACTTTTGCTGGGCCTACAAATATTAGTGTTTAGTTGGTCATTGCAAGACAAATATTGCAGTTTTTGCTAGAGATGTTTTATGTATGAGTTCTAAATTAATTAATTGTTTATGAGATTAGTCTTTGTGTATGTGGTTTGTAACTTGAACAGAAATTAAAATGATAATGATAATAATAACTCCCTTACCCCCCCCCCAAAAAAAAAAAAAAAAAAAAAAAAAAAAGAACTATTATGTGTAACATTTCACCCTTGAGTGGTTTGGAGAATTGGCTGAGCCAAGTTTCCATTGGATTATTTATTTATTTATTTATTTATTTATTTATTTATTTATTTATTTATTCAGTGTTAGTCAATGCAAGTGAATGTTCGTATTGCTACTGGGCATTGCAAAATTATTCATATGGTACAGGTAGCAGATTTCAAGCTAAATTTTAATGGCAGGCCAGAAAGCAAAGTTCTTCTAAATCTTTTTTACAGGTGTAGTAAATATGAATGTAAATACAATAAGTTTATACAGTGGAAAGTTTGTAGATAATATTTTGTTCAGTTGGTGACATCATCTTCCATCAAAATATGCTATATGCTGTATGAATATGGGTGATTTTACTGTTCAGCATTCTACAGTTAGTTTTTAACACCTTTTTAGCATTGATTTATAACACATGAGAGAGTGTTATACATATGAGAGTTATAAACTCTCTTCTAACAATTCATTAGCTTTTATTTTCCCCTCATCCTCCAGCCACATACCACTGTGAAGAGCCTGGCTCCATCTTCTTCCTATGAGTACTGCAGGGCACTACTGTTGGAACAGCCAAAGCCAACTTGACTCCAAGATAAAAAGCCCAGTCCCTCAGTCTCTCTTCACAGGGCAAGTACTCCAGTCCCTGTCCATCTTGGTGGCCTTCTGCTGAACTGTGTGCATGGTAATAAATTATTTTTTGAATTGCTTATGTTCAGCAATAGAAAGAAACAAATTAATTGATGTGCACGCAGAGGTTCTGTGTATTGGCTTTGGAGGAAAAGTCCACCCAATTACATCTTTACAAAGGTTTGTACTGAAGATGTAAAAGAATACAATAAAAGGTGATATTTACAGGTGTAATAAATTCTTGTCTGTGCATGCTCTTTATAATAGTAAATATAGAGTCAACCAACACTGACTTCAGAGGTGATATAACATAAATTTTCACTTATTCTATTTTTTCTCTTGCTAAAGATAAGCCATTTTATTTACTTGAACACCATGCTGAGTTACTTTCCAGCAATTAACTTGATTTACCAAAGCCAGTTCTATTATAAACAGATTGCCTCGGACAGAAAATTATACAAACAATGTTTTTCATCCTTGTATTCTGCTAAAAGAAGTATAACAAAATGATGACTAAGGAAACTGAATAACCTTTTTATTTTTTTTTTTATTTTTTATTTATTTATTTACAGTATCTGATAATCCATTTGAGAGAGAAAATATATTTTTGACTCATCTATTCAATCTAACTGATCTATATGGCTTTGCTTTTGTTTTTGTTTGTTGGTCTGTTCTTTTTCTACCAGACCTTCATGTTAATGCAGTTGTTTAGAAGAGAGAAAGAGTATTGTGGTGGCTAATGTCACATAGATTCTGCCCAAGGTCCTACCTGTCAAAACTTAGTTCTCACATGGGAATATTTTTTTCTTCTTGCCATGTCTGACCTTCTGAAGTAAACTTTCTGACAGGGGCTGCTTGATTAAGGGATTTCCAGTCTTTTCTATTGCACAGCCAGCATACCCATTACAATTATATATTCATCACTTTATCATGATCTTTGAATAGGAAAAAAATAGTATAATGTAAATAATATTTCACTCTAACATACTTTTTTTTTCATTTTTTTTTTTTCAGTCTTTGGCCATAGTAATATAAGTGTTTATATAACTACTGCTTAATACATATCTCTAAGATTTTGTAATTATTACCTTAAGAATGTACTTCCAGGACAGCTGACTTTGTCCCTTGGCTATACTTAAATGAGTAATTATAGGCATTTGGCTATGTTGTTGAGAATAAAGATCAGATAACATACAAAATGATGGTTTCCTTGTATTTAAAGTTTTCAAGTAGCCAATGGAGACACAAAAGCAATCCCAAAATAAACTAATTTAATGTATTTTACCTTATGGGAATGTCTGTCTTCCTACATTGACTATAAAGAGACCTGAGGAAAAGTAGACTCCTAAACAGAAGTCTGTGTGACAAGACTTAACATCTTTCTCTCCTTAAAATCAGTGAAAATTATTTCATCAAGTTCAGTGCAGGCAGTAGGGACAATACTGGAAATTCCTACCCAAGTGGTGCTCTAGAAAGGCCTTGAGAATTACTGGGACTTACTAGAGGACTTCCAAATTGCTTGAAAGCCTTTAGGCAAATGTCATAGTTTTAACTGGAGATGAGCTCTTTTTTTTTTTTTTTTTTTTTTTTTTTTTTTTTTTTTTTTTTTTTTTTCCTTAGGATTTCAAAGAGAAACACTCCCAGAAAAAAGAGACAAATTGCTCATAGATTACCGATAAAATTAAATAGCAAAACGAAAATTGCTCCTTATCTCTTTTGAAAATAATTACATAAAATCCTAATTTGGAAGGGATACTCACATGGAAATACATATTCTACTAAGTAAAATGAATGGAAGGATCTGGCCCTAAGTTAAAAATGAAAGGACTGGCAAGAAGGAAAATATGTTTTTGTTAATTATTGCCATTTATAAATGATTCACCACAAAAGATTATGACTGAATTCTCAATTACATTAAAACTTTTTTATACCTCTTCACAAGTGCAAAGGGGCTTTGAAATGCATGTAGCTGTAATTGATGTCAGAACAATAGAATGCATCCTTAGTGCAGTTGAGAATAAAGGCCTTTATTTTGGAATGCTTCAGATGTGTTAAACTAACTTAAGTGTTATAATATTTTCATATTTTAAAGTGGTTTCATAAGAATATAATTCAAAGACAGATTCAATTTTTAAAGCAAACTAAATGGGAAGTGATTGGTTTGTAGTATGCACTAGTCTTTTCTGGTTATTTCCCTCAATGAAATAATAAGGAATTTTATTATATTGCATAAAGCCTAATGTTCCTTATGTGTGCTTACAGCATTCAATGCAACATCTCTGAAATAGTTGGTATGGTTTATTATAATCAACAAAACTCCCTTGGCCCTAAAATAGCATTAGTCTAAATGTAGAAGGAGCTTAGGTAGGAGCTTTTGGATTTCAAATATTAGAACAATTAGAACTGTGGTAACACTATGTGTGGTGGCAAATGATAAAAAAGAATCAATAAGAACAAGTCATGGCTTGGGATCTTCAGACTGACATTAGGAAAAAAAATATTCTTTATAAAATATGGGAGGAACTTCATTGTAAAGTAAGCAGAGGAACAGGTTGCCTTCCAGGACTGTACCAGACAAAACAGCATTTGGCCTGACCTAGTCTTGATTCAAGTGGAAAGGTGGGGTGCCAATATTATCATTAAAAGCCCTTCCAGCCAATATTTCTATGATTTGCAAATGTAAATGTATAACAACCTATTTAAAGATTGTTTCAGAATCAAAATTAATTAATTACACTAACATTAGTGGATTGATGGTGTACAGTCTCTGCTCTTTGGTATGAGCAAGGTCGTCTTCCTTTACACTGCATCACTCCTCCTTACATCCTTCACTGACTTTTTTTTTTCTTTCCTATCACATCTAGTTCATCTACTTGCTCTTACCTTTCATTCTTTTCAAAGCTCTGAGTTCCCCTACTTATTTGTTCTCTGACTCTAATGAGTTGTTCTTTGACATTTCCACTCCATCAGTGACAGTAGCTCAAACTATTCACTTGACGTTTTTTGCCACAGGAGTCTTAGCACTTTTTCAAATAGAGTGAACTTCTTGAATTAGTGCATAAAGCCATTAACCTCTCATCTTTTAGTTCCTGTCTTGAGACCCACATGATTTGGAAATGGCCAAATGATAATGGCTAGGTAAAAGGCCAGTGTGGACTGCTGATACTTCTTTCTAGAAGTTTACAATGAGGTTGAACCATCATGTTCAAAAATACCATAATAAATAACCTTTATAATCTTATAATGGTTTCTGTCCTTGTTTTCTGTCTCACTGTAGATTTGCTGCCTACCCACATTTTGCCTTATCTGGCAAGCTCTGCAAGCACTAGACAGCACATTTTCCATGGTCTTGATACATCACTTCAGAAGAAAAACTCCATATCCTTTTTAATTTCACTTAAACTAGAATAGCCACAGTGCTACAATATGTGTTTAAGAATTTAATATTAATATTAATAGTGTTGTTTCAGAAACTAAAAATCATTCCAAAAATTTTGTACATAATTTGAAAACAATTCCTGTGGTTCTCCCTCTTCTTTTCTTTTCTTTTCTTTTCTTTTCTTTTCTTTTCTTTTCTTTTCTTTTCTTTTCTTTTCTTTTCTTTTCTTTTCTTTTCTTTTCTTTTCTTTTCTTTTCTTTTCTTTTCTTTTCTTTTCTTTTCTTTTCTTTTCTTTTCTTTTCTTTTCTTTTCTTTTCTTTTCTTTTCTTTTCTTTTCTTTTCTTTTCTTT
>NC_048894.1:112629678-112634777 GCF_011077185.1 Oxyura jamaicensis | reverse complement strand
CCTTTCCTTTCCTATCCTTTCCTTTCCTTTCCTTTCCTTTCCTTTCCTTTCCTTTCCTTTCCTTTCCTTTCCTTTCCTTTCCTTTCCTTTCCTTTCCTTTCCTTTCCTTTCCTTTCCTTTCCTTTCCTTTTCTATTGAGAGCTATCCACTTTTATTTAGAAATGCATTATTTCATGACAAAGTCATTCAAACAACCCACAGATTACCATATACATAAAAGAGAAGGCAGGTAAAACATGATATAAATCAAACTGAATATTAATATAAATCCAAATCTACATAAATGCAGGATATGCATTAGGATATTCAGAGATTATTGGATGTGTTATTTGATGAGTGAACTGAGATTACATCAGACTTATTACCAGTCTTAAGTGTCAGGAAGAGAAAGAAGGACCTTTGCACTTGTAAATGAAAATTTTATATGTTGAAGTTTGACTTGGCCATTGTAGTGGGTTTATGTGACAAGGTTTTGGTAGCAGGGGGCCATAGGGGTGGCTTCTGTGAGAAGGATCTAGAAGCTGCCCCATGTTTGGTAAGGGCCCCACTGCTGACCAGAACTGAGCCAATAAGTGATGTTGTTTGCGCCTCTGTGAGAGCATATTTAAGACAGGGAAAAAAAATGCTGCGCCACACAGCAGCTGGGAGAGTGAGAGGAGTGAGGAACAGCCTTGCAGGCGCCAAGGTCAGTGAAGAAGGAGGGGGAGAGGTGCTCCAGGCGCCGGAGCAGAAGTCCCCTGCGGCCTGTGGTGAGGACCATGGTGAAGCAGGATGTCCCCCTGCAGCCCATGGAGTACCATGGTGGAGCAGGGTTCCACGCTGCAGCCCGTGGAGGAGACCACAGTGGAGCAGGTGGCCCTGCACCGACGGAGACTGCGGCCTGTGGAAGACCCCTGCCGGAGCAGATTCCGGGCCGGACCTGCAGCCCGTGGAGAGGAGACCACGCAGGAGCAGGTGACCTGGCAGGAGCTGCTGCCCATGGGGGACCCAGGTTGGAGCAGTTTGCTCCCGAGGGATGGACCCCGTGGTACGGACCCATATCTGGAGCAGTTCTTGAAGAGCTGCTGCCTGTGGGAAGCCCACGCTGGATCAGTTCAGCAAGGACTGCATACCGTGGGTGGGACCCCACAGCACAGGGGACGAGAGTGACCAAGAAGGAGCGGCAGAGAAGAATTTCTATAGACTGACTATAGCCCCCATTCCCCCGTTCCCCTGCGCCGCTCAGGGGGAGGAGGTGGAAGAGGGGGGATGAGGGGGGAAGGTGCTTTTGGTTTCTTTCCTTTGTTTCTCACTTCTCTAGCTCGTTCGTAATAGGCAATAAATCTTACTATCTCCCTATGCTGAGTCTGTTTTGCCCATCACAATAATTACTGCGCAATCTCCTCGTCCTTATCTCAACCCTTGAGCCCCTTTCATCGTATTTTCTCCCTGTTCCTCTTTGAGGAGGGGGAGTGAGAGAGCGGTTGTGGTGGAGCTCGGTCACCCACCCGAGCGAAACCATCACAGCCATCTACTCTGAATAGCGGCGGTTCAATGCAACCGTACGCTAGAAAGGCAGAGATTAACTTGTAGATAGGAGGTCACAGTCTTTCTGGATTTCTCATTGTCCTGATGGAGATGTAAATTCCTTCATTCTTCCTCATAAATCTCTTAGAAACTAAGGTCTGGTATATTCTCATCTTCCTTCCCAAACTTCCTGGTCCTTGATGTTTCTGCATGTAAAAGAAATAAAAAAAAGGAAAAAAAAAGAAAAGAAAAAAAAAAAGAAAAGAATAAAAAAACTTGGAAGTCCTTTTTCTCTCCTCTGAGGAAAGTCTATGCAAATCTTGTATTTGAATAAGTCTATTCCCCATAAATATGTAGATTATATGGTAGGAACTCACCTGCCAATAAGTTTCATCAGCAGCTTACAGGGAAGTTATGGTGAAGGTATAACCATGCTTATCTAACTGCTTCAGTTTTGCATTTGGTCTTCAAGATTTGTTTGGAATGGCAGTCATCACACATGAAATTCAAGAAGTAGCAGAAATACCATACTTCCTGCTCCATTAATAAAAGTAGCTAGAATATTAGATCAATCACATGACATATTTTTCTTTTTACCTACCTTAATAAAGATAATTCCATATGTTTGGAAAACCAGGTGAAAACTGAAGCATGAAATCTAGGTCTTCAGAAGCAGTTACCATAATTGTCTCATACGTTGAAAAACTGCAGATAAAATAAAAAAACAAGTTGCAGAGGTGGAGAAAGTCACCCAAATCTATAACTTCTGTCATTCTTTGTCTTTTCAACTGAGCTTTGGGCAGGAAAAAAACACTAGGTTCACTACATTTGTCTGTGTCATATCTCTGATCCAAAGGATTGGTTGTCTCAGTGAAGAAAAAGCCAGCAGCACACAAGAGTGATAGCAGCAGTTTTTTTTGTTGCATGGCTTTCAATGGTGATGCCAGTATCTCTGAAATACCCTCTCTCAAAATCAGTGCTCAAGAAGCATTTGTCATATTTTCAATTAAAATTTTATTATTTTCTCCCGTACTTGCACAGTGTAAGAAGAGTCTGTCTGGTGGGGAGCAAGACATTTTTATTGTAACTAAAATGTCATTAATCTGTGTATATATATAGATTATAATAGTGTCACCTATGGATACTTAACGTCAGTTATACACAAGAGTTATTCTGCAGCTGTGTCAGGACTTGTCTTCTGTACTTGTCCATCAGCATAAGGTTGTATTTACTAGTTAAGTTCTAAGCTTCCTAGTTCAGTATCTTGTTTCCAATAGTGGCTAGAAGATTTCTAGAAAAGAGCACAAACAAGTCAAGGATACTGACATTTCAATTTAGCACAGATAGTTTCAACTCAGAAACTTGTAGTGGGACTGCAGATAATCTATGATGGGATTGTCTTCATTGCTTTGCAGCCTACTCTAGGAAAGGTTTGAGACTCCACTGGCTGAAAAATATAAAGACAATTTATGAAAAATACATACTGGCAATGTTTAGAAATTATTTGGTTTATATCTTCCAAAAGTTGGACAGATTATGAAAGCATGAGAAAAAGGTCAGGCAAGACATGTTTTTCGCTTTGTACTTCCTATTCTGATCATGCTAATGAGTTACATGTATGGGTGGCTTTGTGGGATTTATAGGGCTGGAGGAGAAAGATCACATGGTTCTTTATCATGAAGTTATATTGTTTCATGTAATAGGTATTCCTCCTGGAACTGTCACTACACACCTTACAGGTCTTATACACAGCCCATAATTTTAAGGGGAAAAAAATGAATTTAATTTACAGAGTAAAAATGAATCAACTCAGCAAATCTTCCAAAGCCATGAAGGATTCACTTTTGATGATTTCAAAATGATGGGGAGAATTGACTAGCTATAGTTTCAATCACCTGATGTCCTCAAGACCCATATTAACATGATGAGTGTTATTAAGACAGATGTCTGTAGCTGTGTAAATTCCCTGTGATGAAAAAGTATCTGAATAAGCAGGAAATTAGTCCTGAAATGTTGTAAAAACCTGCACTTGTTAATATGCCCTGAAGAGGATGTTACAACTGAGGTTTAGATGTACTTATATAGAGCTCCCTATCTTAGAGCTAATGAAGAGATACTGACAGTTTTACTGCAGTGCCTCTGAAGTGTTTTAATGACTATAGATTAATCAGTTTCTAAAGCAGTAATCTCTAGAGGTTCCACACCCCAAAAATCATAACCCAAAACAAGAAAATGAATGTCATTAATGATTAAAAAAATAAAGAAATAAAACAACAAGGGAGAAACAAAACAAAACTCCAAGCCTATCACCTCTTCATGTCATGAAAGCTGGAAACATTTAGTTACATTCTACACAAGACAAAAAAGCCAGAGATGACACTGGATTTAGTGGAGCAGTCAGTTAATTGTTATGGTGAGAATTTTAATTTTCTTTTCAATGTAAATCACAATTGAGGAAAGCATCTGCCACTTCCGATATTTCCTGTGCAGTAATTTTAAATGGATTAATCACCCTGCTTGTTCTGAAGTTCTGAAGAATGACGGACACGTGTCAATGGTCTGTGGAGTCCTTGGCTCATTGATTTTTAGCTGTCTGGGAGGAATTGGTGGGGATATGGAACAATTTAAATTAAAATAGAAATTAAAAAATAAATCATGCTCAAACCTTTTTTGCCTACCCATTTCCACACCCTATCATCAGAAACTGATTAAAATATTTTATTGGAGACCAAGTGGGTTTGCTAGCATACTATCGATAGCCCAAGTGGAGCAGCAGCTCTGTTTTCACCTGAACTGTGGAGGGTTTCTTCTGCTCCCCATCCCAGACTTCCAGACTGGGAGGATGAGTACCCTGAGGATAAGTGGTCCCCCTAGTGAAGACAGATGTAAAGAAGGCATCAAGAACCTCAGCCTTTTCCTTATCCTCAGCAGTCATGTTAGGATTTCACTTGTTCACAGTCATATAAAAATTGTAATATTGACTTTGCACAGTAACATTTTTATTGGTCCAGTAGAATTTCTTAACATAGCTTTTGAACTAAAACATCTTAGTCAATGGCCTCTTTTCGCAAATAACTTCGATGTGTTTCATGTTCCACTCACAAAGTGTGACATCACACTCTGGAGTTCATAGAAATTTGACAGTTCTCATGTAAACTATCCATGTTTTGTCACATGACACTTTTCTCTTTTTTTACAATTCCTAAATTAAGAATTAGGTGTACATTTGTGGAAGCCAACTTTCAGAATCTGCCTAGTGCTCCTGTTACAAATAAACAATGTCTGTTGTAGGGGGGACTTGCACAATTCTTAATTTGAGAGAAGATAGTACAAGAAACAGTCTCTCATTTAAGAAACATGCTGCACTACTTAAGAGAAGTTTCTGTTCCACAGAAAAGCAGAAAGTAAGAAGCTGGGAACTAGAAAATGTTATAATTAATTCTTAAGGAACTCTGCTTTTCTAAACAGCTTATTGAAAAACATGACATCATGTTTTTGTTTTTGTTCTCTTTTTTTCATCCAAGAAAATGAAAAGCTCTGGGATTCCCCTTCCCTTCCCTTCCCTTCCCTTCCCTTCCCTTCCCTTCCCTTCC
>NC_048894.1:112528927-112629668 GCF_011077185.1 Oxyura jamaicensis | reverse complement strand
TCCCTTCCCTTCCCTTCCCTTCCCTTCCCTTCCCTTCCCTTCCCTTCATTTCTCTACCTTACCTTATTTCAGGAAAGTAATATACAGGTTTGTTTTTTCTTTTTTTTTCTTTTTTTTTTTTTCCTCATAAAATAACTCATCTGTGAAGAGATTTTCTAGCATTTCCATGTTGCTATTAAAGTGAAGAGTTTTTTTTTTTGTTTGTTTGTTTGTTTTTTTGTTTTTTGTTCTCCAGTTTTTCTGTGCCTGAACTAAAATTAGTCATACTGAAAGTCTATAAACTATCAAATAATAATAATAATAGTAATAATGCTGCCAAAAACCATCAGCCTTGCAGAACTGAAATGATAAGAGGAAAAATAGCTGCTTTGGTGAGATTACTTGTAGATATGTATGAAAATTAAAAAAAAAAAAAAAAAAATCATGTAAGGTTAGGTCAGAATGTATGGCTGAAATCTCTTCATTCATTTTCTAACTGACCCCCTAATTTAAGTTTTCTGATTTAAGCAACCTCTGAAATAGCATGAAGTATAAGTAGATAAGTTCTGTGGCTGCACAAATTAGATGTTTTTTAAGGTATTCATGACTATGAAGTTATGATAGAGAAGATCTTTTGACTGAGGATCTCAATGTGCCTCATGCATATTCACTAATTAAGCTTCACAATAAGCTTGCAGGTTGAATAAAGAGTATGAAGTGACTTTTCCATGCATAAGGCCTTATCAGACTGGAAGACTCGTTCTGAATGCAGACCAATATTTTTAAAAAATGCAAAGACAATTCAACTTTTTAATTACATTAAAATGGGCATGCACACTTGATGAAGTGGCATTCTTAGAAAAGTTATCAGGAATTATGTAATGACCACAGGAGTCAGATTCCTTGTAATGCCCCCAGAAAATATATATATATATATATTTCCAAGTGTATCATTTCATAAATATTATGTTCTCAGACATGCTCAGCTGAATCAGGGGTAATTCACAGTAAGGACAGCTGTATTTTCCTCACCTGGTGCCAACATTGTCCAGGTATGTAACTTCTTTTTCAAGTGGAAAGTTAAAAATATATATATATATATTTGTTTGAACACAGGGTTTATAATTTACAGCATGGATGGAAGGATATAAATTACTGTGTTTTTTCCACTGGATCTCTCAATGCGTGAAATAAAGAAAAGAACAGTCCCCATGCCAGTAGTGTGAGTAGTGTGTTATTTAAGACAACATAAAGACTTGATGATCAGACTATGAGGATGTTCCTAAACAATAACAAAAAAAAATCTTTTTTTTTTTTTTCTTCAAAAATAATTTTCTACAAGTAGTTGGAAAACACTTTTTTTTTTTTTTTTTTTTTTTTTTTTCTCTTAGTAATAAATTTAGTCTGACCAACTCTCTCTTCCTATGGTGGGCAAGCAATGATATTCACTTCTCAGAAGGTATTTTGAGGTGGGATTTAAACAAGTGATTCAAGGATTGTCAGACAAAGGGATGGTGGAGACTGAAGTGTAAAGAATGGATTGGAGAATCACAGCAATGGGAATGCGATTAGTCTGTCTACAAATCTTACAGGAACAAAATATGTGCATATCTATAGAAACTATGAGATTATTGAAACTAGTAAAAATATTCTTACACAATAATTAGAGTGTTAACAACAGCAACAACAACAATAACAACAACAGCAATGCAGATCCCCACAGATATCTTGCTAGGAAATTATCCAGGGAGTTAGTTAACTGTCATATCCAGTGAATGTATTAAGTGAACATGGGTTATTCTGTTCCCAATTCAGTTTGATTGTTTGTCTGTCTTCCTTCTCAGGCATCTGTTTGGACAGATGTATGACACACATCTACATAAAATCACTGATAAAGTAAAAAAAAAAAATATATGCTAGCAATGCATATCTGAATTATCTGGACTACAAGAACAAAATAAGAAGAAAAAAAAAACAAAAAACTTTAAGTATAGGATAAATGTATGGGAATTAAAAAGAAAGAAGCAATGGGATGGATTTTTTTTTTTTTTTTCCTCTATTTATGTAATTCCATTTTATACTTCTCTCTCTCTCTCTCTCTCTCTTATTTTTATGTTTATTTATTTATTTATTCCAGCTGGGCATGGTGTCAGCTATGCCACATAGAGATTAAACTGTAGTGTGCATAGGGATAGATCTGTGCCTGTTCATTTCACCCCCTTTTCCCAATGTCTTCAGAGGAAGGCAGATTCCTTCTGGCCAGCAGTAGAGTGACTGTCAACATATAGACATGAGCTAATCATTCAATGGAATGGCTGGTTATGCTAAAGTGAGAGCCTGGGCCAGGTTTCCTAAGCAATACTCTTTGATACTCACAATTTAAATATTTATAATTTTGCATTTATAATTAATATATATACCTATGATAATACTAAGTGAGCAATAACTATGTATATGGTAGTTATTTGTGAATTTATTACCAAGAAAGCTGCTGAGAGAAGCTGGGAGTATATAACTGTATAGCTCAGTCTGATTTTATTTAGACAAAGAGAGCAACAGGGAACAATATAAAAACCCACTAGTGGAGGGCAAGGATTTGGGAATGCTACAGGCAGTAATACTAAGACAATATAGCCTAAATTTTCTCTTTTTAACTGGATTACTGAAGGATAAAAAGCAGCTACAGTGAGTAAAAGACCAAAAATGTAAGGAAGGCAACTAAAGGAATTGGAAAAAGGGTAAACTGAGGCTAAGAAACCTGTGACTGATTTGATTTGTGCATTTCTTTCACAACACAGCTGTAAAAACTTCAAAAACTTTGAGGCATCAGTAGAAGGCCAGATCTCATTTCATTCCCTCTTTTCAGCCAGTGAGAGGAAGTGGACTTTGTTCAACCTCTGCTGAGACTCTCAGTAAGGTTTTGGCTTCTGGACTGGGGTACTGGGTAATAGGATGTGTCATTGCTCCTAGTCAGATGCTCTCCTAAAGGACTGACTCTTAGTGTGTATCTCCACACAGCACTAATAATTTCTGCCTCTTTGGTGATCACTGGGAGAGACATCCAACATCTCTGTTTAATCTCTCTATTCCTTTATTCCTTCTGCTCCCATTGCCAAGAAATAACCAAGAAGGGGTTCCTAACAGAAAGCACACAGTACCTTTGGAAAACCATGCTACTTTACATGATTTATTTATTTTTTTTAAGCTCATAGTGTGACTAATACATTTAGGAACTACCTAACCCTTACTCTGTAGGCTCTGTGGTACTTTGAATGTCTTTTATTCTCTTGTTCTGCATGTAAAATAATGTATCTCTGATTATGAAATTCCCAAAGCTTCTTTTGTAGAAATAAATAACAATAATTACAGCAGTTTGTCTCCAAGAAATTACTCTGTTAAAAGTAAAATATATGTTCATTTCAAAGAGTTTCTTATTATACAAATATGGCACCTGTTTTCAGATGAGAGCAGGATAACAAATACTGTAGATTCAGAGAGCAGAGCAGGAAGTTATTAAAATGTGTTGATTGCTTTATGAAGAAGTTGCAAGCTTATGAATGCTTACACTGTGCAATTAGTGACTACCAGTGAAAACACACCCTCCTCAGGACATCAGCAAATCAATGAATTTCAATAAAGAAACAACTAAACCAATTAACAAGTGAACACAAAATCAATTATTGTGAAACAGGCTAGAACAAAACAATGACAAGTGTTAGTTTTAAAACAAGAGCAGGAAAAAAAATAGCATTTCAAAAATAAATAATAAAAAATATACATACATCATAAAAGTCTACATAATAAAAAAGTCCATACATATAAGAATGATATATCTTATACTAAGATTTGTGTATGCACATAAAACACATATGTAAATACAACATTTAAAACAAAACCTGCAATTAGTCCTACCTATGTACATTACATGCAGAGGAAGCTAGCCATAAGAGTATGTTCTGTAGTCCAGAGATCATAATTCTTTTTTGAAGGCTCACACACAGAAGCTTTCTGGCTTTTAAATTTTTATAACAAGGGTTATAAATGATCCAGGTGTACAGCCTCCAAATATCTGAATATAAGATCACTAGTTCAACAGATATACAGTCTTGCTCTTCAGAATGATGTCACAGGACATATTGTCCATGATAAAGATGCTGTGACTTTGCAGAAAGGAGTCTTCTTAGATGCCTGCTAATTAAGGAGCTAGTAAAGACATTCAGAGAGTCACTGCTTTTTATTAGATGGTTCCTGTTGATTACATTTGAAAGGCTAGATGGCAGCATTGTCAACTCTCATTATTTTTACATTTCCTGATATTTTCTATTTTCCTTAAAATGCCAGCTTTCAAAATACTAAATTTCCTTAAAAAAGCTCAAGGTTTCTTTAAAGCTATGTTTTCAGTTGTCTGGTGGTAGAACAATGGATGGAGCTTAGAGAAGGATGAAAAAACTGGAGAACTGGGGGAGTGGGGAGTCTAAGGATGCTTATGCAGCATAAAACCAACAGGATAATTTAAATCAACGAATAAATCTCTTAAAATGCTAACCAAAATGATAATGAGAACGAAAAAAATCTTCCAGTTTCCCCCTCAGAAATCTGAGGTAATTTACAATGCAGATGGAGAAAAGTATTTCCCTCTTTTATTCTCAGGATTAATTGATATTTTTAGGATATCAACTAGAGCCAGAATCTTAGACTTCCCAAGAGCTTTATCAACTTTTCTGTTCTTATCCTTTCTTCACTTTGGCCTATTGTCATTTTATATAATATCTTCAAGTCAGAGATCATCTATTTTTATATCGCTGCCAAATGCCAGGTACAACTCCAATGAAATAAATAAATGCTTTCAGTATTAATAATGTCAAGTATTCATTAAAAGCATTGTCACAACAACCTTCCAGGAGTAAATTCTTTTTATACTTGTAATCAGTTATGAAATATTCATCTGTTGTTGATCCTGTATACTGCAGTTAATTTGTCAGTAATTATATGAAGAAAGTTACTAAATTTACACAGTGCTTAAATACTTATGCTGCTACCAAACCCATACTTGGATTGTGAGATATCCACTACCTAATATATTTCAGCTTTCAGTTAAATATATCATTTAAACTATATCATCTGTTTTGTTTTTTGTTTGTTTGCTTTTTAGTTTCTTTAAATGATGTTAATCTTTTTTATTGCTGCATTAAATTTCTTCACTTATTTCAAATCCAAAAAACTCATTATATAGTAAAGTAATTAATGGTATAGTTTATTGGTATAAACTCTGTCAAAGTAATATTCTTCAGCCTTGGTTAATTTTTTTATTTTTATTTTTATTTTTTTCACATTCACCTTTCAACTACTGATTCTGTATTTCATCCTTTGCATGATTACTCTAGGATATTTTTGTTCAGTCTTCATCCTGGAAACACCTAAAACACTTGCAGATAAGGCATGGATCCCGGTATACTTTAAACCAATTGTGTATTCATTTTGCTAAATTCCTTTCTTAGAGATTCATGCCCTCAGCATAAACAGCCACTGATTTTTAGAGACATTAAAGTCAATGACCTCTCCTTAAGATGAAATTAAATTGGGTAAACCTTTAGTTTTAGCCAATCTTTAATTAAATTTAGCACAAACAATTGCTTCAACTGTTATTCTTTAAAATATATGTTGAGGATACAGAAGACAGCTAGGTATTACTACTAGTAGTATAGAGAATTAATTTGTTAAATAAGCTATAGAACTTGCTATAGAAAAACAATTATAGAAAGCACATGTTTTTTGAACCACATATAACCATGGTAATTAACGTATAGTGATATCCATTATATACTATGTATGAGAACATCTATATGTACTTTCTACATATAATAGAAAATACATAGTACATACCTCACCTCGAGTACTGTGTGCAGTTCTGGGCACCACAGTACAAAAAGGCATTCAGCTGTTGGAGAGTGTCCAGAGGAGGGCGATGAAGATGGTCCTAGAAGGGAAGACATATGAGGAGTGGCTGAGGTCACTGTTTAGCCTGGAGAAGAAGAGGCTGAGGGGGGACCTCATCACAGTCTACAACTTCCTTGCGAGGGGGACTGGAAAGGCAGGTAACCTATTCTCCTTAGTCACCAGTGATAGGACCCGTGGGAACGGTGTTAAGCTGAGGCAGGGGAAGTTTAGGCTGGACATCAGGAAGAGGTTCTTCACCGAGAGGGTGGTTGCACACTGGAACAGGCTTCCCAGTAAAGTAGTCACTGCACCAAGCCTGTCTGAATTTAAGAAACAATTGAACTGTGCACTTAGTCACATGGTCTAAACTTTTCGGTAGACCTGTGCGGTGCCAGGAGTTGGACTTGATGATCTTTATGGGTCCCTTCCAACTCAGAATATTCTATGATTCTATGATTCTAATATATGGAATGCCAATGAAAATGATAGTTGTTAAAGATGCAATGATGAGTAAAAAAAAAAAGTGTTTTTTGCTTGTTTATTTTTCAGAAAATGCTATTTCCACTATATATAAGTAAAATCATAAATAAATAGAATATGTTTATGCATGCATGTATGCATGTGTATTTATTTATTTTTATTTATCTCATACAATTTTGTTCTCAAATTTAGATTTTATGTCAGGTCATACCTATATGATATAATTTTATGTGGTTCTCCAGAAGAGTGTTGTTTTAGTGGATAACATTTAGCATCAAAATGGAAGGGTCTGGTATGTTAGGAAAAGTAAACCAGATATATTTATCCTTCCTGCACAATAGAAGGAGAGATGGAAGAAAGAAAAGAGTATGCAGTCTGAATATCAGCAATAATTGCCTAATAGCCAGGACGTTAAAAGGTTTCAAGTTTTTAGTTTATACTTTAAAACAGTGAGATTTTTAAGCAGTACATAGAGAGAGCTCAGAAGTTTCAGCTTCATTGCATGTGTTACTTAGGCACCCCAGGACAAAATAATTCAGAGTATACTGCTGGGAGCTACTTACAATTGGAAAAAGAGAATGATTTTGTAACCTAACTCTTACGGCTTCTTTACAGACTGGTGCTTTTGTGCCAGTAGCAACCTGCCTGAGTAAAAAGTGTGTAAGAGCTGTGGGATTTGGTCATATTCTCCTTTGTATCTGTAGTTTTCCAATCCAGTATGAGTCATCACAATCTCTCTCAATAACTATCACTTCATGCACCCCAAGGAAATGAATATGAAGACTGTTATTTTTAATATGTATTCTCAGGTCTTAGGAAGATATTGATTTAATATTATGGTCTTTTGCCACACCCCATTTCTACTTAGCTCAGATTCTATTTTCTATCCATAGTTTGAAGTTCTCATTAGAAGATAAAGAGTTTGAACACGCTGCACTTCTTTCTTTCTCCCCCCAGTTTTCAATGAAAAGGGGAAAAAATAGATTCTGCACTTGATAAAAATATATTTTGATGACCTGGAACACATAGGAGATTTCTGAATGTTATGTGAAGTTGACCCACTACCCATCAATGGTCCCAAATAAAACAAAATAAGCAAACATGGGTTAATGCTGAGAAAACTTAGAAATCCTGAGGGTGATCTCTACTGCTTGATGATGCATTAGCTCCCTGTGTGTAAAGCAAGCAGAGACCAGAAGTGATTTAGCGATTCGTTTAAAGCATGTGTGGTTTCTGTAATTTTGGTTTTTGATTTCTATGTTCATAGTATTAAGCTGATAAAAACAAATGGATAAATTTAAACCATGGCTTCAGGCATGTCACACTGAGTTTATAATTGCATTACATTTTAAGTGCATCTGGGTTATGAAATGACAGTACTTTAATAAGCACCTAAACAAAAAATTCTCCTAAAAAGTAAAAAACTCAATCAGCAGTTGCTAAGGTTTGCTTATATCTTTTTCCCCTCTTTTGACAAACATTTCCTACTGCTGTTGACTGGTTGGGTGAAGTCTCCTAACAACAAGTTTTTGACTACCATTTCACTGACACAAAAGAGATGATCAGCTCATTTTGGAGTTTCTCTCTGTTATCTTCGCACATATATTCAGCTGTTTCCCTTAAGAGCAGCCTTTTCCTCTGTGGAGGAAATGTACCTTCCTTGTAAGAAGGTACCTGGTTTTGTTGTTGTTGTTGTTTATTTGTTTGTTTTCCCCCAAAAGACCTTATCATTCTAATAATTTGATTTTGGGAATAGAAAGGAATTTGAAGCCTCTTTAAAATATGGTTAAAAAAAAAAAAAAAAAAAAAAAAAAAGAGAGAGAGAGAGAGAGAGCAGCTACAAGGAGCTCTTGGGAAAACTTAAATAGAAGAAGAAAAAATACATAGTGTGCAAGAAGGGACAGGCCACTTGGGTGGAATATAGAAACATTGTTAGAGAATGAAGGGATGCAATGAGGAAGGCAGGCCAAGGCCTGGTTAGAATTAAATTTAGCAAGAGACATCAAGGACAACAAAAAGGGCTTCTTCAAACACATCAGCAGCAAAGGAAGACTAAGGAAAATATGGGTGCACTGCTAAATGAGGTGGGTACCTTGGTGATGACAGATACAGAAAAGACAGACTTACTGAATGCCTTCTTTGCTTCAGTCTTCACTGCTAAGGCTAGCCCTCATGCACTACCAAGCCCAGAACCAAGAGAAAAAACCTGAAGAGAAGACTTTCCCTCGGTTGAAGAAGATTCGGTTAAAGGTTGCTGCAGCAAGCTATACATCCAGAAATCTATCTGCCCTGATGTGATGCACCTGAGGGTGTGGAGGGAGTTGGCAGATGTGATTGCTGGGCTGCTTGCTATCATCTATCAGCATTCATGGTAATCCAGAGAGGCCCCAGATAACTGGAGATGTGCTGATGTGATGCCCATGTATAAGAAGGTTCGTAAGGAGGACTCAGGGAACTACAGGCCTGTTAGCCTGACCCTG
Source organism: Oxyura jamaicensis (assembly GCF_011077185.1). Lineage (NCBI taxonomy): Eukaryota > Metazoa > Chordata > Aves > Anseriformes > Anatidae > Oxyura > Oxyura jamaicensis. The sequence goes on along the minus strand of NC_048894.1, from coordinate 112,620,792 downwards.
GTGCCAGGAAAGGTGATGGAACAGGTCAACTTGAATGCAATCACTCAGCATATGTGGGACAGTCAGGCCCAGCCAGCACGCCTTCATGAAAGGCAAGTCCTACCTGACCAACCTCATCTCCTTTTATGACTGGGTGACCCACTTGGTGGATGAAGGAAAAGCTGTTGAAGTAGTCTACCTAGACTTCAGCAAAGCCTTTGACATGCTGTCCCAAAGTATTCTCCTGGATAACCTGGCAACCCATGGCTTTGACAGCTACATTATTTCCCGGGTTAAAAACTGGGTAGATAGCGAGGCCCAGAGAGTGGTATTGAATTGAATGAAATCCGGCTGTCGACCAGTCATGAGTGGTGTTCCCTGGGGGTCAGTGTTGAGGCCCACTGTCTTTTATATCTTTACTGATGATCTGAATTAAGAAATTGAGTGTACTGTCTGTAAGTTTGCAAACACCAAGTTGTTGGGAAGTGTCAGTGTGCCAGAGGGTAGGATGTGCCAATGGGATGAGGTTCAACATGGCTAAGTGTCACTTTGGTTACAACAACCCCATGCAACACTACAGGCTTGGGGCAGAGTGTCTGGAAAGCTGTGCAGAAGAAAAGGATCAGAGGGTGCTGATTGATGCTCACCTGAATGTGAGCCAGCAGTGTGCCTAGGTGTCCAAGAAGGCCAATGGCATCCTGGCTTGTATCAGGAATAGTGTAGCCAACAGGACCAGGGAGGTGATTGTCCCCCTGTAATCTGGTGAGGTTGCACCTTGAGGACTGTGTTCACTTTTGGGCCCCTCAGTACAAGAAGGACATCGAGGCCCTGAAGCGTGTCCAGAGAAGGGCTACAAAGGTGTTGAAGTGCCAGGAACACAAGTCCTATAAGGAGTGGCTGAGGGAACTGGGGTTATTTAGTCTGGAGAAGAGGAGGCTCAGAGGAGACTTTATTGCTCTCTACAGCTACCTGAAAGGAAGTTGTGGGGAGCTGGGGGGTGGACTTTTCTCACAGATAACTAACAATAGGACTAGAAGGAATGGCCTCAAGTTGCACCAGGGGAGGTTTAGTTTGGAAATTAGGAGACATTTCTTCTCAAAAAGAGTAGTCAAGCATTGGAATAGTTTGCCTAGGGAGGTGGTGGCATCACTGTCTCTGGGGGTGTTTAAGGAAATGTTGGACTTGGTGCTTAGGGATATGGTTTAGTGGGTGACATTGGTGATAGCAGTATAATTGGACCTGATGTTCTTGGAAATCTTTTTCAACCTTAATAATTCTATGATTCTATGATTCTATGAAATCCAAATTCTATGTTAAGGTTAGACAAAGTTTCATTTGTATTTTCAATATAATTGATATTTTAAGAATATTTATTATATTAAAAAATACCATTTCCTAATTACACGTTGACCTGTTTCTCTTCTATTTGGATTCAAATCTCTGAATATACATCTCTGCTGAAGAAATTAGGCATATATAGAGAGAAGACTGAAGTCCAATTCCTTTTAAAATTGCATCAGTATGGCTTTGAAGTTTCCTCACATTTTTCAAAATACTAAGAGATTATAGCATTTCAGTGATCTACATAACATCACTTCTTACTTTAGCAGCTTTTAATAGTTCCTCTGCATGCAGCTGTTTGAATTTCCTGTTAGCTTGCTGACATGTTTTTGGCCATTATTGAAGAGACTTGGTTCACTCAGAAACCTAATAAGCATTTAGGCTTTACAATGAAGAAAGATTAGACTATCACAGAATCACAGAATCACAGAATTGTAGGGGTTGGAAGGGAACTCAAAAGATCATCGGGTCCAACCCCCCTGACAAAGCAGGTTCCTCAGAGCAGGCTGCCCAGGTAGGCGTCCAGATGGGCCTTGAATATCTCCAGAGAAGGAGACTCCACAACCTCCCTAGGCAGCCTGTTCCAGTGCTCCTTTACCCTCACTGTGAAGAAGTTCTTTTGCATGTCGGTGCGGAACTTCCTGTGCTCTATCTTGTGGCCATTTCCCCTTATCCTATCCCCACAAAGCACTGAGAGGAAGTTGACTACATCCTTCTGTCTCCCACACCTCAGGTATTTATACACATTAATGAGATCCTCTCTCAGTCTTCTCTTCTCCAGGCTGAACAGACCCAGGTCTCTCAGCCTTTCTTCATAGGGAAGATACCCCAGGACCCGTATCATCTTCGTGGCCCTGTGCTGCACTCTTTCCAGGAGATCCCTGTCTTTTTTGTACAGGGGAGCCCAGAACTGGACACAGTACTCCAGGTGAGGCCTGACCAGGGGGAAGGATCACCTCCCTTGACCTGCTGGCCACGCTCCTTTTAATGCACGCCAGGATCCCATTAACCCTCTTGGCCACGAGGGCACACTGCTGGCTCATGGTCAACCTGTCGTTCACCAGGACCCCCAGGTCCTTCTCCTCAGAGCAGGAGCAGTCTCCTCTCTCTTCAGCAGGTTGTCCTCCAGCCTGTACTGATACTTCCTGTTGTTCCTTCCCACGTGCAGGACTCTGCACTTGCTCTTATTAAACCGCATTTGGCTTCTTCCTGCCCATTTCTCCAGCTGGTCCAGGTCTCGCTGAATGGCAGCACAGCCTTCTGGCGTGTCAGCCACTCCTCCCAGCTTTGTGTCGTTGGTGTACTTGCTGAGGACAGACATTATTCCCTCATCAAGGTCGTTGATGAAGATGTTGAACAAGACCGGACCCAGCACCGACCCCTGGGGAACACCACTAGTCACAGGTCTAAGCAAACTGAAGCAAACTGAAGATGTGCAGACAGCTTGGTTTAGTCCTACACTACTTCAAAACACAAAGCAAAACAAAAACAGGAGCCTAGAGCAGGCCTAATTTGCAATTTCCAAACTATATATAAATTTACCATAACTGGATAGGAAGTATGTCCTATTTCTGTTATAAAAATGTATTATATTGAATAAAAGAAGATTCCATGGAGTCTATAGGGTGTATGCTTTGCTATCTCAATATTAGACAATAACTTTACTATTTATTGATTATTTCTTCTTCTCAGTGACAGTTTAACTATAGGGAGAGGATTTTTTCACACTTATAATCATTCATTATCATTAGTAAAGACTGTGTGTTGAGTCTTTGAAAATAATTCTGATAAGGCAGAAGTAGGATAACAGAAACCAGCTTCTTATTTTCTGTGCTATACCAGTTGTATAGTACACTGGGAAATGCAAGAAATTACTTCTTTGATCAAAAAAAAAAAAAAAAAAAAAAATCTAACTATTTCAAATTGAACTGATCCTAGAGAGAAAAATCAGGTGTGTTACACAACTTAGTCCATGTCTGACCCAGATTCAAAACATAAAATAGAGTTTCTGAACCAATTAGTGCTCAGTACACATTCCTGTCTATGAGGGTAAACCAACAGGGAGGAAACATTACTAAAAATCATGCTGTTATTAAAAGTACCATTTTTAATTATTATTTATTTTATTATTATTATTATTCATAGGAATGGAGAAGGAGCACTAAGAATCCTGAAATTGTGTAAGAAATTGCAGAGCTAAATACGTCTGCTTATATCTCAAATAGGTTGGGTTTCCCTAAATTTGACTTTTTGTTATTGGAGTGAACATTAGTGAAAAGAAATATGAAGTCGACCTTTCCTTGTGCAGGTGCAGACTAAAGAAAGAATGCGTGTCTTTACAGAATAGAGAACTTTTTCCAAAATCCCCATGATATCCACATCCTTTCCACATCCTTCACATTCCACCAGTAGAGCGGTAGGATTTTTACAGGTTTTAAAGAGTGGGAGTGAGAGTCAGATAATAAGTCATTTGACAGAGAGTTTTAGGCAGAATTTTCATCTTCTGAAGACAGTTTCTGAAGAGCCATTTGGGGACAGAAAAGAGCGTCTTTACACCCACAAAGAGGAAAAGCTAAATTCCATCAATGAAAGCAGGAGTAAGCAATGGAGTGTTCCTCAGTGGTCTGATGCAGTATACATCTTTCTGCTCCAGCTGTGCACTTACGTTCTATGAGCTACATGCAGTGTGCTTAGTCTGTCCTTTTGATGTTTCATTGAAAATCCCACAAGTCAGTGACAGCTTCCCTGGAAAGTGAAATCAAAGCTGCCAATATGTTGGGTTGGAGGAAGAGTCTGAAAAAGAAAATTAAGCTCAGGAAATGACACCGAACTTTGTTCTTATTTTTGGTAATAGCTATCTCTTCATAGCAATGCTATGGTGCAAAAAGGATAAAGGTTGTTTGAAGTTTACAATCTTTTTGTTGACCAGCTTTAATACATAGCATTTTTATTGCAGTAGTACTTATAAAACATTTTATATCTGTTAATGGTGCTGGTAAAAGGTGGGGAGAAGCTGCTAATTTGGTAGGTATTTTCTAATTCTGACTTAATTCCACCTTAGAACTTAGAAGGAAAATGGTCATTCTTAGATCCATTTGCTTTTTAATTGTGAAAAATTTTGGCTTATATTTGTTAAAGGAAACATTTTTTTGTGTGGTAATAAATAAATAAATAAAATCTATCATTTAAAGCTTTTAAAGAAATATAGGGAAAGAATCCAAACCAGACTGTGTGTGTATACGCGGAAAGTAACAAAAATCACCACAAACTCAAATTTAAATAAAGAAAAATTGAAGTATTTAATGAAAAAATGCAAAAGTGGTATATATATATACTAAGATGACTTCTAAAATATAATTAATAATAATAATAAAAATGCACTGGAGCTCTTTAAGGATTCATTTGATTCAGATAGAACCACAGATGTTTCATCTACAACTTAATTTCTCTTTAATCTTTTATGATCTGTTGGAACATATTGATAGCATTATCATAGAATCATAGAATGGCTTGGATTGGAAGAGACCTTAACGATCACCAGTCGCAACACCTCTGTCATGGATAGGGATGCCACCCACCAGATCAAGTTGGCCAAGGCCCCATCCAATCTGTCATTGAACACCATCCACAATTTCTCTGGACAACACGTTCCAGTGTCTCACCACCCTCTGAGTAAAGAATGTCATCCTAACATCTAATCTAAATATCCCCTCTTTTAATTTAAAACTATTACCCCTTGTCCTATCATTATCTGCCTGAGCAAAAAGTTGCTCTCCATCTTTTTTTTCTAAGCCCCCTTTGAGTACTAAAAAGATGCAATAAGTATTGAAAAGTTGTCATACGTCAGTTATATGTTATAAAATGAGCTAACCTAAACTAGAAAGGGAATCAACCAGTTCTCTATCTTATTTCTCATAAGTGTCATAATTCAGCATAATGGACCTGTTATCACAATGGACAAATTCTTTTGAATTTTCTTAAACCATCTCTATGCAGTTGTTTGGTGTGTTCGCTTGTATCTGCACTGATTTTCTAATTTTCCTCAAGGATATCCCAGAATAGTCTATAACATTTCACAGTACTGTGGGAGCAGTTTAGTATACTGAAGCAAGAGCTAGGGTCCATGTCTTCAGCATTAACAACTATCCACCAGTTTTAAGGAAGTTTTAAGGACTCGGTTTCTACCAGCTTAATGTGGCTATCTATGGACTAAACTCAAGAACATTATGCAAGAAGGAGAATAAAAGAGCAGAAGTTGCCTGTAAATACAAAAAGTTTGAAGAACTACTGCTAAGACTGCCTACAAACCTATCTGCCTTTGTAGGATATTTTGAGTCCTTTCTAGGAATAATGCTGCACTGTGCTATTTTACCAATATTTGTCATCTGCAGGCATAATTTATAGAAACACCTTGGCCCAGCACTGCAGGCTTAGGCAATCCTTTTTCCACCACGCATGGGTGGAAACAAGAGGAAGCAAAAGCCTGATCTTCCATCTTGTTCTTTGCTAACCTTCTTTTTCACAAAGTCATGAAACTTACCCCCAAATTAATAACCATTTAAATGAGTACATGTACAGATGTACATCTACAGCATATCAGAAGGCTTTTTTTCTAAGTCCTGGTTGAATGTTCAGAAGAGACAGTGATTGCAGCTGAAGTTAATGGCTTTTATCAATAACAGGTTCGTCCTGAAATTTAAGCATGTCAAATTGCTGAATCTCATGTTAATTGTGAATTGAATTTCTCAAATTTCTAAATATCAGCAAATATGCACCTGTTATGCCCAGAAGCAAAAAACTCAGCATATGATTATGATCAGAGAGGAATACTGCTGTGATTCACAGCTACTCCTGTTTACTTTTGCTTACTATATGCTGAAAACATATTAAGAAACAAAAAATAGATAAGCTGGCTGAAACTGGAAAGGGAAACTTTAGTCCTACATCTTAGTACACTGCAAATGATTTAATATAGCATATAGGTTTAAATATGACTTAAAGTGATAGCTTAATCTTTCAGTCATTTTGTCGTGTGCAGTAGGCCTGGGATTACCCACTGCAGAACTGAAATTCTTTGGCTGGAGAAAGCATCTTGCTCCTCACCTGCTTCAAGATAAATAATATCACTTCAATGAGATTAGAGCCATTACTCTTCCTGACCTGACCCAAGTGGTACAAATGGGATTTTAAAGACAGTGTCTGCTCAAAGATCCAACAGAATGATGAGGTGCACAGAACAGCTACCACAAGGAATCAGCAGTTGATAGACTGTCAGTGTTATAAAGAAGATACACTATTATGTTTAGCTATTATCCCAGAAGAAGATTATAGTCATAGATCTTGACCTTTAATTAAATGAACAGCACAAAGAGAGAAAGAAAAATAAACAAACAAACAAACTTGTGAGGAAAAAAAAAAAAAAAAAAAAAAAAAAAATGGCAGCTTTACTGTCTTGGTAGCCAGTCAATGAAGCTGAAAAGCAACAGTGAACAATGTGATTTCTTACAGATTGCTTTTTCCTTTTTCCTTCGGTTGGTGAAGGGGCAAAAAGTGTTGACAACAGAAGAAAATGATGACATTCATGAAAATTATGTTTTACTGGCTAAGCAGAAAAATAACTCTGGATTTTCACTGTAAGGAAAGGAAAAGAAAGAAAAGAAAGAAAAGGAAAGACAGAAAGACAGAAAGACAGACAGACAGACAGACAGACAGAAAGAAAAGCAAGGAAGGAAGGAAGGAAGAAGGAAAGAAGGAAAGAAAAAAGGAGAGAAAGAAGGAAAGAAAGAAGGAAAGGAAGGAAGGAAGGAAGGAAGGAAGGAAGGAAGGAAGGAAGGAAGGAAGGAAGGAAGGAAGGAAGGAAGGAAGGAAGGAAGGAAGGAAGGAAGGACAAATGAAAGAACGAAAAAGAAAATAATATTTTATTATTATTATTATTATTTTAATAATAATAATAATATTCTTTATTTATAGTCTTATAATATTCTTTATTTATAGTCTTTGTTTTTACTCTGAAGAGAACTACTTCACTTGTTCTTGAACATGAATAAACACATGAATAAACACAGGATAAACTTTTGCATTCACTTGTCCTGAATGTTACTACCCATGGGCCACAGTATTGCAGGATAGAAATGCCCATCACGTTCTCTTAGAACATGTACTTGGAAAATGTGAGGCATTTTCTAAGCATTGGAAAATATACATAATGAGAAAAAATATTGGTGATTTTTGAAGGTTATGCAAAAAAACAAAAATATATTTGCTTATGTGGTTGGGGTAAGTTTGTTTCTTAAACTTTCATCATCCAGGAACAATCTCATAGAATAATACATGGCTGGAACTAGTCCTAAATTACTCATGTTTATTCAGAGTGAACTATACCTTACTTCATGATCAGTCCTTAGATAACGTTCTTGTTGCAGAATAAGTTTGTGCAAGCATGCACACAGCACACAGTACAAGCTAATTTGTCAATTATTTGTGAAGAATGTGACAAGAATTGCCAAGTTCTCATAATTAAATGTTTGTTAAGAGAAGACAAATCTGCTTCATTTAATAACACTTAAAATCTTGATAGATTCAGGATCAATTTGCTCTTAATCTGATCATCAGTGTGCTGTGAAAAGGGAATTCAAAAATTCTGGAAGTCTCCATTGATATTTATTTTTCCAGTGTCTCCGACCTGCACTATAAAAGTTGCAATATATTAAAAAGTGCCATGACTGAGAATTTTGAAGATGCCAAGAATAAATTGAGACTCTATTTCAGTGAATGCCAAGACGAAGACCTGCATAAAAAATGGGAAACAGGTATAGCTATCAATATAGTTGACAAAAATCTCAGTCGATTTAAAACAGGTTCTACAAACTACATTGATGGTGGGCCTTATGATGAGTATTAAAATATTATGTTTAATATCTTATATCAGAAAAAGTCTAATGCAATTTACTGTAACTTATTTCAACTATTTGAATTTGAAGAGATTTCCCAGGCATTGTGGAGAAAGAGTATATCTCATAACTGAGTCATAACTGCCTGAGTAATGAGATTTTTGTTTTCCAACAAAACAAGGAGCTGCTACTTCAAGCAATGTGAAAACATCTAAAAATCTAGCACAATAGTGGGTTCTTGCATTTTTGGGTTCATCTGTAACATGGTTCCATGAGTGGCACTTATTCACCTGTATATAGGGTCATGCCGCTATTATTATAGCAAACTGCAGAGGTCAGTCCTGTAATTCCATCTGTAGTACCGAAGGCTTTTATCGGCCGAAGACCTGATTTTCAATCTCTGGTCACGAGCAAGATGGCAGTTGTCATATAATACAACTGCTTATTATAGTAGCCTAGTAACTTCCATTTGAATAAGGAAACAGTTCTGGAGTTTGAAATGAAATAACAGCAAAGATATGTGATATCATAATTTAATGGAATGTGCTTTCACCTTTGGGAGCCTAACTGTAACTTTTGAATTGGTCATCTGAATCATCCATTTTAATGAGACCCTTGTTATTTATTTATCAGTGCATAATAGCTTTCTTCACAAAACTGTAACATGCTGTCAGCCTCTACATAAGAGAGCCAGAGGTTTGGAATAATAGAGACATTTACCCTTAAGGATTAAAATAATTGAGTATCTAGGTAGATTGGCAAAATATCTGCCTAAAACATTCACCCTTACAAGTCTTTCACTTTAGTATACATCAAATATACATATGGATGTTCTCATTCACATGATATCAAATCATATTGGCAGGCAACTTTGATTTTCTGTGGCTAAAGAGGATTACTGGCAATTATTTTAAGGAGAGAAAAATTTCATATGAAGTTCCGCAGAAATTTGAGTTATGAAAATGATTATAAATAACACCTATGGACCCCACCACACAATTAATTTTAAACTAATTCCAAAAAAAAAAATAAAAGTTAAAGAAGGCTACTAAGACACAGGGATGAGCTGTCTCAAATATAAGAATTTACACATGAAAGCCCTTATTCATGTGAATAATCACATCAGACTTCATCAAAGTGCTCACACAAATAAAGCTTTGCAAGATCAAGCTAGTATTTTGCTGAATATCGTTAAAATCAATGACATTCAAGAAATGAGAGACACAGAACAATGATTTCACAGTATTAAACATTAAATCTATGATCAAATATTAAATGGAGGGTTAGAGAAAATGACTAAGATACATTGCTTTTAATTGTGTAAGTTATGGACCCAACTGATGGTTTCATTTGTAAAAGGAAAATAATTTGCAAGGTTAATTGCAGTGTCACCTCACCATATCCAGTTGTTTTTCATGTTGTGCAAAGCAAATGTGAGCAGATGGACAAAATGAACATCTGGCAGAGAGAAGCAAGATCAATGCTGATGACAGTCTTGACTGATTTCTTTCAATGTGCACACAAAATAATTGGTGACAGAAAAGGGAGTCAGAAATAAAGCTCTAAGACTAGTGATTTTTTGTTGATGCTGTTAGAGAGCAAACTGACTTCAGTAGCTCTCCCTGCCAAAGTCTGTAAGGACTTATATCTTTAAAAAAATTGTGATAATTGGCTTTTATACAACAATATATGTCCTTAAAGTGAGTGACAACCTCATGCAGTTTTCTTCATTCACATTTCATTTGATTTCTAAACCCACCAGACCCTAACTTAAGCTTGATTTGTGTAAATGTGTGTCTGTGAATTATGTGTAAGGTTCTTCCTTTTCATCCAAATATCACCATGTGAAAACATATATGGTAGATCCTATGAACCTCTAGTTGTTTAACATGACAGGCAGCTAAACACAACATAGCCATTTGCTCACTATCTCACTAGGGGTAGAGGAAAACACCACCTGTGCACTCACTCCATCCACTAATCAACCCAATCCCCATTTTGATAGCCTTCAGGCTTCTCTCAGGGATTTCATCACTGCCAGCCTGAATTATCAGTAATAGATAAAAATCAGAAGGGTGAACCATGACAGGAAGTTTTGTGGTAATGTCTCTGACCCAAGACCCAGAGAGGCAGCAGACTTCCCTATGGTAGGGTCTGGCCAATGTAGGGGGCCCTCTGACCCCCTCAGAAGGGAGTCATCTATAACAATTACCCTTCTTTCCTTCTTGGTGGAGTAAGTCTTGAGGAATGGAGTCGACTTCCTTGCCCTAGACAACTTCCTGTGTGGAGCTTCCCCCACATCCTCACCTATTAATCCCTCAAGCTCCAAAGCCTCAAACCGGTTGTGTAAGGGTACCTTGACCTAGCCAAACTGATCTCCTGCTCCCCTTTCCCACTTTTTGCATGTTGGGATTGAGAGTTTTCGTGCCCTAAGAGAAAAAAAGGGTCTTCAAATATGTCTCATTTGTTCCTTTATCTCTGAAGCAAGTTTTCAAAGGGATACTATGTCCTAGTGCCCTAAACAGACAAATTTTTACCTTTCTGAGGTTTAGTGTCTTGACTCTACTTTTAACTATGCTCAAGATTGAGAATTCTACCAGGGAATGATTACTGCACCCCAGTCTTCCTCCAGTCTTGACATCTCCAGTAAGTTCTTCTGCATTAATAAGCAACTAGTCCAACAATGTCTCTTTTATAGCTGGGCTCTCTACCACCTGGACAAGGAAATTATCCTCAGTGTACTCCAGTAAGTAGTCTCCTGGACTGCTTGCAATTTTCTGTTCTGCTTTACCAACAGAAGTCAGGGTGGTCAAAATCATCTAGCAGGATCAAGATCTGTGAGCATGATGCTTCCTGCAGCTGAAGAAACAACTCTTCATCGACATCCTCTCCTTGATTCGGTGACCTGTAGTAGAAACCACCAACAGAGTTTCTTTTGTTAGCCTGGTCTCTAATTTTCACCAATAAGCTATTGACCTGCTGCATCTGGAATACTGTATGTAGCTCTGGAAATGCCCAGCAGAAATAAGAAGTCAACAATCTGGAAAGAGTCTGGTGGCAGCTTCCTTTTGCTGGAGCAGTCTGAAAACAGAATTTGGTTAACTTGCAGAAGGTTAACAGAGGTTAACAATTGCTTGAAGAAAGAGGTTGAACCAGAAGTTCTGTAGTCTTTGGCAAATTTTCACTATTTTGTTTCCATAGTCTGAAAGCCAGGATTGATTCTATTCAGATCAGTATTCCAGATATCCTGAGGTTTAAAGGGCAGAGTTCTAGGGATGGTATTAGAGAATTTCTGAAACTGACATATTTCACAAATGTGAATTTTTATGTTGCTTTAACATACAGCCTTTTCTCTCTGATGGAGAGACAAAAAAGAGCTTCTATGCATACAGCTATGCCTGGGAGCTGTTCCCAAACAGTTTATCCTGGCTATCATTTTTTTTTTTTTTTTCTCACTTAATATTTTTTAAACCAGTTCATCAATTCTGATTAGCTAAAGACATATCTGTATGTGTGAGAGGGAACACAAAGTATAGATGATTTTTCTCTATCTGCATACATATTTGTGACAAGCAGTGCTGTATAAGTCTAAATAAATAAATAAATAAATAAATAAATAAATAAATAAATAAATGAAACTTGCTGAAGAGACGTGGACTTGCTTATTTTTAACTTGCAGTAGAGGAGAATGTATGCATACAGAAAGTGAGGTTGATAAGCTGAAGGAATGGATTAGCTGCTGCCATATTTGCTGAATAATGACTGAGGATTACAACGATCAAAAGTTTTTTCTACTGTGTTTCCACTGTGTGATAACAGTGGGCAATAGCCATTTGATTCTTTCAACATAGTTACTACATATATCAGTTACTATAATAATGTTAAATCTTTTGGACAGTAGATGAGAGAACATTTGAATTTCTCTTTCTCTTTTCTTTCTCACTGTTTCCTTGTACTACTTGTATCAGGGAACTTATTACCAGGGTACCAGCATTCCTTCCTATGCTGGGCATTGCAGCACAATGTGAGAGTAGGAGCTTGAATTTCCACATGGTTTTCTGGGGAACATATTAGTTTTCCTGCTGGGACCTGCAGGACCCTACCTGCACAGCTCTGGCTCTTCCCAGGTGAAGATGCAGCAGCCAGGAATAAACCTACATCCCACTCTTCTTGGTTCCCTATAATTTCTCTCAAGAAGTTGTGCAGGAGGCAGTGAAGATGAAAAACAAGTTAGGAGGTTTAGAACAGGTCCCTAAGTCCTGTAAAGCAGCTCAGGTTCAGCACCAGATTTTTATCAGAAGTGCAAGTAACAACAGTGCTTAATTGTTTAATTATTATTTGCTTGCATATGCTTGGAAAATCCGTTCTTTTTGCATTAATATTCAACTCACAACTGTTTATGAAATTTCTGTACTTTTTTTGTTTGTTTGTTTTGTTTTGTTTTGTTGTCTGAGGATTGTAACAAGGTAATTTTCTGAGGAGGTCCCCAAGGCCAGATTTGTAAGATGGTCAACTAACCTGAGACAGGAAACCTGCAAGCATGCTTCTAGATAGAGCTAAAAGCAGCTTTCTAAAACCTGTGGGGCTTTATCAGCTGTAGCCCTCTCAATGACTTACTGTAGCACTTTTATTTTGATAAGGAGAGATGAAAAAGCAGAAGACCTTATGGCCAAATGTAAGCCCTTCTAAAAGAAAAACAATATGCATAAGAGCACAGACAATAGCATGCACGGCACTGAAGAGAATTAGAATGAGTAGTGTCAGGTTAACAGAAAATAAATAAATAAAAAGGGAAAATATTAATGGTTCATAAGAACTCGGAAATGTTTTACAGTCTACAAGAAAAATGTGTTGCAGCAAAATGGCCTTTTACTGGCATTTTTTTTCTTTATAACTAAAAGGCTGGAAAATGTAAAATAGTGAAAAGATCATGGTGTTTAAAGTCATGAACATCATAATCCACTCAGAAAAATGTTGCATTCTCTGATGGGGGTTCAGAAGGAAGTTAGAACTTCCTTCTGAAGAATAACCTTAAAAATTATTAGGCAATATTTAAGACATTAAATAGATATATATGAAATATGTATACACTTTTTTAAAAAATATTCAGAATTTAAAAATTAGATAGGCCAGTGAAGGTCTCAGGTTTCAAATTGAAATATACCAGATTTCTCCAAAATCTGATGAAATAAAGATGGTAAGTGAAGCTCTGTAAATAGCAAAATAAAAAATTATTTGTGACTAAGAGATAATAATGCCAGAAGACACATTGCCTTACATTAAGAAGTCTTTAAGTTATATGTGTGGAAAGTATTGCTGATATCACAAAAGAGCGCATAGAAATGAAATTCTATGTTGAAGAGGGGAAAGTACAATATTGGTGTTATGCCATGAATCATCTGGTGGGTATGACAAGTGTGACAGGTTAAGAGCTATTTGAAAAGCTGTAACTGTACAAACCAGGATATTCTGATGACTTTATGTGGACAGGATCAACTTCATAATGCACAAGGTGCAATGAGACCAGTTTTTGACACCATCAATGGCTACTTTGTGAGTCAGAGACTCCAATATCTGGGACAGCCTTTTGGTATGTTTTGCTAAGTGCTGAGATCACATTTCAGGATGAAACTGCCAAAGTAAAATTCTATAATAATGACAATAATGCAATGAAGTTCTAATCCTTATAGAAAACCAGGAAAATAACCATCTTGTAAATTTTAAATGGAAAACGAACAAAATGATGAAGAAAACCAAAAGACAGCCAAAAAAATAAAAGACTTGTAAGGCTCATAGAGAATGGCCACTTCTGCCTTACCAGATCAGTATTATAAATCACAGATTATGTATGACTTTTAAAGAACTCAATAAAATCTAATCTGAACAAATTGAAGTACTAGAAAATGATAACTAGCATAAAGACATCCCTTATAAAGAGTAAGCTTCTTGTCTTATTGTGGAGAACTGAAAAGGACTAACTTAAAAGTTAGTTCTAACTTAAAGTAAAAGCATAATAAGGTACACGAGAACATTTTGGAGGAGGGATGGGGGAGTCAGGTTCCTTATCCCAACACACTTTAAAATACCTCAGAAGTATGACAAGAAATTATAAAGGACTGTGTTGCAAATTATGATGTTATAAAAGTAAAGGTCTTTGCAAAACCAATTAACATTTTTTCATTGGTTTACATATTAGAATTTTGGGAGGCTCTCACATTGGTGATTTCTCCTCTGTACTTGATGAACTGTGTAAAACTGAAGTGTTCATAGAAATGGTTTTAAAATAAGCTGTCAAACTTTATAGCATGAAATTTCCAAGTATTTTAGGAAATTCTTATGTAACATTACAAAACTTTCTATAGTGTAAAATATGCTATTTAACTTGGCCATAACATCAGGGGAAGATAGTTACATGTAAGAATATGTTACATATGTTACATGTAAGAATAGTTAAATGTAAGAATAACTTACATTTACAAAGGCTACAATAGCCTGCTCAACAGACAAGTGATACCCTCACACACAGGAAAATAAAGAAAAGAAAGTCATAGAACCATAGAATGGTTTAGGTTGGAAGGGACCTTAAAGATCATCTAATTTCAACACCCTTGCTATAGGCAGGGATACCTCCCACTAGACAAGGTTTCTCAGAGCCCTGTCCAATCTAGTCTTAAACACTTCCAGGGATACGGCATCAACAACTTTTCTGGGCAACCTGTTCCAGTGCCTTACCACCTTCAGAGTAAAGAATTTCTTCCATATAAATCTAATCTAAATCTAACCCCTTTTAGTTTAAAAATATTACTCGTCATCCAGAGTTAATCCCGTTGCTACACCCCCTGACAAAAATCCCTCCCCAGTTTTTCTGTAGGCCCCCTTTAGGTACTGGAAGGCTGCTACAAAAACCTTCTCATCTCCAGGCTGAACAACCCCAACTCCCTCAGCCTGTCTTCATAGGAGCTTCATAGGTGCTCCAGCATCCTTGTGTCCCTCCTCTGGACTTGTTCTAATACCTCCATGTCTTTGTGCTGGGAACCCCAGAGCTGAATGCAATATTCTAGTGGGGGTCTCATGACAGCAGAAAAAAAGGAGGAGAATCACCTGCCTCAACCTGTCGGCCATGTTTCTTTTGATGCAGCCCAGAATACAGTTGGCTTTCTGTGTTGCAAGCGCACTTTGACAGCTAATGTCAATCTTCTCATCAACAAACAACCTGTAGTCCTTCTCTTCAGGGCTGCTTTCAATCTATTCTCCACCCAGCCTGTATTTGTGCCTTGGTCCAGATACAGGACCTTGCACTTGGCCTTGTTGAACCTCACGATGTTCACACAGGCACACCTCTCAATCCTGTCAAGGCCTCTCTGGATGACATCCCTTCCCTCCATCATGTAGACACTGCACCACACAGCTTGTTCATGACCATAAGTTAAGGTTTTGTACTGGGACAGATAAACATTCACAAGTAATTAATGAAGGGAAAACAGTAATGGAGCAAAGTTCATAACATAATAGAATTATTTAGAATTCAACTGAAACTGATGGCAAGATCTTATAGAAAGACCTCAGATGATATTGTGTGGTTGAGTGGCATTATGACAAAATAAAAACTATTCCTGTTCAGCATAAACAGGACATTGAACCAAATGGACTTTTGCGCTGACTGTACACAAATGTTATTATCTTCTAGACAGTTTACTAGGACTAGAAAAAACAAATGAATGGGTCACTCAAACACTTTGGCATGGGCTGCTTTTAAGGCTGTTAGTGTAATAATACAGGGTCTGCAGGCAGGCCAACAGTGCCTGAAAAACAAAACAGTAAGTTTTTAGCAGTTCCTTTGTGTGAAACCTTCAATGACTGCAGGATGTTTTTGTTTATGAGCCATATTTCTAATGAAGTCAAAGAAAATGCAAGAAATATCTGATCATAAAGCCATCACCTACAATGAAAACATGGTATGAGAAATTGCCCTAAATCTAATCAATTACACAGATTACAACCCTCAGTTTTTCATAACCAAACATGCTAAATCCTTATCTAGCCAGTTTTAGTTCTGATAAGGAAAATGGTGGTAGTTTTTTTGGTTGTTGGTGGTGGTGGCTATTTGTGTTTGTGTGTGTGAATATTTTCACTTCAGTTTGTGATATTCCAGTGCTACAGCAAGAAACAAGATAAAAAACCTGAAGATGCAGCAGTAAGTACAACTGCAGCAGCAGCTTCTTAGAGTGCAATCTGTTAAAGAAAAACATAATTTTGGAAGAGATTTTGTAGAAGAGACATGTTTGCTTCATTAATTTTAGGGCTATTGCCAAGAATCTGTTCAGCGCAGAAAAATACTAGGAAGTTGGCTAAGAGAATCTCTAGCACTATAGATGGGGAATTGACACCTTTCTGTATGTCTCAGGCTTTTCATATGTATCAACCTAACATAGATTGACCAAGGTTTTTTTCTATGTTTGTTATGATGTGGTGGACCAAAAGAAGTGTTCCTTACTTTCACTGAGCATATTTTTTGTCAGATTACAAATGAAGCTTCAGCCTGCTGATTTTGAATCCCACTTCTTTAAGACTGTGTCATCCTTCACTTGTTTGTCCAAGTCAATAAGTATTCTTACTAAACTGTCTAGGACTTTGCAGCCTCAACTAAATCATGATGCCAGATGTTACAGATACATAATAAGTGACTGGATTCTTTCAGTAAATGCAAGAACATTTAAAGATTCATTGCTGTAGGTAGCATTGTGTTGAACAAGTGAATAAAGAATAATTTTATAGTCTGTCAATAATGTGTGTTCTAGAAAAAAAAAAAAAAAAAAAAAAAAAAAACTATGTTTAATTTTAAAAAAAAACACTTCTTGATAGAGATCATTGTAAATGAGATAAATACATTATTGAAACAGCCAGTAGCACTGACCAATACTCTCATTTATGAAACAAAAGTCAAAAAAGGGAGTTAGGACCGGTGTTTATTACCTATAAAATATGCCCACTTATTTAACTCAGAACAGGAGATCTAGACACTTTATACTTTGGCATATCAAAATAAAAGCAATTTGCCAATGGGAATCACAAATATATATTATTAATATATATTTTTTTTGCAAAGTTCTGGCAGCATAACAATTACAGTGACATGAAATAAGGTATTCAGGAGCCTTCTCAGGAGAAGGCTTTCCATTCAGTGTCAAATGGACACTTGTCAAGTCAAGATGAATGCACGTACTTAAAAGAATGTTGTCCATCTATCTTGACACCTTCTGTAGGCTGAACAAATTCAATATGCTTCAGATAGGATAGTTCAAGTAAATGTGTGAAGCACCATATGGAAGAAGTGAACACCTGCTGCAAGGTGTCACCTAGCAATATTGCATGTGTCTGATGGAAGATTGCTGACATAATTCACAGAAGGGACAGAGTTTGTCCCCTACAGATGAAGAAATGATGGCAGTGTGACTCACAGGGAACTTGAAAGAAGAGTGGATCTGAAATCTGTCACTTTTAGTAATATGTCCTTCAACAGTTGCAGTTGCCATTTTTTTTGTAAGATGTTTTTTTAACTATTATCAGCTGCATGCAGCTGCATGATCCCCCCCTTTTTTTTTTTTTTTTTTTTTTTTTTTTTTTTTTTTTTTTTCCCCTTTGGTTTACACAGTTGATTTATGGGGATGAAGGTATGAAGGTTATCATTTTCTTATGGCACTTTAGAAATTAGGCTGACTTCCCAGTACAGTCTTTCTTTTCCTTGCTTACACGGTTCACTAAATTCACGTTTATATTATAAAGAACTTTTATTATGATAGAGAATGTAGGATGATCCCTATTTTATGAACTGTTTAGGGAAGACTGCGAGTTCTTAGAAAGTAGTAGGAACACAAAAAGCTCTCTGCACGATGCGATAACATTGACTGAAATGAAAGCGTTATCACATAGGAACATCAAAGATGTTATAAACATGCCCGGGGTCAAAGGCACACAGAGCTCTATGGAGGGAGGAAATAGAGAGAGGGATAAATCACACTTTTCATTCAGGATATCTGAGAAAATGGCCAGCAAAGTCAAGTTGGTCGAGAAGCCAAAGATGTGCAGTACATTAAATGAGTGTATAATTTCTACTCCTGTAATTACAATAGGCAAGAATGAGATTACTATTTATTAAAATAAGTAGGAAGAAGATTTTTTGAGGATGAACATTTGTGCATAGGGCAGAACACAGTTTAACATTTAGACTAGCATCTGAACATTATCTCTCTGTGATAATTTATGGAGAGGATTTTTCTTTCTTTTAGCTAAGCATATCAAGTTTGGTGAGAATTTATATGAGTGCAAATGAAGAAAAAAAAAAAAAAAAAAAAAAAAGCATAAACTGCAGGAAAATAGTGCTTCCACTATTCATTCCAGCTTTTGTTCATTTCTTTAGATTTAGAATCCAGTATTCTAGGGGCAGATAAATACTACTACTACTATTACCAAAAACAATAACAACAATAATAAAAACAAATAAACACACAACAACAACAAGTGTTACCTGTCTCTAAAAAAAGTCCTTATACACAAACAGATTTGGTTATGCTCCTCAACTGCTGTTTAATAAAACCAAGTCAGAGTTCCAGAAGTATTTACAAAGCTGATACTGCCTGCAGCACATACTGTGGTGTAGGACAGAGAAGCTTTCAATCAGGTCTCTGATTTAGGACTACAAAGACAATGACCACCAACTATGAATATTCAGACAACCCTAGAAAATCACCCTGCTTTTTTGTCTTCTCTGCATGACTAGCTGTAGTATATAGGGATAACATATGAATTGTAATAACTTAATGTTTAAGAGGCTTTGAGCAACATGGTTCAGGTCTAAAAGCAAAGCTAATGTAACTGTAACAGCTAAGTATTGGTGATACAAAGTTGACTGTCATACTTTTTAATGTGAACACCTTCAACAGTTGACTGAACACCAACAAATGAAAAAACTCAAAATTTTGTCATTTAAAACTAAATAATCAATAACTAAAGAGCTGTCTATAAGGAAATAGTTGAACCTTACCCTACCATTTCCTAATCATTCCTATGTTGACTACTTTTACCTGCTATACAGTATGACCAAATTCTTTAATTTGTTTCTTCTTATTGAAAAATACAAACAAACAAGCAGCAGCAACAACAACGACAACAGATTGTCTCAGACTTTTTCCATGCATGATTATAAGTGTATTTGTATATATGTGTATGCATATGTCAGGTGATATTACTGTGAGGTAAATATGCATGACTGCTTTTCCAGGGAAACAACCTATGCATCATCTGGCAAGGTATTAAGTACACATAGGTTATTATGAACCCTGCAGCTACATTAATTTAGCAAAGTTTTCATAAACGTGCCACTGAATTAGTAAGGAAACATTTTTTTTTCCCCTTCTGTCTTGCTTTTTTTTTTTTTTTTTTTTGCAATTGCATCCCTTCTGTGTCTATGTAATGAAGAAGGTCCATTTACACAAAGAATGAGAAGGTACAATGAGTCATCAAAATAAGACAATTTTATAAAGAAACTGTTGTTCTGTAATAATTTGTTGCAAAGTTGGAAAAAATTGGAAGCATTTCTCTAAACACTTTCTATAAATATGGCATCCTGGGTAAAGGGCTTATTATTATTTTAGAAATTAATCTAATTTTTGTCTGCACATTGTCATTTATGTGAATAGGACTTGTGAGCTTGATTTGTTACAATGCCTGAATTGTTTGCTTAATCTCTGAAATATAAATAAAACATTTAATTGCTTTAACTGGGACTGTTAACCATTTCTGTACTGCTCTCTTAATGTGCATCTCAGGAGCAATCTTTGCTCTTGATTTTACAAATTTCAAAATATTATTTCAGTAAAGTTATTAGAAAAAAAATAAAAATAATAATAATAAAAAAAAAGAGTACATTAAAGAATGGTTCATTGAAGAATCCTTGGGTGTGAAGTACAATAATGTATAGGATAGAGTCCCTTCCAGACCAAACTCACATCCATGAGAAATACAAAGGGCACATGATTTTTGCAACTCAGCTCCATTAGCTATTGTGGATGAAGTCCATTGATCAATTTTATAGGTAAGAGTAGATAATTTGATAGTCCTAGCCTAGGAATCTAGGAATCTGGGAGATTTGTATTCAGTTCTGTTTTGTGCTGTCCCTGAAACTGAACTACAAAAAAAAAAAAAAAAAAAGAATACAGATTAACAGTACTTCCGATTGGAATGTTGTCCAGATAGAAGCATTAAAGGCTGAGGCAGAATAAGTTCTTTATGCAGCGTTTTGTCAGTAGATGAGAAGCATCCAGCATGCTAACACTGCCTTCTGAAATAGAAAAATAAGAGGGATATTCAGAGACATTCTGACTTCATGCTCAAGAAATTCTGAGAGCATCGAAATAAAAGATGGGGTGGAGCAACCATATTTTATACCTATATTCACAGTTGTTCAGCACCAGTAGATCTACTTTATTAATACATTGGCAGCTGTTGCAGGAGACCTAGTAAATGAGAAGCTAAAAGCTCAAGAGAGTTATCAGTTGAACTGCAGTTTAAGAAAACCTACAGGCTATCTAGATCTGTCAGTAAAAAATACTGCAGTGTTAGCACTTAAGTTTAACTTCTCTGAAAAACAAGAAGACTGGTGTGTACAAGCAGAATATTAGTCACATCCAAATTTTTGCTTTACAATAGTATATTGAGCAAAACCAATTTTTAATATTATTGTTTTTATTATTATTGTTATTATTGCTATTATTATTATTATAAAAGGATTCCCATATATAATCCAGATGTGCAGCAGCAAACAAAAAAGTACAATTACACAAGTGGTTTTATAGAATCACTAAAGACTACTCAAATATTATGTTTCTTTTTCCTCTGTCTACTTCAAACTAAACTGCTAGAATAACTCAATATATTTTCTCAAAATACAGGAAATTAGTGTTAGTTATGACTCAGCTGGTCCCATTTACACTCCACTTGATAGCACAAGGATTATTTTGTTGCAGCAATCTGTGGAAAAACTAAAATGTGTGGAATGACTTTATTTCTCATTACATTCACATTGCTGAATGGCATAAAGTATAATTTAGAATCATTTTTATGCAAGATTTCTCTGTTAAAGCCATGTGAAAAATATATTATAGATGAATAACTTATACTAAATACTTTTCATTGCTGGCTGGTAGTAAAATTTCAGGAAAGGCTGAGCTTAATAACATTTGTAGCTGCAATGTTAATATATGGTAATGCAACTTTGTCTTACTGATATTTTGTTGTTGCTGTTATTGAAGATTTTAAAGTTGTCTAAGGACTGAGATTTCTACACTTTTTAAAATTCTACTATTTTTTTTTTTTTTTTTTCTGAATTACTTCCAAAAAAACTAAAACAAACAAACAGAAACCTTACTGTACAGGAGCTGAATTGTTGGAAATAAATAAATAAATATTGAAAAGATGTGATTACTTATGTTGCAGTATTTTTAGATTTGCAAACTGTACCACCAGTTAAGTTTTTGTATATCCAGTCAAAATTACTTTCTCAAGTTCAAAGTGTTCTGCTTGTAGCTTATAACCATGTAAACAGCACATAAAGGTCAAGGAAAATACAATGTAATTGTTTTGAAAAACAGATATAAGCTTAATTCATTTTATAATTTCAAGAGATGCCTATGGCATGGACCTTAATGATGTTGAACTATTGGCTAGCTAGATCAATGAAATATTAGTGATCTATGGTAATAGCCCATAGATCTTTAAAAGCCACCTACTAAAACCTTCATTTGTTGCCTTGAGAGCTAAAAATGCTTTGAAAACCTCATGTAACATTATAATTTTTATTTGCTTTTAGAAGTACTTCTTGTTATGATTGTCAGCCTAAGGGAAGGTTAATTAAATAGAGACATCTTAAAACCAGGAAATATTAAGGCCATGCACTTTCTTCTTATTCCAAAAACAAGTGAAAGAAATAAGAGAGTAAAAGTGAGATCTGTTTTGCCAGTGTCCTACTCTCAATCTACAGTTACTGAAAGTACTCACATTTGTCTGACTATTATGTAGATGAAGAAGTAGAGGTAAAATTGAGCAACATTTTGAGTTACCTGGTCTAGTGGCCCATGGCAGGAGGTTTGGAATTTGTTGTTCATTAAGGTGTCTTCTAACCCATACCATTCTATGATTCTATGATACGATTGAATTTGGCAGGCAGCTATATGTCTGCATATATTTTATCTAGGTAACTCTATCTAGAGTTATTTCCTCTGAAACTGTAGAGAAACTTGAGGCTATTACCTCTAGTTCTATCAACTGTGAGAAGAGGATGGCACCCAGCTCCCCACACCTTCCTTTCAGGTAGCTGTAGAGAGCAGTATGGTCTCCCCTGAACCTCCTCTTCTCCAGACTAAACCCCAGTTCCCTCAGCCACTCCTCATAGGATTTGTATTCCAGGTCCTTCACTAGCTTCATAGCCCTTCTCTGGACACATTCCAGGGCCTCAATGTCCTTCTTGTACAGGGGGCCTTAAAGTGAACACAGTCCTCAAAGTGTGGCCTCACCAGAGCAGAGTACAAGGGGATGATCACCTCCCTGGTCCTGCTGGCTACAATATTCCTGATACGAGCCAGGATGCCATTGGCCTTCTTGGCCACCTGGGCACACTGCCAGCTCATGTTCAGGTGAGCATTAATCAGTACGCCTAGATCCTTTTCCTCTGCCCAGATTTCCAGTCACTCTACCCCAAACCTGTAACACTGCATGGTGTTGTGGCCAAAGTACAGGTACTTGGAAGTTAGCAATGTTGAACCTCATCCTACTGGCCTCTGTGCATCAATCTGACCTGTCCCGGTCCCTCTGTAGGGCCTTCCTACCTTCCAGCAGATCAACACTTCCCCCCAACTTGGTGTTGTCTTCAAACTTACTGAGGGTGCACTCGATTCCCTCATCCAAATCATCAGTAAAGATATAAAAGAGGATGGGTCCCAACACGGACCCCTGGGGCACACCACTCATGACTGGTTGCCAGCTGGATTTCACTCCATTCACCACTACTCTAGGGGCCCAGCTATCCAGCCAGTTTTTAACCCAGGAAAGAATATAGCTGTCAAAGCCATGGGTTGCCAGGTTATCCAGGAGAATACTGTGGGAAACTGTGTCAATGGCCTTGCTGAAATCTAGGTAGATGCTTTTCCCTCATCCACCAGGCAGGTCACTTGGTCATAAAAGTGGATGAGATTGGTCAGGTAGGACTTGCCTTTCATGAAGCTGTGCTGGCTGGGACTGATCCCCCATCTGTCTCACCTATGCGGAGTGATTGCATTCAAGATGACTTGTTCCATCACCTTTCCTAGCACTGAGGTCAGGCTGACAGGCATGTAGTTCCCTGAGTCCTTCCTAAAACCCTTCTTATAAATACTACAGAAAAAAATAAGTAGAAGGAGGCTGCTCAACAATCCCTTGCCCAAGGGTGGTGCTTATCAGTGACTCTAATAAGTGTGACTATCCTCCACAGGTAGGCAGCAAACCAGGAGTAGTCTGGGGTGGCACATTTTGTAGCTCAGCTGGGTCTGCAGGTTCAGGCCTAAGATTCATTGTGGATACTGAGCAGCAGTGCAGGACTGAAGGTTTGAGGAGAGGTGGCCAGGTCAAATAAGGCCAATAGTGCACTCAAGGGCCTGATCTTCTGTGATAAAGCTAGTTGTTATTTCAGGAAAATCAGTTATTTGGTAGGAAAGTAATTTGAAGTGTTCTATTTTCTCACACTTTCACCAATTCCTCTGGGTATTTCCTCCTGCAGGCACACTGACTGACACAGAAGGAAGACCAGGGCAAAGTTCAGAGTGGAGAGAATGGCATCATGTAGGTTGCTTCTTCATCTATTTGTTTAGCTGCTGGGCCCTATGAACAATGATTTCATCCCTCCTTTAAGTGAGCATATTGACTTTTGCTTCAGTGTATGTGTATTCCCATAAAGAAGGAAGGGATCACTTATAATAAAACTTGCTCGTGTTGACACTTGTTGAACTATGGAAGAACTGAAAGCCAGAAAAGCCTCAGACTACTACTGAAGTAAATCAGGATGATTTAATTAAACATTTTTTTTCCAAACTGAATAGACCCAGCAGATTAGATTTTATTTTAATACTCTGGAATTTGAATTTTTTAGTTATGCGAAATGTAATAGCTATGTAACTGTCATATAGAGAGATCTTGAGAGGTTTCATTATATTAGAAGCTTTCTAGAGGAAAAGAAGGAGGTATGAACTTCAGGCAGTGTCCAATACTAAAAATATTCCTCTTCCCTCTGGTTATGATTATGATGCCATGATATAGTCCATGAGGAGGTTTCTTTTCCTAAATTATTCTCTAGTGGTTCTGAAGAGTCACAGAGGAAGTACCACAATATCATACTTCACTAAATCAGCTTAAGTTGATAGCACAGACCCACAGAGAAAATCACAGTTAAAGGCAGAAACACGTAAATTCACACAATGTTTTTAAGTGAAAAGTGTAAGGGTGGAACCATGCATAAGCAGAACTAGGATTCCAAAAACCTTTCCTGGTTATTAATAATTCATTGTTGTTATTAGTAAATTGCTATGTTAGTATATGAAAGTAATTTCACTTTCTCACAAGTGGAATGACTTCCCCCCCCCCCCCCCCCCCCCGGGTTAGCCTTATATTTTTCTTACCTGGCAAAGTCATAAGCAGCATGGAAACCTTTAAGTAGACTTTGTGCAGCTGTAACTATTTCCGTTAGCTGTAGAATTTGCATATGTGATTCCTTTCTCACAGGATTAAGATAGGTTGATTTAAGCATTTTAATTCCCATTTAATGTTTCCATGCTATGCAGCTCATACTGTTTATGTTGTTCAATTTAAACAACACAAGAGCTGCATGCAGAAGAAGGCTTTCTATGTTCTGTATGGCATTTAGTTCACTGGAGACTTCTTCAGTGCAGCTGCAAGGCAACTAACAGCAATAATTATTAGGAATAAAAGCAATTACTAAGCACTTTGTACATTTATAATATTACAGAAAACATAGAAATACATATTCCTTACCCCAAATGGCAATTTATTTCTAGCCACAAGTATAAGTTTTAACCATGCACATCTATAATATCATTTTCATGGAGCTATTTTAATGTATGGTTCCTCTACAATAGAATTGTAATAGAGGTCTACGTGAAATAAAAATAATAATAATAATAATAATTCCTTCTAGAAGCTTATGTGAGCTGACTGTTCCATTGGAGCCATTGTGGTTTATCATGTATTTAAGGCCTTCTAAAATATGAATTATTGATAGACTCCAAGGAGCAATGATTCTTTATCATATATAAATATTTATTTGCAGAATGGGTATAATTGACCTCACATAGACCTTAATGGCTCCAACTGGTCTATTATGCAATAGAATAAGACATTTTAAAAATCTGAACTCCTAGCCAATATCTTGGAAACATAATTAAGTGCTATTAAAATCCAGGAAGGAGGTAGTAACTTTGTTTGTAAAACAGTTATAATTGCAATATGCCTTATTTTAAATACAATAATAATAATAAAGTCTCAGATTAGCTACCTATCAATGTTTTCAAATATTTCCACTAACAGCATATTCAGTGATACTTCCCTAGCTTGCAGGCATCTCAGAATCTGTTTCTTCACTTTGACCTTACTGAACACAGAATAGTCTAGGTTGGAAAAGACCTCCACGATCACTCCAAGAGTCCAACCTCTGACCTAACACTAACAAATCTTCCACTAAACCATACCCCTAAGTTCTACATCTAAACATCTTTTAAAGACCTCCAGGGTTGATGAATCAAGCACTTCCCTGGGCAGCCCATTTCAATGCCTAACAACCCTTTCGATAAAGAAGTTCTTCCTAATATCCAACCTAAACCTCCCCTGGCGCAACTTTAGCCCATTCCCCCTCGTCCTGTCACTAGGCACATGGGAGAATAGACCAACCCTCACCCTGCTACAGCCTCTTTTAAGGTTCCTATAGAGAGCAATAAGGTTGCCCCTGAGCCTCCTCTTCTCCAGGCTAAATAGTCCCAGCTCCCTCAGCTGCTCCTCGTAAGACTTGTTCTCCAGCTCCCTCACCAGTGTTGTTTCCCTAAACACACTCCTAACCTCATTCTCTAAGATTTGCTATTGTGTTAAAGGGTTTGGCAAGAGGTGCTTGTGGTATCAACGTGCAAATTGTGAATAGACAGGTAGTTAAAGTAGCATGAGTGCCTTGGAATTTTAGAGTAAGTGTTGTGAGTGAAGTCTGCATACTTCATTAGATCAAGAGACTCTGTTGAGATCTATTTATTTATTTACTTGTGGTAAGGACTGATGGCTTGTGTTCTCTCACTGCTACTGAGCTAAATTATTTTTAAAATACATAACAAGTAGCTCATATGTTAGAAACTCATCTCCTCTCTAATAACCCATAATAGCAGCAAGCCTTTTTTCACAGTGTGAAGTAATGTTAATAAACTAAAACTTCTGAATAAACTTCTGAAATGTAGACTTGAATATTCTTATTTCTTTTAACTCCACATGCTGTACATCACATTTCTTCCTCCAGTAAGCAAGACCCATTGTGAGGGTTTCATATACTTTTTAATTTGCATGGTTATGATATAAATATTAGTTGCATTAGTCACTGGAACTATATAAGAGAAAACAGGGTCTGACTTGACTTTTCTGTAGTGACTGAAAAAAAATGATTTATATAGGAGATGAAACATTTTAGGCAGTTTTGGTGCTGGGCACCACTTCCTAAATACAAAGACAACATAATATTTATAACAACAATAAAAGATGTCTGTTGGAATCTGAAAATGTGTTTATATATTTATTTCAGACTAAGGGGAAAACAGTAGATCATTATGACAGAAACCAAGAAAGTCTATTAAATATAACACCTGCCATGCAGACAGTCTAAAATATAAAATAGTTCTGCTCAATTCTGCTCAGATTTTCAGTAGTACTTATAATAATAGATTAAATAGTAATATTACTAATTTATTACTAAAATATTACTATTTTGAAAAAAAAAAAAAAAAAAAAAAAAAAAGAATAATTGATATGTCCAAGCTATAAATCTAAAGTTAAAACAGCTGGAGTTTGTCACAGCTGAATGTTTGCATTCCTGTTAAGTTTACCTAGTAAGCAATGTAGCTGGGTAAATGCTACCAGTGAAAACAGTCACACAAACAAACATAAACATTTAAAATTTAGTGACCAGATTCACTGCCATCTCACTCAGATTCACTTTCAGCATCACTTTCATGATTTTCTTCTGAATTCTTACTGAGACTAGTACTATGCTATACAGACCAATGTGCCATAGTTTTACCATACTAGTATTTTCTTCCTTAGATAAAATATTCAAATTAAATGTTATGCTTCCCACTTTTTTTGTTGTTCTTTGAGATTTTGAGTAATTGTGCATTTATGATCAAAAGAAGCCCAAGAACTTCATATTGATTATTAATCCAAAATCCAATGTAGATAACACTAGCAATGTCAGACAAGAAAGATTAGTAACATTATCCTCATTGTCATTTTAAAAACTCAAGTGTGATAAGCTCAGGAACTAAAATTTCTGAGTTTGAGATTATACAGTGTATGAGGGAAACAAACCTCTTCCTAGCTTTGTTCTAATGAAAACCTCAAAATCTTACTCCTTTTTCTCCTCAGGAAAAAAATATATATATATTTATATACGTATACACACATATATATGCTTGTGTGTGTGTGTGTGCATATATATGTCCTAAGAGGCTCATTTCAAGCAGGTAAATGTGAGAGATGTTCTAAATTAAATTATTTCAGCAAGTGATAGGGAAGATTCTTGAAGAACATAGTTCAAATTAAGGTCTCAGGTTGACAGCTCTCAGATGATTTGATTGGAAATCTGACTACTGGCACAATTTGTCCATTTCTTGAGTTTTCACTTATGCAAATTAGTTATACAGAGAATACAGAGAATAGGCAATTGTGAGATTGTGGAGTTGGTCTGGGGAAGAAATAATGGAAAGGACTTTTGAGTTTTGTTTGTTTGTTTGTTAGTTTTTGTGGTGGTATATAAATATTATGAAATAATTGCCAGCAAAAGCAGCAAGAAAATAATTCTGAGGGTGAATCAGAGAATACAGTGTTCATATCCTTGGTTTAATTTAATAGAAAATAATGAAATGCAAAGCTACTGTAAAAATAAATAGATCACCTGTGGTAGCAAACAGAAGAGCAGCCACTAATGGAAACATAATTGTTAAATGAGGCTGAAGTTAATTAAACTGAGCACTCTTACTTGCATTCTTTGTCAACAGTTTTTGAAATAAAATGAAATATTAAAAATGGAGAAGCACAATTTATCAGGAATTAAGTAGTTTGACTGTTAGCTTTTAATAATATAAGAAAAGTATGTGCTTATCAAGTTTTACTTTCTTTAAAGTATGATCTACATTGTCAGAGTGCCTAACCATTGTTTCAGTAAATTTGGAAAGAGGTGTTAAATTTTCAGAAGATGTAAATTAGTAAATCTTTATCAAAGTCAATAATGGTGCAGAAAAAAAATGATCTATTTTGGTGATTTGCAACACTTTTTTTCAGTATAAATTTCAGTATAAATTTACCATTTTCAGAGGTTTCAGGATATTTTTATTTTATTTTTTTTTTTTAACACATAAGATCAGATGTTCAGCTTAATATACATATATATAGTAATTTAATTATTTTAACAACTTTAGCTCTCCTCCCACTTTTTCTTTCTTTTTTTTTTTTTTTTTTCTTTCTTTTCAAAATTGGTGCATGTTTTATACATATTTCACAGGGAAAGACATTCATTTCAAGTTGTAAGGTAAAAGAAGGTCTTGCTATTTATGGTCTTTTTAATTTCTTATAGATTTCTGTCTCCATCTTGTTTGTTCTTCACACTGTTAGGCAGAATAAACTGGCAATCTCAGACTAATAGCTCCCATATTTATTTATTTCAGCATAAAAATGTGTAATGTCACTGGACAGTTTTCACCACTACAATCTACTTTTCTGCAGTTGACTGCACATTTTTCTTTAAAGTCATATTACAGGGTATATCAACTTATTTGTTTTTTACATTGTATGGACCAAAGTTTTGGCTTTGCTGACTCAAATTCAGACTGCACTGAAGGACTGTGCAAAAATAAGGACCGAGGAATACTTAGAGTTCTCCAACAGAAATAGGTTCAGGACAGAAGAAATAAAAAATATCTTAAAATAACTTTATTAACAATAGTCTTATTTTAAAAATCCGAGTAATATTTTTATCCCATACTCTACACTCTTCTTCCTTCCTCACCCCCTCAACCTGACCCCAACCCACCTATTAATTTTTTTTTTCCCTGAAGAACTTTTACATGATCTGATCTTTAGTGCTCCACTTGATTTTGGACAGGCTAATTTTATCTGACAAACTGTGACAAATAAATATTTTCACAAACCTGAAGTTAACAACCCACTAAGCGTAAGATTGCCCAAATGAAACCAGGACAACACTACACAAATGAAGCCAGAGTCAGGTTCATAGAATCATAGAATTATGAAATGTTTTACCATGTCAATACCATGGAATTCATGGAATGCTTTTTCAGGGAAAGTCTTTTGACACTGTCTCTCATAACATCCTCATAGACAAGCTCAAGAAGTGCTGCCTAGATGAGTGGACAGTGAGGTGGATTGATAATTGCCTGGACAGCAGAGTTCTGAAGGTTGTGCCTAGTGGTTCAGAGTCCAGTTGGAGGCCTGTAGCTAGCAGTGTCCCCCAGGGGTCAGTACCAGGTCCAGTGTTGTTCAACTTACTCATCAACCACCTGGACGATGGAAGGGAGTGCACCCTCAGCAAGTTTACTGAGGACACAAAGCTCAGAGGAGTGGATGATACCCCCAAGAGCTGAGCTGCCATTCAGAGGGGCCTCAACAGGCTGGAGGGTTGGACCGAGAAGAACCTCATGATGTTCAAAAAGGGTAAGTGAAGGGTCCTGCACCTAGGGAGGGATAACCCAAGCACCAGTACAGGCTGGGGGCTGACCTGCTGGAGAGCAGCTCTGCAGAGAGAGACCTGGGAGTCCTGTTGAACAGCAGGCTGAACATGAGCCAGCAATGTGCCCAGGACACTGTTGTGTCAAGAAGGCCCAGTATCCTGGGCTGCATTCAGAAGAGTGTTTCCAGCAAGTCAACAGGAAGGGGATCCTCACCCTCTACTCAGCCCTGGAGTATTGTGTTCAGTTCTGGGCTCCTCAGTACAAGAGGGACGTGGAACTACTGGAGCGAGTCCAGAGGAGAGCTACAAAGATGATTAGAGGACTGGAGCACCTGTCGTACGAAGACAAGCTGAAAGAACTGGGCCTGTTTAGCCTGAAAAAGACAAGACCTCATCAATGTGTATAAAAATCTGAAGGAGAAGTGTCAAGAGGATGGAGCCAATCTTTTTTCAGTTGTGCCCAGTGAAAGGACAAGAGGCAATGGGCACAAACTGAAGCACAGGAAGATCCAACTGAATACAAGAGTAAAATTCTTTACTGTGAGGTCCCTTCCAACCTCAGCCATTCTGTGATTCTGTGGTTCTGTAAATATCCTGAGTTGGAAAGGACCCACAAGTATCACAGATTCCAACTCCTGGCTCCGCAAATGACCACCCAAAAATCATGTGTCTGAGAGCACTGTCCAAACAATTCTTGAATTCCTGCGTGCTTAGTGCTGTGACAACTTCCTTGAGAAGCCTGTTCCAGTGCTTCACCGCCTGAACCTCCCATGTCACAGTTTCATGCCCGTTTATGCAGGGCTGCAGAGATCAATAGCAAACGCATAGCTGAACAAGCCCAAGTGGCATTCAGAACATATACTAAATAGACAGAAACAAAGGAAGTGAAAGAAATGGGAAAAAAAAAAAAAAAAAAAAAAAAAAAAATGAAAGAAAGAAAATCACACTGGTCGAGTAGAAGAGTTTTACACTGATAATCATATTCTAGTAAGGTTTTCAACATTTTCTTTAAATCGATTGATAGATTTCACTTATGGCTGGTAAGTTGAAGTCAGTACATTAAAAACTGGCCTGAGCAGCACTGAGATCAGATCAAATCCTTTAAACTGACAGAAACATCACTGATTTCAGCCACAAAGAACACTTTATTTGGGGAGTAGACAGAAATTTAGTGTCTTTTTCTTGAAAAATGAAAAAAGGTTTGTATCAGAATATCATTCTCTTTTGAAGAAGCAAAATAGAATTAAATATCCAAGCAGTAAAAAAAAAAATTCCTTTAACCACATTGACTTTTCCAATAAATGCCTATATTTCCTTGAAGCTACACTATGGTTTAAAGATAGGGATAATTCAGAAGCTGTTTTATTTGATTCTGTCTACAAAAAAAAAAAAAAAAAATGGAATAGTTCAAAATGTTACCACTAAAAAAGGCAGGAGTTCAATCTGTCTTTGTATCTCCCTGGCTGTCAAGCCAGGAAATCAGTGTCATTAACCATAACAATAAAACATAACACTATGCCTCTTATTTATCAAGAAATCTAAGAGCTTTGCAAAAAAGTCCTGATAAGGGTTCTTGGTAATTGGAACATGCTGTGTCAGCTTGTCTTTTATAGATCACTTCTTAATGCCACTCCACCATACAGAGATATTTTCCCAGAAAACTCTAACCTTCATGGGCATTGTCTGATTTGAAACCTTAATGCAGTCTGGGGATTTTTATACAGTTACACAGAATGCGAGGAGAAGTTCTGATAAGTTTTCACTGTTGCTGTGTTTATCTCTAATTCTATCTCTATAGCAGTTCACAGAAGAAAATTGAGTCTGATTTGCTACTCTTTCATTTCACCTGATTTGCCCCTCATTTGGGAAGGATTTTCATTTCCCTCAGTAAGTCTGAACCAAAACCAAACTTCATATCAAGCATTGCAATATTTAGTTAACCATTTGTAAAAACAAAAACAAAAACAAAACAAAACAAAACAAAAACATTTTTCATTATCAGACACCTTTATTTCTGAGTTGTGCATGTGCAATATATTTTACATTTTGCCCTAAAAAAAGGTTGCCTCTGAAGAAATCTCCAGATAAATAATTTTGTTCTTGTGTGAATTGCAATGGCTTTATATATATATATATATAATACAAGAGAGCTTTACAGTATAAAATTTTTAAAAAGAAAACTTCTGTATTCTTTGAATGCTCATATGGGTCTAAAGAAGGTAGAAAGGTCTTTCATGAATATTCTGTTCTACTTACTTTAACCATTTTTTTTTTTTTTTTATTTTTATAATACACACGGCATTATTGTTAATACAGCCATACCATTTAACACTAGCCATGGATCTGCTCCTGTGCAGAATTCTGAGTGCACTTAGTAAGTGCACTTAGTAAGTGCACAGAGTATTGTGGAACAAGCTAACTTCACAGAGAAATTAGTTGCACTGGCATAAAATCATTGTCATAGATTAATGAAATAATACCACTTTGGCGACCCAAAACAGCATTTGGGTAAGGCTATGGTGTAAACTGTTCTCAGTTTTACATGTCTTTCAAATAAATTGGGTCTGTCTATTGTTACTTAAGCATAAACCAGAGCAACTCCATTAATGCAGGTATAGTTATAGTAGTTTAAAATTGTCATGACAGCAGAATCCATTCTGGAAGTCATATAACCAGCAGACTGCCAACTAGCATCAGTCTGCAAATGTGACTTTTAAATGGATGTGGGTTGTTATATAAAAAAGGTTCATTCTTGTTTCAAAAGGTGACCTGATAGACCTTGTGAGTCAGAAAATGTGAGAAAACAGCAGTAATATGACAAGGAAAGAAAGGACTAAATCATTCGTCATACAAGGAAGAGTGAACACGTAGAAGCTGTGTCAGACCAAGAAGTTTTTAACTCAGGTATTTCTGTATGCAGTTCAGTATTCAAAATAAAGATAGCACTCTAAAAGAATCAGTGTTATTCCAAAGGCTAGCAGTAAGGCTGATATTATGATAAAGACACCAGGCTGCCTTCTTTCCTTTTTTTTTTTTTTTTTTTTTTTCTGTGTTTACACACACAAACACACACATACCACACGCAAACACACATACACAGAATAACTATGACCTCTTCAGATGCATATAAAAGCTTAACAATGAAATAACTTTTCCTTTGAGCAATGGCTTGTACTGAATATGTTTATGAAGCATCAAACAGTATTTCTTCACCCAGCTGAAAAAGGATTAATTCAAATACTTGTATGTGCCAGAGGTTTAAAATAATTTTCTTTAGATGAAACTACTACCATTCCACACACAAAATCATATTTTAAAAAGGTATAAGATAACCACACTGATATTAATGCATGCTAAGAACCTAATCTTTGTTCTTCACTCTGCAGGGAGGCAAACAAAGCAGCAGAGAACAGATGGAAAAGGCAAGGACTTTTGAGCAAAGCAGAGGGAGCAGGGGGTGAACAAAGGGCCCTCTACAGCACAGCCCCCTTCTGTGGAGGTCCCTTACCTCTCTGCACTGGGTGCCCAGTTCTTGAAATGGCCTGCCCTTTGGTTAGACATTTTCCCATCCCACTGATGCTATAGGATATTTGCACTCTTCAGCTGCAAATATATTCGTGTATGCTTGTCTGTTATGATGAAGGAGCAACTGTAGCATATGTGACCTACCCTGCACTCCTTTGGGCAGAAGAATCTGTGACATTAAAAGAATAGCTACCACACAGTAGGCTTTGTGGCAGTTTGCTGAAATTTAAGTTTCCTCTTCCACAGATATTTTTGTTTTGTGTGTCCTCATGACATTTTGTTTATCTCCTTCTTGTTTCCCTCAAATTTTTCATGAGGGAAGCATACTTTGAAAATGCTTCAAGCTGAACCTCTGTCTTTCTTCAATATGATTTATTTGCTTGAAGTATATAATGTTTATTGCTAAAAAAAAAAAAAAAAAAAAAAAAAAAAAAGTGTTAGCATAAGGAAAGCAATATAAAATCATAAAATAACTGAAACAACCATGTTTCTTCCTCTCTGATTTACTGAAGAACTCCTACTGTGAATCTAAAGAGCTAGAAATATGGTATAAATATAAGTAGGTTTGAAATTGATGTTAAAATCAAATCATATTTAATTTATCCTACATTGTGAATTAAATAATTTACAGGAAAAATATTTTTTGATTTGATTTCCCTTTATTTCCTTTCTAGATACATGCAAACCTTAGTCTTGTTCTTTTTTGATGCTATTGAAACAAGGAGAATTCTTAGGAGAAAAAATATTATGTAGCTTTTGGTATTGATACATTAAAAAATGTTGTGATTCAGATTATCTTGGCCATGAAAACACAGCTTTTCATCTGCTGTGGAAATAAATAATCTCATTAGTGAACTCTCTCATATTTTCCTCACACTCTCATATTTCCCTAAAGATGAAAAACACAGAAAGATAGGTGAGGCTTGAGGACACCTGTCAACAAAGCCTGCATTCATTTCTGCATTACATTCCCATTCAATGAGTTCTGATTACACAAACATTGCTGTCCTGAGCCTGTTCCAATTTCAGTGTATGTAATCAGACACAAAACATAATGGGAGTAACTTCACAACAAACATGTGTTCATTATGATGCACTGATACTAGAGATCATCTATTTTTATGCCACTCAAAGTTGAGGCTATTATCATTGTGCAGTTGGTCTAGGTTCAATATTGTAGGGTATTCCTAATGAACAAGAGAATAATAGCAAAACAGGACATAAAGTAATAGTATGTGAATGCAGCTGATCCTATAACTGTGAGCCTGACAAATACTGCTTTTCTCAGCTAGCAGTGTCAAAAGAAGTACTGTGAAGGGGAAGGCCAAGTCATGTAGTGTTGGAAAGTTCTCTCTGGTTCATCCTCTTCTGTTGACTAAAGGAAGTTCTTTCTGATAGGGTGTTAATATTAATATGTATCTTTCAGCTTTTTCTGCCTTTAATGAAATAACTCAAAGAGCAGCAAACTCCAAAATCAATCTTAATGAAAGTTTTAGATCTTAACTTTTCTTCAAGAGTGATCAAAGTTTTTAACCTTTACAGCTGATTTTTTGTTCTTGTCTGAAATCTCCAATGCAGAAATAATGAAGATAAGCAAGTCTATGCATATCCACTTCAGGTTGTGAAAAAATAATTTTTGAAGATGTGTTTTATTAGAACTCATCTCCTTGTATTTATGAGAGGAGGTTCCATTCCTAGAGGGGCCTTCTCCACCTGTAGAATTTGTTCTAGGCAGTGCACCATGGTAATATAGGCAGCATTATGTTTGACCATGTGCTAAGATATATAAACCAAGTACTTAGGGACGAGACGTGTGAACAACATTTCTCCTCACTTCTCCACATTATAATCACCATAACAAATGTACTGTTTACAGTTTCTCATACACTTTTACTTATTATCTAATGGTACATATTTGTTTAGAAAAATCCTTCTTCTTTTAAACAAAAGCAGCATTTATTTTCCTGCACTCCTGGTCTTAAACTGATAATAACAATTATAATAATAATTGGGTGTGAAAGGTTCTACCATTTATGAAACAACAAAATAACAAGATACAAATTAGTAGTAGATGCTAAACAAATTTAGAATTGCAAAAAAGTTCCTGTTTGATGAGAGGTGTGGTAACACTTGAAATATTTTACTTGAAATCTATGAGGATTCTCTATAGTGAGATCATTTAAACTGAAGAGAAAATATTTTCTGAAAAATAGTGTTTCCTTTCAGATATTATTTACTTTGTTGTCTGTCAGAATGACTTGGATCTGTTCTATAACTGATCAAGAGGCCCTAATGATGTTTTTGGGCCAAAAATATTAC
Source organism: Oxyura jamaicensis (assembly GCF_011077185.1). Lineage (NCBI taxonomy): Eukaryota > Metazoa > Chordata > Aves > Anseriformes > Anatidae > Oxyura > Oxyura jamaicensis. The sequence goes on along the minus strand of NC_048894.1, from coordinate 112,584,708 downwards.
AAAACCATAAAAACAACCAAGAAGACCTCAAAAAACACCTAATTTTCTGTGAATCATTACTCAGCAGCTATCATTTTTGTTAATGTCAAACTTCTGTGATTCTGTGATTCTGCTGACAGATGTTATCTACACACACACACAAATATACGCACACAGGAAAACAAACCATCAAAACAAACAACAAAACATAATGCATTGAAATGCCACAGGCTATACAGAATGAATTTCTGAGGTTTCATCACCATCTGCTTTACATATGCCGATAAATTGAGCAAATTACGAGGAATGCTAACTCTTTTCTTACTTTTTGCCCTTAATCGTCTGAGTCTAGTTGTGTTGTGAAGCTTGAGTCTTCAACCACTTTCTTTGCACCCAGCTGGTTGTTATTAATAACATAGAAGTTTCTGCAATGACTGTGTACATTTTTATAAAAATAACCAATATGAAGGAAGGGATTTGACTCAAGTAAAGCTTTTCATACACTGATGTTTAATCTAGATGTCTTAAGCCTTTCTGAGGGAGTAATCTGGTACCAGTGGAGGATTAGCGAAGAAGGTGCTACTTTTTTGCTAAAGGCGATAAGTTCACCTCTGAAGTTGCAAAGGTAGTTACTGACTTTCTTGACTGTAAAACAGGCAAAATAAAACTCCTTAGACTGGGTGCTACATCCATTATGCATCTGTTTCTAGTTTAGTTTTTCAAAGATGTCAGAAAACCTCTTTCATTTCCCTTTCTTAATTTATACTTTGTGAGATGCAGTTAATACTGTGTCTGTGCATTCATTATGAAAACTGAACTCTGCACTGGACAGATAATAGATCTGTGGAATGCCAGACCAAAGGATGCTCTGAATGGTAAAGATTTGTGTGGATTCAAAAGGTAACTGAAAGAATACATGCCAAATAATCTATAGAGAATTGCTAAATACTACCATACCTGACACAGGAAGTCACGCGAGCTGAATTTTTTAGACTGGGAGAACACAAGGGGAAAGTATCATGTAGTCTTACTCGACCTTTCCTCTGCATTAGGTATTTACTGTCAGGAAAGGATCATGAGTCAGAGGGATAGGGCCCAACTAGACCTTTGTAAAGGTTTTATATACAGCAGCATTACCAATACTTTCAAAATTACTTAGCAAGGTGCTGAAGGATCACCAAGGCCTGTTTATTTCACACCTATCCACACATCTGCTGCAGTTATGCAACTATAGTAAGTCACTGAAGAAAGTATTCAGATGTCATATCTTCTCAACATCTCTCGTGCCTTTGAAATATACAAAAGGAAGTGTACAACACACTCTTTCCAGAATAACTTTTTTTTTTTTTTTTTTTTTTTTTTTTTTTTTTCCTACAGATCCTCTATATCCAGAAATCCTTAGAGACAGAACCATCCCATTAAAATTAGTGAGCATTCTTTGTAAAGATCATTGCCAGGCTTGCAATGGACTTGCACTGAGATGGAAGAGCAAATGGCCTCCTAGAGAGCGCATGATTCATTCTTCAGGGGAATGGATCATGCAAGGGCAAGACCATCTCTCACTTCATGAATAAAGCAGTTCCTTCAATATTGACTACATTTTGTTTTTATTTTATTTTATTTTATTTTATTATTTTTTGTAACAGAGAAATTCAGAAACAGAAGCCAGCATTCTGACAGAATATGATAGAAATATAATATCTAGGGCTTAACCTAATTAAAAAGAAGCCTATTTGGTCTTGGAGATATTCCATGTGGCTCTCCAGAGAGAAAACCAGTTTATGAAATCTGACAGTTTTGAAACCCGTATGTTTTCTTCCTCATTTATATGAAAGACAGTGGAGAGAAGATATTCAGGTTTGATAATAGGTCTTTGATAAATGTTGATAAAAATAATGCAAAGTAATCTAGATATTGGCATGTTCACTTTTCTCAGCATCCAGTAATGCAGTTCTACAACACAGCACATTTTCTCCTAATATGTGATTCTTGACTGAATATGTAAAGTTAAATAGTGGCAGAGAGAAAGCTTTAGTGAACTTATGTATACTGCTATATGTGTCAGAAACCTTTTTTTCTTTAAAAAAAAAAAAAAAAAAAAAAAAAGGCTAAGAGACACTGTTCCACTGCCACTGTGTTGAAATATATTTTTCTGGAAACATCATTTTATTGACAACTACACTATTCTCATGACTAGGCTACTAAATTCAAAGTCCAAGCCATTTTCTTCCCATAGCTGTATTCTTGTGCTGAGCTTATATCATAAAATCATACCATAGTACAGCTTGGGTTGGAAGGGATCTTGAAGTTCCCCTAGTTCCAACCCCCTGCCATTGCATGGCAGGGATGTCACCCACCAGATCAGGTTGCCCAGGGCCTCATCTAACTTGGCCTCACCTCCAGGGATGGGGCATCCAGAACTTCACTGGGTAACCTGTTCCTGTGCCTTTACCTCTGGGTAAAGAATGTCCTCCTAACATCTAATTGAAATCTCCCTTCTTTTAGTTTAAAAGCATTACAGCTTGTCCTGTCATTATCTGACTGATCAAAAATTTGTTCCCCATCTTTTTTGTAAGGCCACTTTAAGTATTGAAAAGCTGCAATAAAGCCTCTCCGGAGCCTTCTCTTCTTCCAGCTTGAACATTCCCAGCTCCCTCAACCTTTCTTCACAGGAGAGGTGCTCCAACCATCTAATCATCTTTGTAGCCCGCCTCTGGACTTGCTCAAACAGGTGCACATCTTTATTGTGCTGGTGGCCCCAGACCTGGATGCAGTACTCACAAGGCCTGAGTAGAGGGGGACAACAATCTCCCTTGATCTGCCCCTCCTTTTTTGATGCAGCCCAGGATGCAGTTGGCCTTCTAGGCTGTAAACGAGCAATGCTGACCATGTCAAGCTTTTCGTCCACCAGAACCTCCAAGTCCTTCTCTGCAGGGCTGTTCTCAATGAGTTCTCCGCCTAGCCTGTCCTCATGTCTGGGATTGTCCTGACCCAGGTGCGACACCTTGCACTTGAACTTTTTGAACCTCATTAGGTTCACATGGGCCCACTTCTCAATCTTGTCCAAGTCCCTTTGGATGACATCCCTTCCTTCTGTTGTGTCAACTGCACCACTCAGCTTGCTGTCATTTGCAAACTTGTTGAGGGTGCTCTCAATCCCACTGTCTATGTCATTGATAAAGACATTAAACAGAACCAGTCCCAAGACAGACCCCTTGTGTGGATAAGGATCACTGCCTTATCCACTGAATCAGAACTCAAAAAAAAAAAAAGAAAAAAAAAGAAAAAAAAAAGCCAAAACAAACAAACAAACAAAAAAGTAGTGTCAAAGGTATGATTTGAGGAAGGAAGCAATGTCTTCTGTTATGTTAAAAAACAATCACAATATTTTCTTCACATAGGTTATTCAGCACTAAAAAGACTAAACAATGTTTACTTATTCTGGCAATGGAGACATCCTAAATCTCCTTGCTATTTGCAGAAAAGTCCTAACACAGACAATTCTTATCATGGTTGTTTAGATGAGGAATACTTACCCAGAACTATTCCCTTTCTCTGTGAACAAATATTTACACTTGTAAGTAGCTTTACTTGTGTGAGTAGTCTCATATGTGATTTCAGTAGGACTATTGACATACTCACAAAATCAGAGCAAGATTTTGTAAGCTGTGAAAGATCTATATCCATCTATTTCTCAACTTGCTAAAACCTTTCTTATGCCCTCTACTCTCTGAGCAAACCCTGAAACTATCCATATTACTATGGACATTTTTATCTTTTAGAGCATCTTAGAATACATAGAGTATTTTCTTTCAAGAATCTGTTTTTTCACATTTTCTGCGGGGTAGCTGATTACTTATTATTACAAATGTCAGCAGTAAACCAATATTCAAATACCAATATTCAAATATGCAATTTAATGATATTTCTCATATGAAAGAAAACTCCTATTTTTTCATGCTGTCACACTGTTAGATCAAGAAGACAATTTATAGTGACTGTATTGGGATTGCATGGAATAATGTTTTCTTGCTCTGCATATCCCTGAAACTGCCAGCAATCAGATGGATTTTTGAGCAGAAGAAAATGAAACAGGTGCTGCCATTCCACAACTAATTTAAACAAGACACACATTGCTGAAATGTATGAAAAGAATCTGTGAAATATTCAAGTAAAGGTTATATTAAAAAAAAAAAAAAAAAAAAAAAAAACTATTGTCCTGTAAAGTTCCTGTTTCTGTAACCGATATTAAGACATTTCCTATCTTGTTTTCTCACTTTTATTACAGCAACTGGTTATGTCCTGACATTATTGCTAGACTGCACACCTTAAAGACTTGTCATTTCATCAGCTGTTTGAAGAATAAAAGGAAGGAACTCAAATCTCCCTCTGCTGGGCCTGCAGAAAACATCTACCTGATTACTTCCTTACTTACATCATCATGTCTGGTTAGATATTAAGGTAGTCACAGGAAGGTCCTATTGGTCTTATTGGAGATCATTCAGCTTGCACCTTCTTCCTGAGAATCATCAGTGCATGTCATTCTTGTCCTCAGATATCCCTGAATCTTAGATGTTCTCAAATCTCTGTAGTTTTCACACTCCTCTATATAATTACTGTGACTGGAGAATTATTTTTCTTCATTCTGAATGACTTTTGTCTTCAGATATTTTTCTCATTTTTTCCTTAGATTACACCTCCCACAGAGAAAAGTATGCAGGAAAAAAAAAAAAAAAAAAAAAAAAAGAGAGAGAGAGAGAGAGAGAGAGAGAGAGAGAAGAGAGATTTGGAAAATGGAGGATGATACAAGTTATTGCTTAGACAAACTCCTACTCTTTTCAGTGACTGCCTGCTATTGTAGCAGGATTCCATGAACAATACTTCTGCATTCTTCTCATATACCTCCTTCATGATTTCATACAAATTGTTCATATTCTCACTCTCCAAACTGCAGATTCCCAGAATTTTAATGTGTACTCCATCCCCTTATGATTTCATTTACTTTTCTCTGGGCATTTGCTAACTCTGCTATTGCCTTCTTGAAAGGTGGGTACCAGAACAAGACACAGTTCTCAAGATGTAAGTGAACAAAATTTTTATAGTGCTGTGAATTAATGCCTTCTGTCATGATCTCAGTAGTCTTCTTGGTGCTGTCCAACATTTGGTTGGCTATTTTGACTGCCATTGAATACTGAAATGGTAATTCTGGAGAACTGTCATAGGTATGAAAATACTAATCACGAAAATGAAGTCTTCTCAGGTATGTCTAAGATGTTTCTAGCTACTGAGACCTTATTTCAAAGTCAGGGTGGTACCCTGGCAGGCAAGTATAATAGTTGTGTGTACCAATTAAATGTTTATATTCTAAACTCTTTTTACAGAAAGAAATGTTCTAAACCTCCAAGGTGACTGAAAAAAATGGATGCATTTTAAATAGAAGAATGTAAGAAGAGCATACTATTAAAAATGAAATAAAATAAATAAAATAAAATAAAATAAATAAAATAAAATAAACTTCTGAAATTAATTTTGTGTTCCTACTAAGTAAGTGAATTCCATAAAGGCATGTGCTGAAGTTCAGGAAGGAAATTAAAATTACATGTTTTCTTCGGTGACCTTCTTCATTTTGAGAGTCTATTTCTCATATAAACTGTCATTTAATACTATAGCTAATGCTCACAGCAAGAGCCTAAGACCTTTAGGTTTTGTTTCTTTTTTAAGAAGTAAGAGTCTTCACTCTGACTTATCACTGAATAGGAAGATGGCCAAGAAACCTAGCATTATGTGTCTATCATATTTGGAGGACTACCTTGGATAATATAGATGTGGATGATATATCTGTCACCCAGTCAATCATACAATAGGATATTCCTTGTATGTGATTTTGGTGACTGGTTTGTCAAGACAAATCAAGCTCATGGACATAGCTGTAAGAAGAAAAATTCACACTGTAATGTAATATGAACTGCTCCACAAATATGAACTTTCCCATGAAAGGGAAAAAGTATGGGGTGACTGTAGTCCTGGAACCACTGCCATGGCACAGAAGAGAGATGCAATTATTCAGTGTGTGTAAAGTAGTTGTTGGAATAATACAATATCCAGAGAGTATGAATATTCTCAGAGGATATATTTGTGAAACGTTAGTGCCTCTAGATGTCTGATATGTTGTCTCTAATGGATATTAGAAGTGGTCTGTCCCCCTCAGTGATGATGGTCAAACTATTTCAATTCTCATTGGTAAGGAAGTCTGGGGTAGCAGAGAGTAGATTTCCTGGCAGATGCACAGGGCATTTACATATTGTAAGTAGTATCTAGGGAAATTATCAAAGCTCTTTCATCTAAAAGTAATAACTATTGGCCTGTCATTGGTATACAGCTATGGAACTTTGCAGAAACATTTTCTAAACATCAGTTGCCAGGAGTGCTATCACAATTCCCCTGAGGTTGTGCCACAGGACTCTTTTTAAAACCATACATCTGCCACTGATTCTTTAAATCACAGTCATATGGTACAGTATGTAAGAGTTTTATGACGGTATTAGTTTTATTGAGCTAATTTAATAAGATGGAACATGCCAGAAATGCTAATAAAAGAAACATCCTTTTCAGATTTGCTGCCTTAAATAACCTTTGCTACAAAATCCAAAATGCACATTGCATTAATTTGAGCTAATTATTGCCTCTGAATAAGTACATATTACACTATGGTACATTTTTTGATGACATAAGTCAGTGCCATTTTGCCCAAGACAACTGCTAATGGTGACACATAGTAAATTGCAATTAGAAGACTTAGATATGTCATGACTCTTGCAACATGTCTGATCTGTGGATGGAAGAAAAGTCTAGTGAACCATATAGTCCAAAGCACTCCATTTCTTTTTGGTAGAAAGTCAGTCAAGCCAGAGTTCATCTAGCAGAATTTTGCATATTTAATGAAAATTATGTTGTATTTAACATTTTTATACCTATTCTTTCTGTTACCAGTCAACAAAATTTGAAGAGTTTTGTTAAAACTAACAAAAAACTACATTATCTGACAAAAAAAAAAAAAAAAAAAAAAATGCTTATGTTATAAAAAGGGCTACCCTAAATGAGAAAGCTGAGGAATTATTCCTGAAAAAAATTTTGCTTTCTCAAATCTAAGAACATAGTCCAGCTAGTGAAGTTCAGACTAGGTTTTAAAACAAACATTATGAAGTTAATCATTGGAACAACGTATTAACATTCTTCTTAGGTACTTTTTCATCAGCAGTCCTTAATGCTCATTTGCTCTTTAATGAGAGATTTGTTTTGTTTTGTTTTAATGTTCCTCTATCCCCCTACATCCCCCCCACTCCCACCCCATCTGCAACAGTATGAGTGCTTGACAGGGTCAGAAATTTTTTCTGTGGCAGGAGCCTGTTGCCCTGAGAACCTGAACTGGGTGTGCGGAAGGTATCTAATATAGAGTAGAGGTTTAACATTTCAAACAGGAAGACAGAGAAGCCTCTATCTACAACAGGGAAATAGATTTTCTTTTGCACAGTTCCTGTTTTGATCCGCTAGATTGTGAATACCATTTCAAGTTAGAAAGCACTTAATCCCCCCCAGGCAGCACCTGCCTGTCTCTCTTGACTTTTTGTAGCATTCAGCATCATATTTTTAGATGCTCTTACTTATATTTAATCTATCAAAATAAAGTAAATGGAAGATACAGTCACTCAGTTTGTCCAAGAAACTCATGGTTTAGTGCTAGGACTGGGACCAATGGTTAGCTAGGTTGGCTGGTAGGTTTATTTTTGAAAAGCATATGTGCTGTTCTGTGTTCCACGGAACAAGGAAGGGAACTGAAATTTTACATCAGTCATGCATTGTCTGCAAAATATTAGAGATTACTGAAGTGCAATTTACAGATTATAAAGGTTTTGGATGGAAGGAATTATTTTTTGTTTGATTGTTTCTTTCCTAAGTAAGGTTTCTCAAACTTGAGGAACTTGAGGAAAAAAGCTAGGATTCCAATCAGAAGTTGTGGAGGCAAGGTAAGAAGGTAAGAGATTTGCCTGGCATTTTATTAAGAAAGACAAAAAATATTACCATTTTCCCGGATACTTTTCCTAAGACTTTCATTTAATGTTGTTAAGGGAAACTACTAACAATATGCACACTGTTTCTCATAAACATGCAACAATAAAAACCAGCAGGGAGTGGGGCTTTTTAAAATATTGTTCTTTTGCAAGACAGTTGGAATGCAATGAAATTTAAGATAAAATTCTTTACAGAAGTAAATACTATGCCATATGTACATGGTGTTAAAATAGACGTGCTTTATTTTGTAGCACATGTACCCTTTAAATTTCTCAAAATAGATATTCGATGCCCGACTTTGGGCTTTAACTTTTTTGTTGTTGACTTTCATCCTATAATGTTTCAGCACAGTTGCTATTTAGGCTGCAATGTTCTTCTGGCTTTTTTGAGATCAAAGGTTTAGATTTGGGTGAGTGGGGTTTCAACACCAAAATGTAGAACTTAAACTACTGTCATGTTAGTGATGAATATACTTTTTCTAATTTTACAGCAGTAACTGATAGTAATTTTGTTAGAAAAGGGTTTCCAAAATTAAGCAGTTATGAGTTTGGTTTTTGTTTGATTACAGCTTATTTATTTATTTATTTATTGAATTCCTAAACTACAGTGATTGCAGATTCCAGGTCATTTAGTTTTATATATAACCTTTTTAATCTATTTACTGGATGTTGAACTCCTGGTTGTAGTATATTGCTGGAGAAATTCAGTGACTACATTTTTTTTTTTTTTTTTTGTCACAGCAGTATTCTGAATCTAGTTGCCAGCAGTAGTGGTTGCAGTGGCAGAAAGCTGAGAAGAACACCCAGTATCATTTGTTTTGTCAACACATGTACCAGTTCTGGAACAGATCGTCACAACTGGTAATCTCTTCTTTCAGAAATCTCAGCCCACGCAGTAACATCCAGAGAGAAGCTCTGCCTCAAGAGTTGAATCTAATCAGAGACCAAGCCAGAGAACAAATTCTCCTGCTGCTCACACAGCTATTTCTAAATTCAGAAGCTTGCAGGACAAAAACATCTACAAAACAACATATTTTTCAAAGTCTGATCACATGCTAAGGAAAATAACTTGGAAGAATATGTAGATGAGCCTTGCTGCTGCTTGTTATTGTACTGTATGTGCTGAATCTTGTTGCAAGGAATGTAAGAAATGTCAAACAGTTGAAAAAAAAAAAAAAATAGGAACCAAATGAGAAAACACATAGTATAAGGGGTATTCCAGTAGTGAGAATAACTTAGTCTCTATTTTCCAGGCTGATGATATTGTGTTTTGCATTTCATAGACTTTTTTTTTTTTTTGCATTCTCTTGGTCTCCCATAGTCTTTGTGACAACATTCTGTGTATGGTAGGATTTTTTTTGAGGATCAGAAGAGTGTTCCAAACTTTGATCGGGATGTGGTACTGTGACATGTTGTTGTTTTTTAGCATAGATGGAAATTAAGGGCCACTGGAGTACAAACTGTAACTGTAATGAGCCTTCTCTTTCCTCTACCTTATACAAAGTCTGTATTCTTATGACATCATTATCATTTTTCTGCCCAAGCTGAAGAGCTTCCACTAGAAGTGGAATCAGCTGTCAAGTAAAGGTTCACAGTATTCACATCTGAAATTTGAAATTCAAAGTAATCTATAGCATGCTGTTTACAACATCTAAGCTTGCAGTTTCTTTTCATGGAAAATTTTTCCTGAGTAATTGATGATCAAGGAAATCCCACCACTCACTTCATTACATTTTAAAGAGCAGAAAATATAAAGAAAATTCATTTAGGTAAAGATGAACATACATACATGTAGATATACATACCTATGTATACATAAATATGCATATATATATCCTTATTTCCTAGTACAAACTCTCATCTGTTTGCCTAATTATATCTTAGGTAATGCAAAATGAATCTGAGCCTACTTGGCTGTATAGACAATGACTCCATTTTGATATCAAAAATCTGTTTGCCTTAGCAAAAATAAATTTAAATAATTTAAATTGAAATTTAAATTGAAATAAATTCAAGAGGGTGTTTTCTGTTTTGGAGGGTAAATTCTAGAAGATACTCTGAAAATTTGTAAAAGAAAAAATATTCTGATAATGATGCATCATCTATTTCTCGGAGCATTCTTAGCTCAACATTCTTGGCCCAATGTGGGGCCAAAAGGACTGTTGTGGTTTAACCCAGCTGGCAGCTAAACACCACACAGCCGTTCGCTCACCCTCCCCCCTCCCTCTCTGGGATGGGGGAGAGAAATGGGAAAGCGAAGCCAGTGTGTTGAGATAAAGACAGTTTATTAAGATAGAAAGTAGTAATAATAATAATAATAATAATAAGTACAGACAAGTGATGCACAATGCAATTGCTCACGACCCGCTGACCAACGCCCAGCCCAACCCCGAGCAGCCGGCCCCCAAACCCTGGCTAGCCACCCCTATATACCGTTCAGCATGACGTCAGATGGTATGGAATACCCCTTTGGCCAGTTTGGGTCAGCTGTTTTGGGTCTGTCCCTTCCCAGCTCTTGCTGCACCCCCAGCCTGCCCGCTGGAAGGACAGAGTGAGGAGCTGAAAAGTCCTTGGCTTAGTGTAAGCATTGCTCTGCCACATTTAAAACATCAGCATGTTATCAGCACTCTTCTCATCCTAATCCAAAACATAGCACCCTACCAGCTACTAGGAGGAAAAATAACTCTGTCCTAACTGAAACCAGGACAGTCATATAAAGAGAACTAAAGAAAATTTTGGTTAGTGATTTCAAACCCTCCAAAGAAAAGTTGTTTTCTAATTTATATATTTCATTTTATAAATTGGTAGCTATTTTTAAAACTTTTTGTAGTCTCCAGTTTCATATCTATGAAGAATGAAAAGATTTTAAAGTGGACACACACACAAAAATAAAAATAAAGTGCTCTAGGTGATCCTGCTTGGCAGGTGGGTTGGACTAGATGATCTTGGAAGGTCCCTTTCAACCTCAGCCAGTCTATGATTTTGTAATTTTTGGACCGTGAGCCCCAAACCTGGATACAGTACACCGAGTGGGGCATTACAAGGGCAGGTCAGAGGAGGACAATCACCTCCCTCAGCCTGCTGGCCACTCCTCTTTTGATGCAACCCAGGATGCAGTTGGTCTTCTGGGCAACATGCATGCACTGCTGGCTCTTGAGCTTTCCATCCACCAGAACCCCCAAGTCCTTCTCTGCAGGGCTGTTATCAATGAGTTCTCCGCCCAGCCAGTCCTCATGTCTGGGATTGCCCTGACCCAGCTGTAGCACCTTGCCCTTAGACTTGTTGAACCTCATTAGGTTCACATGGCCCTGCTTCTCAATCTTGTCCAAGTCCCTTTGGATGGCATCCCTTCCTTCTGTAGTGTCAACTGCACCACATCTTGGTGTCACCTGCAAACTTGCTGAGGGTGTACTTGATCCCACTGTCTATGTCACTGACAAAGATATTAAATAGTATCTGTCCCAGGACAGACCCCTGAGGTACACCAGACCTCCATCTGGACATAGAACCATTGAACACCACTCTCTGGGTGGAACCTTCAAGACAATTCCTTATCCACTGAATGATCCACCCTTTACAACCAAATCTCTTCAATTTGGATATCAGGATGTTATGGGACTGTGTCAAAAGCCTTACAGAACTCCAGGTAGATGACTTCAGTTGATCTTCCCATGTCAATTGTTGCAGTCACTCAATCATAGAAGGCCACCATATTGGTCAGGCAAGATTTGCTTTTGGTGAAGCCATGTTGGCTGTCTCAGATCGCCTCCTTATCTTACACATTCCTTGACACTGCTTCCAGAAGGATTTGTTCCATGATCTTTCCAGGGACAGAGGTGAGGCTCATTAGTCTGTAGTTCCCTGGGTCCTCCTTGCTACTTTTTTTAAAAAAAATGGGAATGATGGTTCCTTTTTTCCAGTCACCAGGGACTTTGCCTGACTGCCAGGACTTTTCAAATATGAAGGGGAGAGGCTTGGAAATGGCATCAGCCAGTTCCTTCAGGACCTTGTGATAGGTCTCAAACCTGCTCTTTGATTACAGTAGGAAGGAATTTGCTCCCCTAGCAAATCTATGGGTTCAGGGAAACGAAAGACTTAGGAAGCCTAACTGGCATTGAAGACTGAGGCAAAGAAGCAGTAGAGTACATCAGCCTTCTCCATGTCTTGGGTTAAAAACTGGCTGGATAGACGGGCCCAAAGAGTTGTGGTGAATGGAGTCAAATCCAGTTAGAGGCCAGTCACTAGTGGCGTCCCCCAGGGCTCGGTGCTGGGGCCGGTCCTCTTTAACATCTTCATCAATGATCTGGACGAGGGCATTGAGTGCACCCTCAGTAAGTTTGCAGATGACACCAAGTTAGGTGCGTGTGTCGGTCTGCTTGAGGGTAGGAAGGCTCTGCAGGAGGATCTGGAGAGGCTGGACCGATGGGCTGGGGTCAACAGTATGAAGTTCAACAAGGCCAAGTGCCAGGTCCTGCACCTGGGGCACAACAACCGCAAGCAGAGCTCCAGGCTGGGAGATGTGTGGTTAGAAACTGCCTGTCAGAGAAGGACCTGGGAGTATTGGTTGATAGTTGGCTGAATATGAGCCAGCAGTGTACTTAGGCAGCCAAGAAGGCCAACAGCATCCTGGCTTGTATAAGAAGCAGTGTGGCCAGCAGGTCCAGGGAAGTGATTGTCCCCCTGTACTTGGCTCTGGTGAGGCTGCACCTTGAGTACTGTGTTCAGTTTTGGGCCCCTTGCTACAAGAAGGACATGGAAGTACTCGAGAGAGTCCAGAGAAGGGCAACAAAGCTGGTGAGGGGTCTCGAGAACAAGTGTTACAAGGAGTGGCTGAGGGAGCTGGGATTGTTCAGCCTGGAGAAAAGGAGGCTCAGGGGTGACCTTATCGCTCTCTATAGGTACATTAAAGGAGGTGGTAGCGAGGTTGGTCTATTCTCCCACGTGCCTGGTGACATGATGAGAGGGAATGGACTAAAGTTGCACCAGGGGAGATTACCAGTTTAATACTTTCAATTATTATTTATGATGTTTATTTTGTGGTGTAATCTCTTCTTTTCCTATCCAATGTTTCAATGCATTTTTTGTTTTACTTTTGTTTTAATTGGATGTCAGCAGGTACAAAGTATATTATAGAATCAGAACAAATAAGTTTTAACTATGATCTCACCCTATAAATCAGAAAATCAGACATTTGCAAACACTTTTGGATGCAGAACTTAAGTTCTGATCCAGTTTTATGTTTGAATGTCTGCAAGATGTATTCTTGGGTATTTACATTTCTGGGTTACGGTTACTTTTTGTCAGTATTGTCTGTTTACAACAGAAACTCTCTAGAATGATTATATCTGTGATTCAAATCTTCCTGACTCTAATAGATTCCATCTGGAGGGACTATGTACTTGTAAATACTCTAGTACATTTGGGAGAACCTTTTGTGTGGGAACTTTAATGTAGGCTTCCAAATCTTTAAACATTTCCAAGACAGGTCACTATTTTATTCACTTTCAAATGAGCTATTCATTTCAGTGAGATTACTTCAAGCCTTGCAGCATCTTTTGCATGACAAAAACTGAGCAAAAAAATCCAGATAGAATCCACATCACGCAGTAGCATAATATTTGGTCTAATGATTAGGCTAAGAGCCAGAAGGAGCAGGCTATGTAAGCTCAGAGACAATGAGCTCTCACTATTCACCATTGCACTTCTTCCAGTGATTTATAGCAATAATTCTGTGATTTTGCCATCCTTGATTTTGAGTATTGCCACTACATTTCTCTTTAAAGTTGGGCAACAATTGTTGTTAGTTTGATGGGGTGCAGCCTTACATATACATTTCTATATGTATCTATAAAAGCAAGCTTCTTATCTTAGAACATTAAACATTTGAGAGATACTTAACCCTCCTCTGTTCCTTGAGGGTTTGATTACTCAGTGCATCACAAGAAGGATCAGGTACCAAGACATGAATATCTAAAAGCAATGAAACCATATAAAGACAGCAGAGTAGCAATATAAAGATATTCAAAAGTAATTCTTACTCTTTGAAGTAAGAGCTGAACATTTTTTCCTGTGATAGATAAAGAAATATATAAGTATCTGTAATCCAAAATACTTGAAGAGCCTTACTTAGACCTATAATTTTTTAACTCATGTATTTGACAATCACTTTTAAAGAGTTCTTTACTTAAATAGTGTTGTGATCCTCAAAAGAATTTTTGATTAAGTGCTTCCCACCTGATTTTATTTTATTTTATTTTTTTTTTTCTGAAAACTAGCAGGTTGCACTCTTTCTGTAGCTCAAGTGAGCTCTTCAGATTTAGAAGTGACAGAATATAAATCAAAACGTTCATTTCTGTTTTCTTCTCTCCAACAATTCAAATGGGTATTCAGTGTAAATGTATGTGGATGAAAAGATTTTCATAGGCAGTAGTAAAACCCAGCTGAGCTGAAAGAACCTGGAGCAGCAGAGGAGATCACATTAGTTGACAACACCTACGGTCTGCAATGTACATCCAGGCTCTACATACCTCTGGAGTCCTGACTTTTCATCTTGCAAGCCAGGAACCTTGTCAGTGTGTACTGCATCTTCTGTTCAATTATTTGCTGCAAAGAGAAGGGAGGTATGAACAGAAGGCCTGGTGTGCATGTTGGTATTAAATAGATATGAATCTGAGTCGTGGCCAAGGTGTATACACAGTCCAGGTTCTTAGATTGACTGTTTGGAGACAGACTTTAGAAGCCAGCCAAATTATAGAACTGAAACCACTAGTCCTTTTGTTGTTTTTTCATTACATGCTTAAATGGACCCAAACATGTACCAAGGACTGATTCAGCTGTGGCATCACCCTGCAGCAGGAGTTGGCCTCATACAAGACAATGTGAGATTAGTATTACCAGAGATTGCAGCTTCATGTAGAAAAAAAGTGTCAGGAAATGCCTAATCCCTCTGTAGTAGTGTTTTACCTGTTAGGTATGCTTGGATATTATGGTTAGGCATAAAATTGTGAATCAATGTATGTGCTATGAGGTTTGTGATTTTGATAAAGGAAATGTTGGAAAACAATGCCTGTGACAGTGGAACCTGACTAAGTGCCATCCATAAGCAAACAGCTATTCTGGCTACTGTTAAACACCAGCTTGGTTTCACTGGTGCCTTTTCCATTAACAGCCTTTCTGAAATCTCTAATACACAGGTTGATTGCTACAATTCTCATTTTTGGGGGGGAACTATTGCTTTGATTTTTTGTCTTGACAATGAGCATCTAATATTTTTACTTTACCAACAAACCACTAAAAGGTGATATCTGTGTAAATGTTTTCTAAAATTCAAGGAGAATTGAATGTATTGTTCTGGATATAATTTTCTTGTGTGATCGCACGAATAAGTGTGGTCATTACTGTGCTAAGAAACATCACAACTTTTGCACTTTGTAGCATATTCAAATAACATTTATGAACACAGACTGATATACATATAAACACATAAATATAAATGCATATTATCACTATATATACATGTATATATATAATATGTATACACATACACACGCACAATCTGGCTTTGCAGAAAACATATGTTACTGATTGTGGTTTGACTGGCTTCCATGAGGCATTAAGTTCCTTTATCATAACCATCTGTCGTTTTTGCCATGTACACTGAATTAATTACAGAATTTTAAACAGCTCATTTAAAACAAACCGCTAACAAAATCACTATCTGGTGAGAGGAGAGCAGTTTATGAATAATATGTGTATTCCTACTGTGAAGACAGTAGCCACTATTAAGAATTAGTAACTCAATTCATCTCTGAACTTTTAGGTATATAATATTATGGCTTGTAAAGTAAAGAAGCTCATGCTGTTATAAGCAAACCCCAAATCCTTCAGAAATGCAAAACTACACACAAATCAAGGTAAAGGGAAAACAAATTTAATCCTTAAACTCCTTTCTTCATGCAACAGTGGAATATCAAACCTTTGAATGGTTCTTTGATGACATTAATTTTTGGCATAAGCAGGAACAATCCTTTGAATCAATAGAGGTATACCATTTATGTTAGCTGATGTAGAGCCCTTGATTTACTTTAAACCTTCTTTTTCAGTAGAGGTACAAGAGGTTTGCTTTTATAAAGCTTTCCTATCCCAACCTTCTGTAAGCTTTAGGATCATTTTATGTCTTTTTTTATCTCCATCAATGCTCCAGTAATGTGGGGAGAAAGACACATATTGACACCTGCACACTTTCTCATTCCAATTTCATGTGGGAAAAATGGAAGAAAATGTGAAAACTTTGACCCTCTTTTCTATGCATGAATACTCTTGACTAACCTGTGTAATAAATATTAGAATTAGTCAATCTGTTTTGTTAAGAAAGAAGGCATAAACTCCTACAAGAATTATTTATGAAAGAGTACACAATGGAAATATTTGGGTTAGTGCTTGCCAGGAGTCAGGGTTGAACAGGCTAACTCATTATACTAATTGTGTTCTTCATTCCATTGTTTTTATAGTCTGTACCAATTACAGAGACATTACTAAGATTAGATGTCCCCAATTGTTCCAATTAGGCAACAGTACATACCGATTTTTATATGAATATGGTTTCAGTTCAAGAATGTATGTAGTGGCTGTTACTTTTCCAGTTTTTAAGATATATCCTCTGACAAATTAAAAACATGTGCTGGGGCTACTTTATGTCTTCATTTGCTCTCTTATATATATATATATACAAATAAATCTCTACCTTCCTGCAAATTGTTAAACAATTACTTTGCTCATCATCTGCAATGTGCATTATAATTTAATCACTTTCAATCTAAATTTTTTGCTGAAAATCATGTGTTCCTTTGATCTCTAAGATAAAAGTAAGTTTCTTAGTGAATATCTCTTTACTGGCATCATTCCAGCTTTCTTCTCTTGTTCTCTGTAACCAAACAACTGCATCCCAACATTTTAAAATACAGAGCTGTCACAATTTTAAGTACTCAGTCCCATTTGATCTTAATTATTGCACATTTAAACTGGAAAATCACATTTCTAAAGATGATATAGGCTTGTATATATTCTAATTAGGCAAACTAAATTAGTTCTGACTACATAATAAAGTAAAACAAACAAAAGAAAACCAAAGTAGAAAATATGTGCAGAGTAAAAGCTACTTTATGTGTACATTACAAACTTTTAACTTCATACTAGAAAGTTCAGCAATGTCATTAATGAAATTGCCAATCCAACATAAGAATTATTATAGTCTTTAATTGCACGACCTTACAGTACTTTGTGTGCAACTATGGGAAATACACGCCTTGAATATATTACTCATTCATCTATAGAAAAGTCTTGGTACTGTTTATTCAGTGTTACAAATCTATTTTGTAAGAAAATTAAAAAAAAAAAAAAAAAAAAAAAGTATGTTTGTGTAATTAAAAATTGTATCATAAAGTGTATCACAAAAGTGCAACCCTCATTTTCTGAATGAATTTATAACCTTGACAGCTGTTTTTAGCAGCTTTATTTTGGTATGTGATGTCTTTATTTAAGACGGTATGTGATGTCTTTATTGAAGACTGACATCAAATTTTGTTATATAAAGTTCTATATGGATTACAGGAATAGCGTGAACTGTTATAACCATTTAAACTGCAGTCATGACATTTAAGGATGTCATTGTCTGTGTGGAAGTGATCATATTTAGCTAGAAGGTGTCAGAAATAATTGCTCAATACAGAGGAATTTCACTAGCTTTTCCTATGTTGTTTTCATATATTATCTATATCACTATATAGAGGTCTCATCAGTCTAGGTTTTAAGGCTCACTGAATGGTGTCAAATGCAACTTAGCTGCTTCACCTGAACCTCCTGACCAGTTGAAAGTGCCATTCTGTGCAGCCCAATAGTCTTCATGGGTGAGTTCACAATTGGCACTGATACTGGCAGGAGTTTTCCCTGGCTGTCCACACTTAACCCAGGAGGCAGGTTTCTCTGGTTTACACCACCTCATTAAAAAAAATCTCACATTCTTTGAGCACACATCCTTGGGTTATCTGCAAAGCAGGCCAGTTTCCAATGCCATCAAAATCTTGCCAGCTCAAGCAGTGCACCCAAACCTTCAAGTATTCCTTCCCTGCCTCTGTGGTCACATCAGATATAACTGTATGTTCCCCGTATGTCTTTTGCAAGAGACCCACTAAAAAAGTCAACACATACCCAGAGCAGAGGCCACAATATTTGCAAACATTCTTTCAGGGGCTTTTGAGCATTGTTTTTGTCAGAACTTGTGGTCTGACATTGTCCTCAAACACTGTAACCACAACCACCAAGAGATCCAAATTAACCAGGCAAAAAGATGGTATTGATCAAATGAAGTATACTGAGGCAGCCAACATCATACACAAATGCTATATCCCATATGTTGGATATTGCTGAGATCCATGGCAGCTACTGTCTCTCCCTGCTGGTAGATGCTGAACAGCCCAGATGTACTACATTTCAACAGGCAACAGAACTGACTACATTTACAATACCTTCCCCTTCCCTTCCCCCTCATCTTACCTATCTTACAGATATGTTGTGGCAGAGCTTATAACAAGATACTGCAGTGATTCATCTGCATATTATGCTTCATATGCATACTGTGGCACAGTGCTGCAGAACAAGAAACACAAGGATGTGTGTTCCATACCTGGGTTTGCATGCCTCTACCATTCCCCATTCTCTTCCTCCTCCCTTCTCTGCGCCAGCCACTCTGTGGTGACAACATAGATGTAGTTGGTTGAACACTGAGCACTGCAGGAGGCTCAGGCATGCTCAGGAAGGATGAAATTTCCACAGATTTTAGCACTTAAAAGACAACCAGAATATAGACTAAACATTTTCTGAAATGCAAAACTCTCCTCTCTGACTGTTACAGATGAAAGAAACACTAGCATGAAAAAGGGCACCTACAAGGAAGTCAAAAACCTGACTGACTCCATCTCTCTGTTCTGTGTGAAACTGAGAAAAGCCTTCTTTCAGACAAGGGCAACTGCACTACAGTCATGTGGATGTGGAGCATATAGTCAGCAGTAAAAGCCAGGAGAATGAAACCCTCAAACCAACAGGTCAATATCTGTGCACATAATTAATATAATCTGTATTACCTCTCTATTAATATACCTACCAAGCCAGTGGGTTTTTGTTACTGAAGAAATAATTGCATTTTAACTTAGAGATAAGTAGTGAAGGTCTTTACTTAGAAATTATTTTACTTTTCATGTTCTATTTATGATTCTGTTGAGAAATATACTGTAAAATGACTTTACATTTTGCTCTCGGAGAAATATATTATGAGGCTGCACACTGACATTTGTAGAATTTTATACTACATGGCACATACCAAATAGACTGGGGAAATTAGTCTCAGATTTATAAACAAAACTTCTTACACAAGTGACTCATTTTAGTTGAATGTAGATGGCCCTTAATGGGAATACATAAATTTATGCTAAATAACCTGTAATACCAACTGAGGTGGCACATTTCTCTCCACCATTAGGAAGATTGATTTTGCCTTGGAGTGTCTCTGCTCAACAGAAGTACCCCTCAGGTAAGTTGAAAAAGTTATCGGGCGTGTAGTGTAAATGAGCAGTGAAGATTCTGGAGATGGAGGAAAGCTATAGCATGGCACTTCAGTTCCCTAAAATGTTAAACAATCAAAAAACCTCCTACCCCCTCCCCCCAAACAAAGTAGCAAACAACAACAACAACAGAATTCTATGCAACTGTGATATCAAAATGCTTCTTATAAATTGCCTGACATTAAAGTATGGAATAATTCTGAAGTTGGGGGGGAGGGGGGTAGGGGGAAGCAAAGAAATACTGAAATTTAGCCATTGAAGTCAGTAAATGTAGAAAGTATTTAATGACAACTATAGGCAGCCATAGGACAGGATTAATTATATGAAATTTGTGTTACCGCATTTTAAATATTTTATGAGATCAGATTAAGTTTAAACTAAAGCTTAAACAAGGTAGCTTTCAATATGGAGGAGATTGGAACGTGATTTTTGATTAATAAAATGTCTAAATGAATATGGTGAATTTGACAATAGCACCTTTAGTGTTTTTTCAAACACTGTAGGCTGGTTACAAACAAAGAACATGAAAATCATGCAGGCTCAGAAATGCTAATTAAAACAATAGGAAGACAGTCAGAAATGGAGAAAGAAGGAACCTTGTACTTTTATGAGCTTTATTCATTTGTAGGAAGCTCTTGGATTCCAGTTCTTTTAACCAGGTCCTCAGAATTAGAAGTAACTTCTAAGTACTATCTTTTCTCTCTAAAAAATTTTGTGAGTTCAATGGAGGCAGAAGGAAATGTAGTTACCCAGAGAGACTAGATATATATTTATACAAACATATAAACCATATCTTTGCTAAATAAGTATGTTCTACAGGTCTAAATTATGAACTTCAGTATGCATTTGATTCAATAAACTCTAAGGATATCTCTGTCAAGAGGTATGTCTGATTTCTTCCTACCCTATAATGTGTGCATAGATTAAAATGTTAATTTACTCTTCCTACTCTGTTTAATTTAGGGCCAAGGCTGCTAGATGAGAAAAATAGGGGAGCACTTGAAGAGGTAATAACCTTATTCAGGCATAATGTTGCTGAGATCATAGAAGGTGACATCTCTTTTAGAAAACAGTCTATTATTTTGGCAGATAATACTAAAAGTTTATGAGGTCTTAAAATATACTGCTATTTTTTTTAATTATATATATATTTTAATTAGTGTTCCTTTCAATTTAAAACATTTCTATATCCATTGTTTCATATGAAATGAAAAATTTACATTTCTAGAATTGCAAAGCAGTCCATAAATCTACAATAATATGCAGCATGACTCCATTCCTCTCCTCTTTACTGAGGCACACACCAGAGCTCTGTCCTTTTGGAACCTTTCAAAGAACTGTTCACAGAATTGAATCCATATACAGAGTGAATTTGTATTTAACCATAGTCAGTTATATAAGTAGCTTCCTGACATATTCAGTGAGTGAATACCATAGAATGTACTATTTCTCATGGAGATTTTGCATCTCATTTTCTAAGTGACTGCTCATTTTTTTACACAGAACAAGAAAATATCTGTGGCTAGGACTATTGTCTATTCAATCTGAAAACTTAATCTTGTCCCTTTCTTTAGAATATTCTAGATAGAAAACAGCCTTCAAAGCCCAGAGAGGTATCACATTAGAGACCCCTGAGAAAGCTATATATGTCTATATAGTGAAAAGGGTTGCTGAACATACATATTTTCCTACCTAGCACAGCAGACAGAATCAGCAGAGAGCTAAGTCCCTGCTAAATAGACCAGCCTGTTAGTGGGGCTTATTAGCTCTGAGCAATCACAGGCATTTATATGCATTTATGCAGCTTCCAGCTCTGGAGCTTAAGCATTTTCAGCTAGCTTGGAGACTTCCGCACTGCAACCTACTGTGAAGAGCAAATGCACCTTGTTCTATGGTATGACCACAGAGCTATTTCATGAAGAGCCTGTAGAGCTGAAAAGGACAAAGAACCTCAATCCCTACAAGTTTATTTGCCTTGCCAATGAAAAACAATTTAAAGAGCTCCATGATTATCAATCTCTGAAGACTTGCATTAGTATCTGGTCTTCACATTACCTGTGAAATAGACTGTTTTGTAGTGTATATTCAAAGCGCTACCAACACTATGGTCTACATATAAAGTGGTAATCTGCTAGACTCTTATAACAATCTCTCCCTGTGAGAGAATTAAGCAATTTTTCTCCATACATTGAGGAAATATTTGATATAAATGTGCATTTCCTTACCATAAACAGCTCAACACTGGCTGTCTTTAGAGAAAATTCTACTTTTAATAATCATATCCTGTATAACTAATGGTAGTTCCAAAGCTCTGTTTAGCATCAGAGAGGACCCTATGTCCCCCCCCCCCCCCCCCCCCCCCCCCCCCCCCCCCCCTTTTTTTTTTTTTGTATATAAAATATCGATCTAATATAAAATTGTTTAAGGGGAAAAAAATCATATCTCCCGACTCTATGCAGCTGGTTTTACTAATGAGTTAAAACTTACCCTTAGCTCTTTTCATTCAGATCTTGGAAGATAACATGATAGGCTTAATGTTAGCAGTACTTAGTGTGGAAAGCTTACTCTATAACTTCAGAGGCAACTGTTAAACATAACAATTAATGTGCACATTTTATGTCTGTATTTTTCTGGGCTCTTCTAGCTGATTTGTCCAGGCTGCATTCTGTATATCTGCAAAGTTGTTTTTCTAAAATGATGTGCAACCTGATTCTCTGAACAATTGCAATGCAAAGGATGTAAATTAACAGTGAGTATCAATACACAGTTGTCAGATGTGCAGGCATTTTCAAACATAACTGCTGCTCTTGCACTCCTTGTTTGAAAATTATCTCAGAAATCTGGAGTAGTGTTTATGAAAGGATTGTAGCACTTTTCGTTCTTTTTTTTTTTTTTTTTTTTTTTTTTTTCCTTTTTCTTTAAATTTATCCACAGAGCAGGACTAGACAGATACTGAAATATTCAGCTTCTCTTGCTGCCTGAGTAGTTTTACAAATACATAACCCAGGCACAAAAGCAGTACATTATTTTTCTTCCTGAGAGTACTATCTCTGAAATATATCACTTGCAGGAATAATGGAGAGAGAATGGGAAATGTGTTCGGCTTCAACTACCAACTCTAATTCAGCTTTCCAGAGCTATTGTTTTGATACTGCACTGGGATGGCACTGAGATGTTGGGCCCAAGAATCTTCATCGAGAACAATAGGCATTACTGTGGCAAGATGATATTCAGATCTGCTCAAAAATAGCATAGTGAAATTGGACTGTTGGTAGGTAATACAGACAATGTGAATGCTGAGGGGTGGAAGTAAAGACTGTGAACTTGAAAATGCACTGCAAAAGTTGAATCTATAAGACTGCTTTTATCCCTTTTCCAATAATAGACTGAAACAAATTAAAGGAGTTCCTAAAACTTTATTCGAGAAGCACAACTCCAGTGTCTAAAATGGATATTCAACTATTTCATAAGAGGACATAATAGAAAGATCTGCACATTCAAATATTCTTCAGTTTCAGCAGAAAATATTCTGAAGATAATTAAGTATTTGAAAGATCTTTCAGTGGCTGGAAGTGGGAAAAAATATGCTGTAGCCAACAACGGCAATATTTTTGCTTCTCTAACTCTGACTTGCTTAAAGCTTTTTTACTTCCTATCTTCATTTACTGGTGTAGCCCTTTGGGCCTCTGTGAAGCTCCACTGATTTAAGTGACAGGCACACAAGTCTATGCCAGTAGATCCAGAGGCAAGATCAGGGCACAAGGTGGTTCATAAATAAATGTAGGAACTGCAGGTACCTCTTGGGCCTCTGAGATCTGCGGCTACCAATTTCTCATTTGTGTGGAAAAGGAAAGACATAGCTTTCAATAGGTACAAAGTTAGAAAGTTAATATAACTGCTCCTTGCAGAAATGTATGCATACAGTGCAATGATGAAAAGCTGCCTGAGTCAGAATGAGGTAATTATATGTCTCAGATATGCTACTGTTGAATGTGAGTCCTAGACATGGAGGCTGTAATTCCTCAGCAGCAGCCATGCTGCAAAGTGCCCCAGCCCACCCCTATTCCCCAGGCTTTCCCTGTTCCAGGAGCCTCTGCTCAGCACTGACAAATGTTTATGCAGCCACAGTATGGATTGGATTGATGAACTAATTTATCCTAAATTATCTCTGCAAAAAATGTTTGAGCTCCTTTACAGCTGGATCAATTCCCCAGTTCACCACATAAACAGCTGGATGCAACTGTGGTTAGCAGCAAATACAGAAGGTGGCTTGATGGTGGGAAAAAGTGCCTAGCAATAGGGTGGGTGGTCGCTAATTTAGTCATGTCACTGAAAATGAATCTACAACCTAGAAAAAAGGAAATGTTAGCATAAAAAATATACGATAGTGCTGTGATAGAAAATGTGATACATCAGAGGTTTTATACATATAGTTATCTTAACCTAACTTCCAAATTTTTGACTTTTACTGTAAATCTTAATGCAATTTTGGATTAAGTTGGATTCTGTCATCAGCCATGTCTACTACTGCCTGCTATTTATGTGGTAATAATAGCTACACAGCATCATTCAGAAAATACAATTTTAAACATATAGAAGAAAATATATTTAAATTAAGGTTTCTTATGACATAAATATTTATCTTGCTATTTGTATTTGCTGAAGAATATTACATATAAACACAGTGCTTTTAAAAATAAAAACAAAAAGGAACATAGAAACCTTTGTGAGATAAGTTGTTTATGGCTCTTAAGTGGTAATGAGATAATTACCAATGCATAACCACTTAATTATAAATAAGGAAATGCTTGACTAATATATTAAATTAATATTAACATGGACATATATAAAAGGCTATTTTGCAGCATTTAGCTAGGTCTTCAAATTTCACATACATCTGCACTGACCTACATAATGTTGAAGGAGAGATTTTAACTAAAGGTACTACAGCTTCCTGACAGAATCTTCTGATGTAGAAGGACATTACTGAGGATTTCTCTCCTAATATATATTCTTGAAATGCTTTATGTTGATTCTGAAGGGAGGTAGAACCCAGTCTTTTCTAGATCAATTAAGTACATATGAATTTCCTATTTTTTTTCATATTCACAATTGTGGTAATAAGATATCACTTGAGGGTCTTCCAAAAGACTGAAGTTAGGAAAAACAAACAAACAAACAAGAACAACAACAAAAAAAAACAAACTCAAGTTCATGATGTTTCTACAGAGAATTCAGGAGAACACTATGAATAAGGTATATAAATGTTATTTATATTGTTCTAACAAGTTAGGTGAAACTAATTGATTACTGTTCTCTAAAAAAAATTGAAAATACTCATTTACATCTCAAAATCAATCACTGTTACTGTACATTAGCCTTATTTGTGTTCCGTTTCTGCTGCTGTGTTAAGTAATGATTTTGTTGGCATGAATATTCATGGAAACTGAAAGTTTTAAGTAAATATTAGGGTAAATTATAAAATATAACCTTTTATTCATACATTCAAGTTTGTTCCGACTAACTGATTCCTGGAGCAGTATTGCTACAAAGGCTCAATATGGCTTGACCTATCTAAATCAACTAAGAGTTTGACCACAAAGACCTTGAAAAAAAAAAAAAAAAAAAAAAATCCAAAATAATACCCGTAGTAAAAATGCCATTGGAAGCTTTTTCTGGTCAAAATGTGCAGTAGAAGGGTTGTTGGTTGTGTTTTATTTGGACAGTTATGCTCAAAGTAGTGCTTACCTGAAGTTGATTCGGTAAATGTGTTTCCTGAAGATTAACCAAGGCAAGACTGAGGAGAGAAAGAGGGAAAGACCACTAGAGAAGTGGTTTGGGAAAGAGCATCATTGCTCTCATTAATTCAATAGACCATTACCATGTTGTAGTTAATATCGGGATCTAACTGTACTTTCAACAGAGACATGATTTTAGAATTCCTGATGATATTTGATTTGTTACACAAGTGATCCAGTCAGCATTTTATCTTCTGCAGTTAGTTTGAAATATGGATACACTGTTACAAACACTTTTATTTTCTATGCACTATACAATAGCACTGTATAAATTATACCATTCATTTAATGCTCTTTTCTATATTATTTGTATATTATACGGTTACACATAGCACAAGGTAATAGTAGAATACTGAAGCATGGAAATACACTATACAATGTAATCCACTAAAAACTACCCAGATATATACCTTAGTACTCTTCACAAGGCAAAGATATTAAATTGCAAAACAGATGTTCAGAGTTTGACAGTGATTGCCCATTTGTCTTTGCATGGAACATAATGACCTAGTTATAATACATAGTAATTTGAAATGTCCTGAGAATAGTTTATAAGAAAAATCACTTATCTCTCTCTATTCTGTATTACTCACTGGGTTAGCAGAACCATTTTAAATTATTATTTTTCTTAATAAAAGAGCAGAAGTTCGGTAGCTGAAGCTTTACAATTCAGAAAGTGGAATTCTGCAGCTGTCCTCCCTTCCTGACCACAATCATTCCAGTGTTGTGATTCTTCAGCCAAAACCAAACAAAAAAAGTATAAGAAAGGGTTGAGGGCCTGTGTGATCAATTATGAAATAGGCAAATGAATTATTTGTGAAGTTCCTGTGGAACAGGTTATTTTGATATTCCTGAGATTCACATTAATTATACTTATTCCACACTGACTTACAAACCTTAATTGTTACAGTAAG
Source organism: Oxyura jamaicensis (assembly GCF_011077185.1). Lineage (NCBI taxonomy): Eukaryota > Metazoa > Chordata > Aves > Anseriformes > Anatidae > Oxyura > Oxyura jamaicensis. The sequence continues at coordinate 112,558,333 of NC_048894.1, read as the reverse complement.
TTAACAGCCCAAATGCATAAATAGTAAAATGTAATAAAACAACAACAACAACAACAACAAAACTTTAGATTAGATTAAAAAAAAAAAAAAAAAAAAAAAAAACAATCTGCTAAATGATTCAGGATTCTACAGCTTCTCGCAATACAGTTTTTGAGATGTCTCTTCTATGAATTGCAGTTAGATTTATGTCACTAATTGAATAAGTCATATGTCAGAATAAGACATTGGCCTTTAAGTCACATAATTTCATTTCTTATCATAACAACTTATGAATTTCAGAAAAGATGACTCTGCTTGTTAAAGTCAGAAGTTGTCTGTAGTAGCAGTAGTACCAGCAACCACTGTTATGACAGCAATATTGTCAAGTAGCTAACTGAATATAGTTTACACTGTTGTGAACAATGAAAATTTGCAATTAGTTTCACCCTAGTAGTCTGCTGCTCTCACTTCAAAACCTTCCGGGTCACCCAATCAGGGCCATGAAAATTGAATGTCCTTGTATTTCAAATCCTGCCTGTACTAGTAAGTGCTCTGTCTTCAGTCTTGTCATGTTCATAGCATAGGATATTCATAACTGTGAACATGCCAAAAGAGTTACTCTAAACATATGTAGCTGTAAAGAAAAAATAAAGAGGAAAAATAAAAGAAAAAGCTAAGAATCATGCAGAAATTGGTTGAATTTTGTTCTTAGACCTTGAAAAAAATACTATAAGCACATCATCTTCATTATTGGACTGTTCTGATGGTAGGCAAGAGATGACAGCTATAGTTATCTAATTGGCTGTGTAATACTTTTTAGAGCATTCCTATTTTTTCACAGACCTTTTTCTGGGGATGCTGGTTTAATAACATCATTACCTATCATTAGTAGAGCTCCAGCTATATATAGACAGAGCATTAATAGAATTATAATATGATATTATAAATCAGAGCAACTTTTTGGAACACCTGATACACTTTTCTACAGCACAAAATGAGTTTATGCATGCAGTAATTGTGTAGGTACTGGGTACTGCTGAAAGGCAGGGACCCCAAGGGAACCTGGCATTGTGAGGTGTGGATAGACAGCAACTTCGAGATTAGGAGGGGTTACAGCAAGAGTCGTACACAACAAAATCTCAGGGTCTGTGGCAATCAGATCACTGCAAATCCTTTTTCACCCTAAACTGTTAGTCACCTTTTTCTCCATCAGGACCTTTACCTCCACCAGCTAGTACATGCATAGCACTTTTAAAAGGCAAGTAGATGAGCTGAAAGTATATCAGTTACAACCCTTAGTTGCATGTTTGTGCTACAGGTTCCTGTCTTTCACAGAAGTTTCATGTTGTCCTTAAAATGGTATTTTCTAGTGAAATATATGTCATAGAAGAGTACCTGAGATAGGATATCAAAGCTCTATCATTTTTAGTGTTGAAAAATAGTTCTTAAGTTAACAAAATCTTCACAATAAAGAAAAAAAAAATTACGACAATAAATGGACAGAGAAGGGCAGGGAAGGTTCTAATGAAAAGAAATTTATAGAATATTTTAATTGCTCTATATTTTGAAAACCAGGCACAAATTCTCAGTCACTGCATAGGATGTTTTTTTTCAGTTTTTTAGACTGCATGTCTAAATACATTGTCAGTTTTCAGGCATTTGTACTACAGCACTTGTTAAATTTGGACAAAATACCTAATGGCCTTAATGGCTACCTGAAGTTCCATATTCTTACAGGATACCCTTAATGTCACAATATTATATGAATTTTAATATATGCTATTCTATAGTTATTTAAGTATATCATTATAACTCTGAAATTAATCATATAAATCTTAGAGAATATAACATTGTGATTTGTATGTTATGTTATGTGACAATTAGCTTGGAAACAGGGGCAATGACCATTTGCATTGTAATGAAGCATTCTTTCATAAAGGTGTCAAAAACAATCTAAAAGGCTAATGAAATTTTATGCAAAACACCTGCTAGTCACCTTCACTTCAATTAAATGACTTTGGGGGAAATGGGAACCTTTCTTATTAAGCACAAATTAGAATGCTGATAAACACAGGACAAGCGATAACTAATGAATAGAATCCAATGTGAAGGAATAAGACTGCTTGTCCTGTATAGAAGATTAACCATGATTGCCCTATAACAAGAAGCATGTGTTGTTATTGTTGGGGAAACCAAAAGACAGTAGAACTATTTCTGTCACCAGCATCATAATAACAGTGTCTAAATCCAGAACAATAATTCAATCTTCCTTCTAGATTCTGCATTTTGAACAGGATTTTTGGTTTGCATAAACGGGTCAGTGCCAACTTACAGAAAAATAGAAAAGGTAACAAAAGAAACAACAACACAACAAACAAACATCAAAACAAATACTGAGAAATTTAGCCCTTCCCTTAAAAAGACCAGACTTTATTTTCCTGGCTAAAACTTTCTCAAGGCCAAAGATGCTTAGGATTATGACATCTCCTAAAGGCCTGTAGCCTATGAAAAAATACAGAGTACTTATTGAGCCCTTTTAGAAAGGTATTTCAATTGTAGGTAGGCAGCAGCACCAAGAATTTCCCATTGTCATGTAACTATCATCATGAATCAGTTTTCACTCAGTTCAGATTTTATTAAGTATTTGAAATAAATGACAGGTTAATAATTAAAAACTGTAGCCAAGATCACTCAGCAAAGATTCTTAAACTTTTGTGGATTAGTAGATAGCTAAAGGACAGTGGGAAAGGGTGGTAAATAAATCATGACTTTTCAAGCATATCTCATAGGGATTTTTGCCTGGACTTTTTCTGTTCATCATATTGAAAAATATACAGGTAGAAAGGGGTAATTAGTGGGATGACAAAGTTGTCTGGTGATTCAAAATTACTGAAGATAATAAAAACAACTGGCTCTAAAGAACTACAGAGAATATCATGGTATCAAGAGACAAAGTGATATAGTGACAGATGATATTCAGCAATGATAAATTCAAATTCACATGATGAAAACCTAAACGTATGTGCTGGGTGACATGCTGTAAGCTATCTACTTTACACAGCAAAGAGATTTGAGAGCAATTATGAAGTGTTCATCAAAACAATGGTCAAAATGTAAGAATTATTCAGAAAGGAATAGAAAAGTAAACATTAAGCAAATGCATAAACCTATGGTGAGCCTGTATGTTGAGTTCTGACTAGTGAAAGCTTGTTCCAAACCAAAGAAGATATAGAAAAAGTAGTTACATTTTAACGAGTAAAGATCAAGTTACAATGGGATAGACTTCAACTTTGAATAGAGACAATCATAGAATCAGAGAATATCCTGAATTGGAAGGAACCCACAAGGATCATCGAATCCAACTCCTGGCTCCACACAGGTCTACTCAAAAATTCATACAATCAGGCCGTGTGTGATAAATAAATATTCGTAGGAAATTTGGAGAAATTGATACTCAATAGTTCTAATAATAAAAACACTAAAATGGTCATGGGTCAGCAGGAGAGCACCTGAAGAGCAGTACAAAGGAATTTCTACCACTCCAGCCAGTAAGCCAGCTTCATCAGGGACCCAACTTAAATGTCTACGTTAACTCACATAGCATGGAAAACAAACAAGAAGAGTTAGAGATGTACATGTGCCTGAAAGGCTTGTTGACCTCATTTTCCTTACAAAAATATGGTGAGATGGCTCCCATGACTGGAGTATTGAAATGGAAAGATAAAGTCTCTTTAGGAAGGACAGACAGGGGAGACAAGGAGAGGTCATTGCCCACTGTGGCAGTGAGCAGCTGTAGTTTATGTAGCTATGCCTGTGAGTGGATGAGGAGCTGACAGAAATTTTATGGGTCAGGATTAAAGGGAGGGCAGGGTGACATTATAATAGGAGTCTGCTACAGGCCACCTGATCAAGAAGACCAAGCAGATGAGGCCCTTTATAGGCCCTATATAGGTAGATGCAGCCTCATGTTCACTAGCCCTGGTCCTCATGGGGGGACTTCAACCATCCTGATACCTGTTGGAGGGACAGCACAACAAGGCATAAGAAATCCAGGAGGTTCCTGGAATGCACTGCTGATAACTTCCTTCTCCAAGTGCCAACAAGGAAAAGTGCTGTGCTAGACCAACAAGTGCTATGCTCTTACGAACAAGGAGGGGCTGGTGAGGAGTGTAAAACTCAAGGGCAGCCTTGGCTGCAGTGACCATGAAATGGTGCTGTTTAGGATTGTGAGGGCAACAAGGAGAGAGCAGAGAGCACAGCAAGCTAACAGCCCTGGAATTTGTGAGAACAGACTTGGGCCTCTTCAGAGATCTGCTTGGTAGAGTACCAGGGGACAAACCCTGGAAGGAAGAGGAGTCCAAGAAAGCTGCTTAATATTCAAGTATCACCTCCTCCAAGCTCAGGAGCTATGCATCCCAACAGAGAGGAAGTCAGGCAAAAACACCACGAGGCCAGCATTGACAAACAAGGAGATCCTGACAAAATTCAAGCAGCAAAAGGAGGCCTACAAAGGATGGAAGGAAGACTTAGAGTTTTACAGAGACACTGTCTGAGTAGCCAGGGATCAGGTTAGGAAAGCTAAAACCCTGAGAGAATTAAATTTGTCCAGGGAGTTCAAGATCAATGGGAAAGGCTTATATAGCTATGCCAGTGATAATAAGGAAGACCAGGGAAATGGTAGGCCTTCTGCAGAAGGAAACAGGAGACCTGATTATCCAGGGTGCAGAGAAGGTTGAAGTACTCTGGCGTTTTTGCTTCAGTCTTCACAGGCGAGAGCTCTAGCAACATAGCCCAAGCACCAAAAGGCAAAGGCAGGGACTGGAATAACAAAGAACTGCCCACTGCAGGAGAAGATCAGGTTCAAGGCCATCTAAGAAACCTAAAGATGTCCATGGGACCTGATTAGATGGGTCTTGGGGAAACTGGAAGATGAAGTTGCTATACCACTGTCCATCATATCTGAGAAGTTGTGACAGTCCAGTGAAGTTCCCACTGACTGGAAAGAGAGAAAAATAACCCAAACATAACCCCCATTTTTAAAAAAATGAAGAACTTGGGAACTGCAGACCAGTCATTCTCATCTCTGTTCTCAGCATGCTCATGGAGCAGATCCTCCAGGAAATTATATTAAGGCACATGGAAAATAAGGATGTGATTGGTGACAGCCAACATGGCTACCCACTCAAAGGGCTGCGGTCATTGACTTAATTTCCAAGTGGAAGTCAGTCATAGCAGCGTTCCTCAGGGGTCAGTTTTGGGACTAGCGTTGTTTAACATCTTTTCAGCAACATGTACAGTGGGATTGAGTTCACCCTCAGCAAGTTTGTTGATCACACCAAGCTGAGCGGTGCAGTCAACATGCTGGGAGGAAGGGAAGCCATCCAGAGAGACCTTGACAGGATTGAGAGGTGGACCTGTGCAAACATCATGGGGTTCAGCAATGCTAAGTGCAAGGTTCTGCATCTGGGCCAGGGCAGAAATACAGGCTGGGTGGAGAATAGATGGAAAGCAGCCCTAAGGAGAAGGATCACAGGTTGTTGGTTGATGAGAAGATTGACATGAGCTGTCAAAGTGTGCTTGCAACACAGAAAGCCAACTCTATCCTGAGCTGCATCAAAAGAAACATGGCTGACAGGTTAAGGCAGGTGATTCTCCCTCTCCTCTCTGCTCTTATGAGACCCCAACCTAGAGTGCTGCTTTCAGCTCTAGGGCTCCCAGCACAAGAAGAACGTGGAGGTATTAGAACAAGGCCAGAGGACACAAGGATGATGAGGGGGCTGGAGCACCTCTCCTATGAAGACAGGCTGATAGAGTTGGGGTTGATAGAGCCTGGAGAAGAGAAGGCTCGGGGGGGGCCTTATAGCAGCCTTCTATTACGAAAAAAGGTCATACAGGAAACCTGGGGAGTGACTCTTTGGACAGGGATAAGACAAGGAGTAATGTTTTTAAAATAGCTTAGATTTAGATTAGATATAAATGGAAGAATTTCTTTACTCAGAGGGTGGTGAGGTACTCTGGGTGCCCAGAAAGTTGTGGGATGGGATGGGGGGGGGGAGGGGAGGTGGAGGAGGAAGATGGTGCTTTGAGCAACCTGGTCTAGTGGAAGGTGTCCTTGCCCACAACAGGGTTTTGGAATTAGATAATCTTTAGGGTCCCTTCCAACCAACACCATTCAATGATTTTATGATTGAAAATTAATGAAAATAAATGACTGTGTAGAGTTTTTTTTTTTAAAAAAAACATTTGTTTCACTTTGTAGATAAATTTTTGAAGAGCCTTGTAGTAAAAGGAAGTAGCTTATTTCAAACTGTGAATAGATACAGAAAGCAATTAAACACACTAATGAAGCAAAGACTATTTTTAAAAATAAAAAGATAATATCCATAACTTAAAAAGTTTCTAAGCCAAAGAGTGCTGAAAGATAGATAAGCATTATTATATATTTTATATTCTTTACTTGAGTCCTGCTGTCAGCTACCTTAAAAGTAGATGATAAACTTTCCTGACCAAGAATTATCTTCTTTTGTTTTTTATGCTAACAACTCATATGCCTGTGAGAAGAGAAATCATATATTCTTGTGGAAAGCAATTATGAAATAAAGAAAGAGAAACAAAAGACTTCAGCTATCCAGGATCATGGAAAACTATTCATGTTCTTTTTGTCATTTACCTTTACATATTGGCAATTCCAGAACTTTATTTTGTACCATTCTCTAATATGGCCACTTTTAAACTTTATCATCTATTACTACTATGTATATTGCTTATAACAAGAAAAGCAAAAAACAAACCATATTTTAAGTCTTAAGTAGGGAAGTAGTTTAGCATGTACCAAAGCATTTGAGTAAGAACATTTTCCTTCTTCTGTCTAAGTATTTATGAATGCAAAAGAGATAGCAGGTGATTCAATTGGTTTACTTGTGTGCTTAAATACTTATTTTCATCTGTAAATAGTTTTAGTAAACAGATGTGTACCTGAAATTTGTGTGTATGATTAGTGTACCTAGAATTATTGCAAATTTGCTCTTTACCTTTTTTAAGTAGCTTGAAAATTGCTTCCTATGTATCTGGAAGAATTGCAAACTTTTTCAAGTTATTTTGTTTATTGTCCTGTTTGAATACATGAAAAAAGAAAAAAACATATCTTAGAATTTGAGAGAGAGTTTAAAGATGTGTACTTTTATCAAAGGATCCCAGTAATGATATCAGGCAAGAGAACAAGATTAAAATAAATGAGAATGTATAAATATTACATATGCAGGAACAAAACCAATGTTTTCATATTTCTAAGACATTCTTAAAGTTAACAGAGAATAAAAGAGTGACAGTTTATAAAACAAAATGATTGTACCTGCAATATTTTTCAGTGCTCCTTGAAAAGAAAGGAGAACATACCTTCTAATAAGAGTTCTGAGGGTTCTGATCTACATGGAGGAAAAAAAATAAAAAAGATTTTTCAGTCTGTAAGTTTAATTGTCCTGGATTTGTCCAAATGACAAGACTTGACAGTTTGCCTGGAATTAGAGGAAAAGCTATTCAAGGCTAGAAAAATATTATGAAATTTCTGATAGAAGCAAAAAAAGAAAATATTTTTTTTTATATATTTTTTTTTCCCAGGGAAAAAAAAAAAAAAATTTTCTCCAGGGAAGCTAAATTCAGAAGCATTTAATTTAAAGACAACATCTTAAATCTCCTTTTGCCTCATAACAAACATATTACCATAAAATTATGTCATATGTAATAAAAAGAAAATAGCACAGTAAATGGCATATTTAGTGAGATAAAGTTTATCAAATTTCTTTAAAATATTAATTTTATGGGGTTTGTTTGTTTGTTTGTTTATTATAAATTGCTTCTAAACAAGGAACGATTATAAGCCATTATCCAGAAACCCTGTTTTGGAATATTCCCTAAGTCCATGTCTGATCCTGGGACTTTTCTGATGGAAAATTAACTTTTTTTTTTTTTTTTTTTTTTTTTTTTCCCCACCATTTCCCTTATTCTGTTCATCTCTGCTCAGCAGTTGTTCTTTAATGTTGCTTTGTATCCATGTTTAACTCATAAACATTCATATCCAGTAACGTATCAGAATCTAAATTTGGTAAATATTTTTTGTCAGGTTTGTTAAAGTTTCACTACCTAAAGTTGATCTTGCAACCAAAATCTATGACAACACAGTCCATTGAGAAACAGATCACCAGTTGAATTAATTTTGTCTATCATAAAAATGTCCTCATAATCACATTATGATTGTGGAGATATTTACAGAGTACCTACACTAAAACCTACAACAGTATGAAAAATTTGCCCTCAGGCATGTATGACGCAGCAGAAAATATAGAAATCGATGTGCTCATAGCATTATAGTTTGTCTGCTCATTAGAAAAGATGATGCTGTTCCTGTTTACATTTACCAGGTATTATTATAAATGGTTGCTTAATAGAAAGAAGAAAGAATGTTGTAACTCCTGGACTTTGTTAAAGAAAACTCTACATGATAGAAATTCACCTGAAGTGTAGTGTCTCACCTCTCCAGTTCAGTTACAAGATATGAGAATTTCAGGCAATAAAAAGTGATAAGGGATGCTGGGAGTACCCACATTATAAACCTACTGAAAACATTAACAAACAAACATTGACAGTGAGAAATATTAAGGGGTTTATAAAAGAAGAACGCTACATATTTCCCACAATAGTTATTCGTCAGTTTAACAGCCCTGAAAGGAGTAAGAGAAAACACAGATGTAATCCATTAAAAACTGATAAAATAAAATAATAATAAAAAAATAGCTACATTAGCTATAAGCCTGTATCTAGCACAAAAGTTTACTGAAAACAAGCCTAATTGACTCTATAAAAGTTTTTATCCCTAGAGGTTAGTTACATTAATGGAAAAAGAAACAGAGATGTATGCTTATTGAACATGAGCATGCTCCAGAAACACTGCTCTTATCAAAAGAACAACAGAATCAAATTGTGTTGTGGTTCAGTGACTGCAGTAACTCTTAACTAATCTTTAGCATCTATATTTTACTACTATCTTATCAAAGGCAGATTTCAAAGCTTGCAGTGTTTATACTGAGATTCTTTAAAAACAACGTGAAAGATTCAGTCTTGACTTTATTATCTGTATTCTCTTCTCTTGAAAGTTTTATGCCATTGTAACTGGGGGTTGATTACACTGGGGTTGGTTATGAATTGCAAAAGTATGCAGACTATATATGCATCTTGATACCTTTTCCTTTTTTTTTTATTCAATTTCTTCCTCATATATGTTTCATTACCCAGAGGATATAGGTGATTCCCTTCAGTACTCTAAGGATTTTACTGTCTGATCACATAAATGGTGCTAGAAGATGAGCTACCAACGTTTAACAATTTTCTAACCATGATGGAGCCAGTAGAAATACGAAGCTAGGTAATGTTTAGTGGCTATTTAGCCATGTACTTCCACTTATTTTAAAATATTTAAGTATTTTTTAATTTGACACTAAAACTAAACTAGGTTACTTAAGGTTCAATTCAGTTCCTTCTCTCAACATTTTAGTCAACAAAAGTCATCATTAACTAGAATTATGACAGAGTAAATAAAAATGCTCCAATATATCTTTCATGTAAAAAACAATTAAGGAAGGAAATAGAAATTTTCCGATTTCTTCATAAATATCAGCTTTTGAAAAATTATGGTTAAGCAACTAAATTAAGCTTTGGAATGGAGAGATAATAAATAGATGTAGGAAAGTATTTGAAATTGGCTTTAAAAAAGAACAGGACCTTACTTAAATTTTCTTTTCTGTACTTGATTCACTCCATACAAAGTATCTCCACAACTTATATGTTTTAGAAATGCCAGTCAATCTTAGGGTTGAGTCAGATTTGTGTTCTGTGGTTCCACCTCTGTTAAAGTGCTTCCTTTCAGTGCTGAATACTACATAACATTTTAAATCTAAAATAAAATAAAATAAAATAAAATAAAATAAAATAAAAATGCTACTGCTAGTATCACCATCAATCAGGAATGATTCAGTAGTCCTGGAACCTTCAGCGGCACAACCTTTTTGATCAAACCAAAAAGGTTAGACATACAGCAAATGAAAATAAGTATATTTCCATTGCGTTAGACAGACATATTATCTACAGTAGTAATAGGCAATAACATTGCCATCTTCAAAAGGTAATGTACTATGTTCTTACAAAAGCCAGGGAGTTTAATGCTGCCAGTAGTCATTGTTTCCTAGGAAAATAATTGACATCTAGTTACCACAAACTGAGTTGACCCCAGATTGTGAAGCCACATGGTGCTTATTGTCTGGGAGGATGATGTGTGTCAGCACTACACATTTAATTTCTGGTTCATAAAGAAAGGATCTTACAGTGTATTCAAGTACTAGAAAATCATGTTAAAATCTTGGCTAGCAACACCTCCTTTTTTGATAATTAATTGTAACATCTCTTGAAGGCTCTCACCTGCTTGTTGTTTATTTGCTTTTTTTTTTTTTTTTTTTTTTTTTTTTTTTAGCAGAGCAATAGATTTATCTTCTTCATTCATATTTATGAAACAAAGATTAAATCTTTCAACACTGTCTCCCATAACATCCTCAAAGACAAGCTCAGGAAGTTTGGGATGGATGAATGAACAGTGACGTGGATTGAGAACTGGCTGGATGGCAAAGCTCAGAGACTTGTGATCAGCAGCACTGATTCTAGTTGGAGGCCTGTAACTAGTAGTGTTCCCCAGGGGTCCATACTGGGTCCAGTCCTGTTCAACTTGTCGACGACCAGGATGATGGAATAAAGTGTACCCTCAGAAAGTTTGCTGATGACCCAGAACTGGGAGGAGTGGCTGATACCAGAGAACTGTGATGCATTCAGAGGGACCTGGACAGGCTGGAGTATTGGGCAGTGAGGAAGCTCATGAAGTTTAACAAAGGCAAGTACAGAGTCCTGCATCTAGGGAAGAAAAAATCCATGGACCAGTACAGACTGGGGGCTGACCTGCTGGAGAACAGCTCTCTGGAGAAAAACCTGGGAAGTCTTGGTGGAGATCAGGTTAACCATAAGCCAGCATTGTGCCCTTGTGGCCAAGAAAGTCAATGGTGATCTGAGGAACATTAAGAAGTGTTTCCAGCAAGCTGAGGGAGGTGACCTTGCCCCTCTACTCAGCCCTGGTGAGGCCTCACATGGAGCATTGTATCCAGTTCTGGGCTCCCTAGTACAAGGGAGATGTTGTCCTCCTGGAACAAGTCCAGAGGACAGCTACGAAGATGATTAGGGGACTGAAGCAGCTCTCATACAAGGACAGGCTGAGAAAACTGGGCCTGTTTAGCTTGGAGAATAGGGGGAATCTTATCAATGTATACAGATATCTGGAGGGAGGGTGTCAAGACAATGAGGCCAGACTCTTTTCAGTGAAGCCCATCACCAGGACAAGAGGCAATGGGCACAAACTAAAACACGGGAAGTTCCATCTGAATATGAGAAATTTTTTCTTTAAACGTGACAGAACTCTGGAACAGGTTGCCTAGGAAAGGTTGTGGATTCTCCTTCCTTGGAGATATTCAAAACCAGCCTGGATGCAATTCTGTGCAACATGCCTGTAGGTGAGCCTGCTTGGCAGGAGGGGTTGTACCAGGTGAATTCCAGAGGCCCCTTCTGACCTCAACTATTCTGTGATTCTAATGTGAAAACAGACCCAAACAGGTCCCAAACAGGTGTCTGTCTTGGGACTAGTGTTTTCCAGTATCTTCATCAATGACAAAGACAATTGGGTTGATCTCACCCTCAGCAAGTTTAAAGATGACACCAAGCTGAGCGGTGTGGTTGATACCAAAAAAGGAAGAGATGTCATCCAAAGGGACCTTCACAAGCTTGAGAAGTGGGCCCATGTGAACTGCATGAGGTTCAACAAGTCCAAGTGCAAGGTGTCGCATCTGGGCCAGGGAAATCCCAAACATGAGGACAGCCCTGCGGAGAAGGACTTGGGGGTTCTGGTGGACGAAATACTCGACATGAGCCAGCAATGTACGCTTGCAGCCTAGAAGGCCAACTGCATCTCAGGCTGCATCAAAAGACATGTGACCAGCAGGCTGGGGGAGGTGATTGTCCCCCTCTACTCTGCCCTCATGAGGCCCCACCTGGAGTACTGTGTCCAGGTCTGATGCCCCCAGCACAAGATGTGCACCTGTTTGAGCGAATCCAGAGGAGGGTTACAAAGATGATCAGAGGGCTGGATCACCTCTCCTATGAAGACAGACTAAGAGAGCTGGGGATGTTCAGCCTGGAGAAAATAAGGCTCCATGGAAACCTCACTGCGACCTTGCAAAATTAAAGTGATCTTATAAAAAAGATGGAGAAGGACTCTTTACTCAGGTAGATAATGATAGCAGGAATTTTCTTAAACTAAAAAAGGATAGATTTAGACTAGACATTCAGAGTAAATTCTTCACTGTAAGGTAGTGAGGCACTGGAACAGATAGATCCCCAGATAGGGATGCCCCATTCTTGAAGGTGTTCAAGGCCAGGCTGGATGGAGCCTTGGTCAACCTGATCTAGAGAGTGGCATCCCTGCCTGTTGCAGGGGGGTTGGAGTTAAACGATCTTATGGTCTCTTCCAACCCAAGCCTTTCTACGATTCTGTGATATAATTTGTAATTGTACAGTGAACTGGAAGCAGAAGTTAATCCCAGTCTGGTTCAGTCAGTTTCTTCTGTATCCTGGCATGTTTATATGGCTCTGGTGTGATAACACCCTCCTATCTCCAGTATCTGTACAGAAATCCAGCACATATACACCCCCAGTGGTCAGGATCTAGTGTTGGGTAGAAATGCAGTACTTTGGCTACCCCTTGGCTATATAGAATAGAACAGAATAGAATTAGAATAGAATAGAATAGAATAGAATAGAATAGAATAGAATAGAATAGAATAGAATAGAATAGAATAGAAAGAATAGAATAGAATAGTTCAGTCGGAAGGGACCTACAAATATCATCAAGTCCAACTGTCTGACCATTTCAGGGCTAACCAAAAGTTAAAGCCTGTTACTGAAGGCATTGTTGAAATGACTCTTGAACACTGGCAGGCATCAACCACCTCTCTAGGAAGCCTGTTCCAGCGTTTGACCAACCTCACAGTTAATAATTTTTTTCCTGACACCCAACCTGAACCTTCCCTAGCACAGCTTTGTGCCATTCCCTGTCATTGGTTAAAAGGGAGAAGAGGCTGACACCTCCCTCTCAATTTCCTCTCTTCAGGAATTTGCAGAGCAATTAGGTCACCTCTGAGCCTCCTTTCCTCCAGACTAGACAACTCAAGTGTACCCAATCTCCCACCAAAGAACACAGCTTCCAGCCCTCTTACAAGCTTTGTTGCTCTCCTCTGGACCTTAACTTCCTTTTTATGTTGTGGAGCCCAGAACTGAAAACAATATTCAAGGTGAGACCACACCAACCCTAAATACAGTGGAAGAAACACTTCTTTTGACCAGCTGGTTAAACCGTATTTAATACACCCCAAAATGCAGTTTGCCATCTTGGTTGCCAGGATACATTGCTGGCTCACGTCAAGCTCAGGGATATGTTCCTACATCCATGCTACAGAGCCACACAGAGGTCAACATGGCACCACACATCAGCTGAATGCTGGTAAAGAGGATGTACACATGATGCAAATTTGTTTCACCATGTAAATCTGCAGATTCTTGGGTACACAAGCCATAGGGTGAACATTTCAGTTTCCTAACTCTGCATAAGATAACCCTTTAACATGTGATGAATGGCAGATCAGCTGAAGGCAGGCTACTGAGCACTCAAACAACCTGAATACCCTTCAGCCATATTGAGAATCCATTTGGTCAAAAGAAAAAGCCACGTACAAGAGACTTTTAGTATCGATACCATGCAGGATTATGTTGCTCACTTGATCAGCCTGTCATCAAGTACTGTCAAATCCTTCGCTAATTTCAGCATTTAATTTTAATTATTGCATTATCACTCAGTGCACCTTTTAAGCAGTATGCCTGGTTAGTTTATGTTGCTTATTACTGCTCAAAGAGCAATATTTTGTTAGATACAATGTACCAGTCCTCCAATTACCATGACATTGAAATAGCTTAAAAGACATTTAAGAAACATGCCTGCAATGTTCCTTGGAGGAACAGGTAACTATTCTACCTCACCATTTGCCATTTCTTTGAGTAATGATTTGATCATTTAGGTGGAGAAGGTATGACCACACTATGCTGCACTCTAACCATCCTAGACAGCAGAAGAGATATTAGGACATATTAAAAATGTTGTTAAACTTGGAGGCTGATGTAGCTGGTTTTAATTGCATTGAGGGTCAAATCCTGAAAATTTAGAAGCTCAGTGGTAGTTGGACAAAAAACCTTGGCAGGCAGACTTAATTCTAAATTTTCCTAACCTTAAAATATTTTGCAGCCATAGTGTTCTTTTACTATTCTAAACCTTTTGAATTCCTAACACAGGAGGAAAAGTTCTAGTGACATATATAATGACATATTAAAAATTGCAATATTGAGTAATATTCAGCTTTGATCTGATCTGCCATAAACATCTAAGGCGAGGAAGCAGTAAGTACTCATTAACAAGATCTTTGTTATTTTTAATGGTATGATAAAGTTTAGAGGAAAAAAAAAAAAAAAAAAAAAAAAAAGAGAGAGAGAGAACTTCAAAATAGCTATCTGTCATGAGACCAAAATGCCCAGCTAATGAAAAATAATTAAGATAATCTCCTATTCTTTGTTTCTGTGAAGTCATCTAAAATGGTGACAAAATCATCTGAATGAGACCTTTAGCATAAAAGGACAGTATTATATGAACTGGAACAGAAAAGACACAAACACACATATAGACCTGTGTTCAGATAACCTTATGTCTGGAAAATTCTTTGACAGTCCCACGGAAGTTGATCTAATGCTCTGGACGCTCATTTTGACCAATTTCTGTGACTAACTTTTTGCTGTTCTTTTCAGAGCCTTTGTTCTACAGTCCAAACACCTAATGATTAGAAAGATCAGGAAAATAAGTAATTCAATGTGTGATCAATGTGTGATCAATGACCTTCTGACATTAAAGTCTATGATACACAGTTCATTCCCTTTTTCTTGCATCTATATTGGTAAAAAAAAATACAATATTAAAATTGCTTGTCATCACTTAGTACATTCCCCCCACTTTTTTTTTTTTTTTTTTTTGTTTCCCAATAATAGCTTTTTTAGCTTTGAAAGGTTAAGCATGATTTGTAGGAGTATATTAAAATATAGAAAACACTGCAGTATGTAAGTAGAATTTTTATATACTTGCAAGATATCCTGCATCAAATTTTGATGGCGCTAGAGACCTAGAAGTCTGACATTTTCTAGGAAATTAAAAAAATTACATTTCCGAAAAAGTGTTTTTTCATTTTTTGTTTGTTTGTTTTGCTGTTGTTGTTTTTGGTTTTGTTTGTTTGTTTGTTTGGAGAGGAAAGGGAAGCTGATTATGTTTCCATAATATGTAGAAAATAAGGAGAGCTGATTTAGAAATGTACATCCGTTGGATTCACATATGTGCTTCTATACAGCAGGTGCTAAATCTGGAAGATTTGTAAATATAAAACTTTGTTGTTATTGTTTTTTCTTTATTGAGCAATTAAGTCTTTAATATATCAAAACAATGTGCACTTTCCCACAAGGAAAGAAGTGCTAGGCTTTGAACACATTAATAGCAAGAATTCAAAACCCATGATGCAAAGAACAATTATCATGTTAATGATATTAAAGTAGAAAATTTATCATGTGTCTGTGAGTGGGGGAATTTTAAGAATGACAAACACCAAGTTATCTGCCTAAGACTAGCCAGAGTTACATCAGCTGTGAACATGACCCTCTCTATATAGGTGCCTCACAGTCAAGAGAAATATCGTTATCACACAACAGGAACAACCATACTGTACTTTTGCTTGTGTGATTTACAGTTCACTTTTCCTCTGTATTTTAATTCTATTGCAATCTTTTGATACAGCTTCTGAAATCTGAGATCTAGCTCCCCTAGGAATTATACTAAATTTTCCCAAAGTCATATGGAACAGTGGAAGTTCAGGCTGAAATATAGTTGAACAAGCAAGCAGCCCAGTAAATTTAAATTTGCCATTATTAGTAAAGGCCACAGGACAGTGTGTCAGGACATAGGATAATCTTGGCTTTAACTGTTTACTTTTTTCATCTATAACAACAACCCAGTAGCATTATAGAGACTTGTTTACACTTGTTTTAGCTTTAGGCAGTTATGTGGTGTAAAATCTTGTTAATTAATGGATGGGAAAACATACTCAGTGTGGAGAGAACTGTCTATGACCCAAGGAAAAAAACAGTGCAGAAAAGCAAATGTGATAGATGGTACAAGGGACACGAAATTGTAAACACAATTCACAATGGCCTGTTACTGATCACTGTAGGAATACAACTTTGGAAGCCAATAACTCTACATGGTCTTAAGCATGAAGGAGAAGAAACCCCACATATTCTTCTCAGCAAAGGACTCAGGATGTGGATACCTTGCTGTAACTCCTTCCCTGCTCCTTCTTTTTGACACTGTGGACTTTGAGATTGACAGTGACATTTAAAGGATGATGACAAGAAAAGGTTATATAGCAGAAAATGTGTGCATAGTAATCCACTCTATTATTAATTGTAAGAGGCAGTATCATTATAATGGGACTAATAACAACTGCTAGGCAATTTAGTTAGATTACTCAAACCTCATTAGGCTAACTGTAAGTTCTTGGATAAGGTGTGTTCCCTTTTCCCAGCACAATATTTGTAAAAAATTATAATTACTAATGCACAATAATCATCATAAAAGAAGTACTGTGAATAATATTAGAGGATACAGAGGAAAGCAGAGATAATTCAGTACACCAGAGGTCTTTATTTTGGATAACAATGATGACAGCAAGAATGACTACTTTGTAATACTTTCACCTTGTATTTCCACCTGGTCCTTCTATTCTTTTCTCATTTAATGTAGTGCTTTTTTGTTTAAGGGTTATTCACCCATTTACCTAGTTTTATTTAGTTTTAACATAAACAAGATTTCATCAGCCATTCTCTTTATTGTTTTATATATGTCAGAAGAACCCACCGTCCTGAAGCTTATTCTATTTTGTACTTTCTCTGCTGAAATAACATGCCTTTTCATCTGTGCAACTATATTTAACAACTTTGGCTCTAGAGAAAGAACAAAAACTTTAAAAGCTGTAAAAACTGACACACTTTTATATATACACTTCCCTTGAGATAAAGGGGGAGTTAGATATATATGAACTCTGATTGTACCTCCACAAGGGATCCATATCAAATTTTGAACTCCTTAAGTTTGTCTCCCAACGGATTTATCACGACAGAAAGCCAAGCAGAGATATCTAGGTGGCATGAGAAAGAAGAAAAGAGTGATTTCAGCAACAAAGGTTTTTGTTTTAAGAAACAATATTGACAGCAAAAATGTCTGGCAGAGTTTGCAACTGGTGATGGTTATTGCCGCTGCTTGTTATAGCTACGAGTTGACTGTTTCTCACTCAGATTTCACACAGTGAAAATAACATCACTTATTTTTATGCACTGTGTACTGCAACTACATATGGACATAAACTCACGTTCCTTAAAACTCTTTGTGGCTATGAAGCTTACAGAAAATCTAGATTATGGTTACTTGGGTAATATTTAAGTTTTACTATTATCAGGTTGATCAGTATTCATGTAATACTTTCTTGTGCTCGAGCAGTCTGCATTTTATCCATCCCTTGTCAGTCATTTTTGGTTGAAACCTTTTAGAGTAGGGACTATTTTATCATTTATTTTCATTGGAAAATGAAGGTACTGTTAACGATTCAAATAAATAATAATACATTCACCACCACTGAAATAGCTGCTAACTGTCCAAAAGGACTGCAAACCAGCCTTAATGTACCCCAACTACATGCAAATCTACAGCTAGGCAACCTGAAGAAAGAATTCTTATTTATTTATTTATTTATTTATTTATTTATTTATTTATTTATTTATTCTGTTTAAAATAATGCCAGGTCTACGATAGTTCATGTCTGCCTGGTGTTATATATGACACTTCCGGATGTAGTTTCTCATATTTTCTAGCTTAAAGAGGCTTCTGTACGGAACTTTTACATTCTGCTGTTCCCATAAATATTAATACAGTTATGTTGATAGAGCAAAGGCAAAGGTGACATGGTAAACATACTGACAAGGTATGATATCTACTTACCTGGGAGCCCTGAGACATGCCTGACAAGCTCAGCCAAAATTTCCTTCATGAGGTATAGTTGGCAGATCAAGGAAACCATGATAGGTGCAGAATGAAGAGACTGTGGCAAAGGACAGGAAACCAAACCCAGAAACAATTATTACAGAAACATGTCCTACGGCCATTTAAGTATACACAACAAAAAGTTATAAAAAGTAACCTGCTGTCTACTCCAAATTAGCTCTCCTGCAAGAACTTCTCTTCAAGAGCTTCTCTACATGAGGTCTCCCAAACAGACCAGGCACTTGCTGGGGACACCTACCTGGCAGACTCCATGATACAAATCATCTGTGAAGAGAGACTTTTCAGTGATATATTAGTCCCACACCTTGGAGTAGTTTGGTGAATATCATACAGGTAACATCTCAAATGATATGTATATAGGCACTTGTACAGGTTAGAAGTATTATAATAACTACATCATAAGTATATACACGCTTTGCTAGTGGGAATTCTGTAGTGACTAGTAATATGTGGTTGCTTTACTCGTGGTAGCTTTATAGTAACTTGTAGTATATATTTGTTTTACTAATAGGGATTTGTAATAATATGTAATAAATTCATGGAAATCAAGCCTCTGTGTCCTTCTCTATTATGTAATCTTACAAACCCATGGCTGCAACATTTACACACCCACAGGTTGCTTAACCCTCCCAGGCTGTGGTCATGACAATACACATATACTCATCTTTCCTGTTCCCTCATCTCATAGCTAATTCAGTGCTCCCTGTGGTTCACAACAACCATGTCACCACTGTTTGGTGAGAATGAGGCTGGTCATCTATCATTCTTTTACAGAAGTCCATGTTGATAGTATCAGTGCAAGATTCCACCAAACCCAAAAGGATTCCTTGCTTGACACAACTGAACACACTGAGTGTTTGCAGAATCAGGGCTGAAATTATTACCTAATTTGAGTTTTGATTGGCCTTATTTTGCATACTGTATTTTTATTCTTGGTAGAGATATTCACTCCAGTAGTTTCTCGCATTCAAAAAGTCTTTCAAGCATTCAAAACATAAATATTTTTTATGTTTAAAAAAAATTAGTCAGCACATTCACTGCAATTTCCCTACTTGTGTCTCAAGGCTGAAATAAAATTCCAAAGTGTACTTTTTGGTCAAAATTTCTTTGTCACTGTTTCAACAATTTGCTAACACAAGTGCTACCAAAAAATCAATCAAGATTTACCCAGTAAAGTTTACATGCTGACATATAAAAAGAAAACGAATGCTCTAGATGAAGACTTTTCCCGAGGTATCAAAAAAGTTGTAAATTCTGCAAATGTGAAGTTAACCCCCCTCAAAGAAATTTTTATATCAGATCCTCTTTTTCTTCCTTTTTTTTTTTATATATATATATATTTTTTATTATTTTTCCTGTTGTAATACAGATACATTGCTGTTTAGAATCTTGATTATATCCATAAAAACGAAATACTCTTCTCTAAGTAGATTTTTCATATACAAGTTAGTGATGGGAACATCTCAATTTTTAGGAGCATTTACTTCTGAATACAAAGAAATGTCTTGGAAAGGAACTGACTGTTCCCTCAAAATGCATCTTTCCCAGCTCTTTGTGTACAATCATGTTGTCAGTCAGAATTTTACTATTTTCATTATCCAAGCTTTAATTGTGGACAAGACTCTGTTACCAATGATAGTTTATTCTGCAAAACCCATGTTACCACGGATCTATTATTGTATTATGCTGTCAAGTAAGTACATCATGTCACAAACCCATTTTCAAATTGCAGACAAATTGCTATCTTTTGGACAGCACCAGAAGCTCTGTGGCCTGCAGAGACTGCAATTGTGGAAGCAGCAGAATATATTACAGTCTGATATGTAGTTTTGTTTGTTTGTTTGTTTGTTTGTTTGTTGTTGTTTGATTTTGTTTTTTGTTTGTTTGTTTTGTTTTGTTTTTACCTTGTGAAATCTGATGACATTGTGGCTGAAGTCAAGTAAACTGTGAATGCCAGTATTGAAGTTTAACCCATGCTTTGATTCTGTGCCTATTACATATGATATATAAAACAAACACAAAATATTATTTTTTCAAGATTTTCAAAGAATTGTAGAAAGACAAAAAATGATTTTTGAAGACATTCTAAACATACACAGCAAAAGTAAATGAAAATAGAGCTGAGACGAAAATGGTTAACAATTTATTCCTTTGAGGAAAATAACACTGAAAGATGAGATGAAGAAAGGAAACATAGCTAGAACAAAATTTGATAAGGTTGTCTGAAATCCTTCAAGTTAAAAATCATAAAAAAAAACGCAAAGTTGCCCAGTGATCTCTGATTCTTCATGTCCTCAGAATATTAGATATATAGAATATAGAATATTAGGCACTGTATGAGATGTCTCTGAAAATTTCATTATTGAGAAAGACTTCCCTTTCAATAAGAGGTTCACAGTGTCTTGGAGATATCCCTCATTTCCAAATGGTTTCAAGTCCATTAGCAGTTCCTGTTCTATATAGCTACATTATTACTACATTTGCTGTGTAGAAATACTCTAGTTAAGCTTTTTCTAGATTGCTTTGTTACAAGATGAAAGCTGGAATCACAACGGAGATGAGTTCAGGAGACTAACATAAATATTTGTACTTTTGAGTTGAGTTTTTCTTTCACTTTTTTTCAGCAGTATCCATTGGAGTTCTATGGTTAGCTTTTCATGTTATGAAAGCATTTTTTTCCTCATCTGACCTGCCTTCTGTATTTCTGAAATTTACAGAAACTTAACATCTCTGAGGTCATTAATTTCCTGTGAAATTTGGTTAAAATTAGTAAATTGATTTTAAAAATTTGAAGTGGAATTAATGGAATGACAAACTCACGAGAAGTTGAATAAATCTTTTTAATCTTGCCAGAGTTCCTCAGAGGCTGAGGAGGACAGCTGATTAAAAACACCAAAAGGAAGAATATGTTGTTATAACAAATTAATTAATGAGATGTCAGAAAAAAAGAGCATTAACAGGAATGGGGCATGTCATTTAGACCGCCCACACGTGTTCTGTGATTTTTAGGAATTTGTCTTTCTGGAGTATTGGCAATGATACACACTTGTATTTGCATTGTAGAAGCAGAGAACATGGGTTTCATAAGAATTACTGATTTTTGAATAGCAAGTACTCCATCCAAAATGGGGTCTCGAATGCACTATTTTTGAAATACATAATAATTTAGACTTATAAACTTTAAAAACCACAAAGAATTTTGAAGATGCAGACTGCTTGGCAGGTGAAGATCTCTGTTACAGAGTTGAGACAAAAAAATCACTCTGAGGGTGGTGAGGCACTGGAATAGGTTGCCCAGTGAATATGTAGATACCCCATCCCTGGAAGTGTTCAAGGCAAGGTTCAGTGAGCCCCCAAGCAAACTGAATTAGTGGGTGTCATCCCTGCCCATGACAGCAGGTTTGGAACTAGCTGATCTTAAGGTCCTTTAAAACCTAGGTCTTTCTATGAAATCTATGAAAAATTACACACAAAAAAGCGACAACAATAAAAACAACAACACCTTCCACATGTTCTATTTTTGTTTACAGAAACTACCATAATGAAACAAGAAAAAAGCAAAAAGTTTCAAAAACTGTTCTAAATCAACCCTCTAAACTCTTTAATTCTGGACATGTCATAACAAGTTTATTTAACTTTTTTTTTTTTTTTTTTTTTTTTTTTTTTTTCCAGATTAAGGCAGAACCTAATATTTTACCCTTCCTGTCACTGGAGACAATTGAAGAAACCATTGCATGATAACAACCAACTTCAAATTATTTTAATACTCATCTCAGTAGCTAGGTACTGAAGAAAATTATCAGTTTCAGGTAAACAAACAGAGAAATATAAGTAATCTCACTTCCTCTCTTAAACTTCAACAAGACTAAAGCTGGAAAAGAATGAAAAAGATTGAAGGGCTTTCCTTATTAAGGCAACATGTCTTTGAGTACACATAGGAGACAAAGTGATTCATATGATGACTTTGTTGTTGCAAAACAGTATTTGAGAATGGAATTACAAATCTAACTACAAAGAAGTATATCATCCTATACTTCATTTTATGTGCTAGTATGGTCTCTGTAGACTTGTAGTGAAATCCTTAGAGTGTCATCATATCACTTTGTAACTAGTAATGGAACTATCACACTGTCTCTGTGGATTTGCTGTAAAAGTATCTTGCTATTGCAACTTCATATTGTAATGGCTTAATAATGATTTCAGAGTGATACTGAAATAATTTTGCCATCATTATCTCACATTGTAAATGGCATCATAATGGGATCTCCATTAAAGACTTGCATTAACCTCATATTGAAATTGTTGCTATGTTATTGTCCCACCAAACTGACTGGGGAAGTAGCTTGGGAAACTACTGGTAATGTTCATTAGTTACTTTTCAAAATGGCCCTTAATATTTTGAATTCACCTTTATTATTATTATTATTATTAATATTATTATTACTGTTTCTGTTATCACTGTAATTTGTAGTGTTCTCTCGTGTGCTTTAAACACTATCCTTTTGAAGAATAATAGCAACTGCTTATTTGTATTTTTGTTTTAATACATACACTTTTTAAGTCTTCTAACTAGAAGATATCTCTTTAAGAAGCACCAATAACAGTATGTAGGAAGTATAAAGGGTTTTAAAGAGTACCAAAACAAAACTAAACAAAACAAAATCAAACAAATATCCAAGAAGGAAATTATCCTCAATCCCAAAATATATAGTTGTTTGTTTCTATATTATGCTAGTTGCAACCCTATTGTTATGTTCAGGAGATATCACACCCTTCTGAACTTTGAATTAATTAGTTTAAGCACCTTCTGAAAAGAATGTTGCAGCCCATTTTCAATTAGTACTGTACCCAACTCAATAGTAGAGAAGAGAAAGAACTTTAATTATAAATTTAGCTACCTAAAGTAGAGCTATGGAGGGAAAGAACTTCAATTATACTACATAAGACATAGCTATTGCTAGTTAGATATGGATTTACTTAAGATTGAAATGAAACAAGTAGCAAAAACCTTCACATACAATGCACATACAGGTAGATATTACAACAGCTTCAGGCCTGGAAAAAAAAGGTGCAGAACTGGAGACACAGTTTTATTTGTCTCCATGTTCAAGTACATTCAAAGCTGTGCTGCTGCTAGGCTGGTTAGTTCAGGGTCAGGGCATTCTCATAGTTTTGTCATAGGGCATAGTTTTGTCATGTTTGACAAACCTGGTGCAGCTCCATTGTAGAAGAGACCTAATAAGACACAGTCTACTTGTGTATTTTTCAAAATCTCTATTCATGGTTAATATTAATCAGAAATGAGGAAAGTCCCTGAGGATCCAGCATTAGACTTGCTTGTGGGGATTAGTTGTGGCAAATTACTCTAGGGATAAATAATACATTTAAATTACTCTGGGTCTGAGTGATGCCAGGGAAAACTTAGTTCTGTGTATCACTGTCTGGAAATACTAAGAATAAGCTTCTGACTACTATTGTTAAAATGAGGAAGACACTGAAAAACATGAAAGATGCTAGTAAGAAAGGCAATAAGCACTACATTGTTCAAGTTTTGATAACACATTATTGTAGGTGGAAATTAATTATAAATTACAACAAAACTACTAAGGGACTACATATTACAACATTATGAATACCAAGAGAATTCATCACGATTAATGTTATTACTGTAAATAAAAGAGAAAGGAAGAGATCATTGTTGCCTTTTACATAGCTTTGAATTATTTCTTTCATTCCGTCAGGAACATTATTTATAAAACATGCACAAAAATATAAATATATGTATAACATAAGTATTTATGTTTCTACATAAATATATGCATGTATTACTATGAAAAAGGTATTATTTTTATTTATATTTAATTTTCACATCTTTCTAAATGACAGCTATGTCTCCAAAAGGAGCACATCTTGATGTTATACACACACTTCCTCATCATATCAATCAGTCCAAAAGTGATTCTTGCAAAAGCAAGTGTTGCTAACACCTTTAGTTCTGTGTTAGAAATGTGAACAGGGCCAGCTAGTAGTGTGAAATGACTGATCTTGAGTAAGACAGGGTGAGAGAGCATCTGAAACTTTTTGGTACACAGCCAGATCTCAAGATTTGGGAAAAAGGCTAAAAAAAGTCTTTCAGCTTAGAAAAAAATATCTGGAACATGCACCTCAACAACCTAAAGATCTGAAAGAAGATAGGCTTGATATTTGGATATGTATAGCTTTAAGCTCTTTGCAAACTGACAGACTAGAAACATAATTTTCCATTCTGCTTTCAACAATATGTTGAGAACTTGAAAAAGTGCTTTTGAAAAAACAAAAACAAAACAAACAAAAACTTGACATGTTCACCTTATGACTGAAAGAACATATGTAATATAGTATTTTTTTACAGCTACTTTCTGAAATATATGTTTCTAAACAGTATTTTTAAATTTTCCTTAATATATATATATATTCAGAAAGTTCACAATTTTATATCTTAACAGTCATCCATATCTCATATCCTCCTACTGTCTTACTTCGTTATTACTTTGTATAGACCAAGTTTTTTGGAACCTGTTTAGTGGGTTTCTGTCTTTTTTTATTATTATTATTTATTTATTTATTTATTATTTTATTTCTTAGTACTTCATGATAGTAAGGCTGATCTGAAGCAAATTGAAGGATTTAAATAATTATTATTAAAATTAGTTCAACAGTTTAAAATTAGTTGAAAGATTTTATCAGATTTGTAATTTGAAATTAATTCTTTTACCTGAGCCTTAAACTGAATTAAAATACAAATAATATAACTTTGGACTGTTTATTAGGCAGAATATCAATTACTTATATTTTTTCCTTCTGTATTCATTATGTGTGGTTTTTACAGTGCACTGGGTTCTACAGATACTTGAAAGAGACAAAGCTTTGTGATAGCTGGGCAAAACGCAAAGAGTCAGAATAATGAGAGTGTGAGCTGAGGTTCTCTTGAGGTATTTTGCTCATCAGCTAATAAAGAGGTAAAGGAGATTAAAAAGCTCACTTGTTACTTTTGCAGGCTAATTAACATTTAGCAAAATTTTATCCCCAAAGGGAGATACAGCAATGATTAATTATCATATTTTGATTAATTTAATGATATGATGTATTTTCTATATGTATTAACATTTAGACAGGCTTCACAGTTAGCCCCAGGCTAAAGTCAGGAATCTGTTACCTAAACACAGATAATACTTGTAACCTCTCTTTGGTCTAACACATGCAGATTGCCATCCTTCAGTAATGGCTTAAGATCTTTTTTCAATAAACAGTCAATGTCTGTCTTTAGATTTTAATTTGAAGTCATTTGATCTTCTCTTACAGTGTACATAAGTTTTTCTTCAAGCACTGACAAGATTACAATAAGATTATAGAGTGGATTTTTTTTTTTTTTTTTTTTGGGGGGGGGGGGGGGTGGTGTTGTATGTTAAGGTACTTCCCTCTAATCTTTACATTTATCATCATTTAACTACTGGAGTTGAAAAGTGCACTATTAGAAAAGATTTTTGGCCTTTTGATTATTCTTGTTTTGGAACATCATGCTGATCACAACTGACATTATCTTCATGAGATTATATTCAATATGAGATTATATTCAATATTTTAACTGGTAGAACTAGCAATGGATTTTCTCAGTCTGTAGAAAAATTTTAATTCATCTGAACATAGTGGAAGCTGCTACTACTGCCTCCAGATAAAATTGCGTTAGTCTTTATAAAGTGTTATGTGTTTTTTTTTTGTTTGTTTGTTTGTTTGTTTTTGTTTGTTTTTTGGAGGGGGTGTATTTTTTTTTTTTAAATACTAAATATTCAACATAAATGCTAAGTTATCTTCAGTTATAAAAAGTTTTTTTTTTTTTTTCAATTTTTTAATGTAATGCATTATAACTTGATACAGAGCAATTTAAGCAAAATAGAACTATAAATAATATTTAGATAAAATCGTGAACTTCAATCATGAAAATGTGAACACCTAATTAAGAGTCAATGGTCAAAATTTTCATAATGATGTAGCTGGGTGAAATATGTTCCAGATTTCTTCAGGAAAATGCAAACAATGTTTTGGTTTGCATTAATGTCTTACAGAAAAGCACCTTCCATAAAGATATTTCTTTATAACACCAGAGCCAGGAAGACATCTTTCTGTTTCCTTGGTTTTTACTAAAAAAAAAAAAAAAAAAAAAAATCTTTAAAAGTTAGTTTACTTGTCTCCTTAAAAGTTATGATTACAGATCTACAGCAGTCTTGAAATTAATGAAATGTCAACATCATTATACAATAGGAATGACTAAATGGATTCATCAAAGCTGTTTGTGCATTATATAACAGCTTAAGAATGTGTAATTGGAAAGTGGAACAGGCTATTTTTATGCCTTTTTAAATTATAGATTACTCCTCAGAGTGAACTATTTTGGATACTGTATCCAACAAAGGTTATCAAAATAAAACTTTAAAAGAGGTTGCTTTAAATTAATAAGTTAAATTTCAAAGTTTCCTGCCATTGAAATAACATAATGATTTAGTGAACTGAACAAATGACTATGACCACATCCAATGTGAAATATTTTCCAGATGTACCGCTCTTTATTAATTGTAATGAACTGAATCATTTGAAGCTGTGGTGTAGACTATTAAGTGATTTTATGGGACATCTCGAAGTCATTCTTGGATTGGACACTTAGAAGCATGTACCAAAATTAATGGTTATAAAAATATTTTTTGAATATCTATTAAAGTTCTGAATAACAGTCATTCATTCATACAAACACAAATTTTACACAACACCACACACCCGCTCATTCAATCACTCCCCAAAATTACAAACATTTCTTTTTTTTTTTTTTTTGTTTTCATCCTATCTACTGTGGATTTTTGCATAAACAATCACCGAATTCTAATAATGTGCCATCCTTGGTCTGTTAAGTTAAATTTTAGTAATATGGGAAATAAATTAATGTAATTTGCTAAGATGTTTCCTTCACAACATAGAATACAGATCTTGCTTCCAGTGCCAGCAAAACTTCCATTTATTTTCCTCATGATCAGAGTCCAGGGGAGCCACACACATAATATCATATACTTCAATAAAATCCCATCTGTAAATAATTTATTCTCTATTCTAGTTATTAATGAAGTAAAGGATTGATAAATAGTAGCAGTTACACTATCTGGAATCTTAGTATTTTCATAAAAACATAATAAGATAGTAAAACTTTCCCTTTCAAGCACATATATCAGTTTATCATTTCGTAATATTAACTGTATTTCTATCGGTGTTGTTTAAAAAACTATAGTAACAGACGATGTCTTTTCTATGACAGAGAACTTAAAAAAAAAAAAAAAAAAAAAAAAAAAAAAGGTTATGATTCAATATTATTTGTGGAGTTACCAAAATTATGTAGGTAAAGTAGCCCATGTTCATCCACAATTACCCTCAGCCTGATTGCTTCAGGTACTTAAGCTGACCTGCTGACTTTGCAGGCATATTTTAAGGAGGAATAAGAAATGATATGATGTGGAAAAAAAAAAAAAAAAAAAAAAAAAAAAACATGAAATGCTCAGAAGACTGTGATAAGCAGTGGTCACCCCCTGCCAGTGCTACAGTATATGTTGAATTTTGTTTTGGACATAAGTACCTTGTAGGAGAATAGGAAAACAATGAAGTATTTTTGCTTGTTTATGATGCTGTTTATGCATGTTTATGTTTTTTTTTGCTGTTTATGATGCTGATATTCAAGGAAAAGATGTGTGGATATGCATCTGATAACTCTTTTGGACTGAGGATGACAAATCAGGCTAGAACAAAGATCCTCCAACATTTACAAGAGATATGAACAGATAAGGAAGTACCAGGCCATAAAAGGTTTTGAAAATAAAGACAAGTATTTATATTTCATAATTAAAATATTTATTTAGCTTCATTGGCACTAACATATACTAGAGAAGAAAAAAAAAAAATGAACCTGTTCCACACAACAAACATGGTAAATTCAAAAAATAAAAAATATTAAAAATATTCTCACATCACAGAATTAGAACTATTAAAAATGCTCCAGATTTCTCTTTACCTCCAAGTCAAACAGTCAATTTCAAAGAAAATGAAAAACTACTGCTGAATTTTGAAGGTTTGTTCTATATAGCAGGAAAGCAGAATAACATTGAGGGAAAACAAACAAACAAATAAACAAAAGCAAAGGAAACAAACAAGCAAACAAAACTGGATATATCTAGCAGATATTTCTAGTTGTATGGATAACAATAATGAAACATTAACTTATTTTTTTTTGGTTGATGTTTCTTTCTATACAAAATATATTTGTATACATTATTTCAATGATTGACCTGTAAAGATTCAGTCCACATAAGCTGCACTTGAAATGGATGTTCTTAGCATACAAAGGATGGGGAAGAAATATACTGGTATGAGTTTATGCTGAAACTGTAGTTCTCTAACGATATATATCTTTATTTTACTGTAGTGCTTGCCAAGGTTGTCTCTGTCATTGGTTGCATTGCTAATATACTGTTTACTAATATCTCTATAGAGGAACAGCATTTCCATAGCAACAAATGAACAATAGTAGAGATATTAATCGTTACTACATTATCTGTGTACAGTTTGCTGTAAAGCAACATTTTGTAGTTTGATAATTGCAAGACGAGTGATTGTACATTATGTGATGATTAGCATAAACACTTAAGAAGATGAAGAATTCCTGTTAAAAAGGAGATAAAAGTGAAGAAAAAGGGGTACTATATTGTGAATATTACCATAAGAACCATCAGGAAAAACTGTTTTAACATTAGTCACTTACTCTAGTATTAACCATCTGCTATGGATTCATCCATAGAAGATCTTTCATAACATTAGCGATGTGAAGAGATGCATCTCATTCAGTCACCCAGTTTGTCAATGAAAATATCTCCTTCATTGAAAAAAAATAAAAATAAAAATAATAATAAAAAAAATCGCTTCCATCTTGGTGAACTTTCTCTGATATCAGGGCACCTAAAGTCACCTAAAGCAGGAGAGAAGGAGAAGGAGAAGGAGAGAAAAGGAGAAGGGAAGCG
>NC_048894.1:112516966-112528827 GCF_011077185.1 Oxyura jamaicensis | reverse complement strand
GGAAGGGAAGGGAAGGGAAGGGAAGGGAAGGGAAGGGAAGGGAAGGGAAGGGAAGGGAAGGGAAGGGAAGGGAAGGGAAGGGAAGGGAAGAAGCAGGAGAGAGGAGAAGGGAAGGAAGCCTTTCAGTATACATTCAGTGATTACATTCTTGGCAAAATCACAGTGACCCATGTTAGCAAAACACAATCATAGGAGTAGCTTTTTAAAACCATAGGGACTCTGCCATGTTCAAGAATAGGCCTTTACGTTAACATAATTCAACAAGAACCAGCATCTGTTTCATATATTTTATTATTATTATTCTAACCAGCATTGTTTAATAAAAATAGGATGACAGGGTATAATACAGCAGAACATAATATTGTTCAAATGCAGCTGCTAAATAATCAGAGCTTCATTGTCTAAACAGCAATTGAAGACTTCATATGTGTTAAGAAAAAAAGTGTAAAATTCTCAACTTGTAATAGTTTTGCAATAAATATCCTGCCTATTCTTTGTTTGCTTGTTTGTTTGTTTGTTTTTAAGGTGACTAAAATCCAACTCAGGATTTATTTAATGATATTAATTTAATAATGAAACTGGTTTAAGGATATAGGAATGTATAGTATCACAGAATCACAGAGTAGATGAAGTTGGAAGGGACCTCTGGAGGTCAGCTGGTCCAATTTCCTGCTCAAGAAGGGCCACCCAGAGCAGGTTGCCCAGGACCATGTCCAGGCAGATTTTGAAGATCTCTAAGGAGGGAGACTCCACAGCCTCTCCTGGGAAACTTGTGTTAGTGCTTTGCCACCCACACAATAAAAAAGTCTCCCTGATGGTCAGAGAGAGTCTCCCATGTTTCAGTTTTTGTCCATTGCTTCTTGCTCTGTCACTGGGCACCACTGAAAAGAGATTAGCTCCATCCTCTTTGCACCCTTCTTTCATATATTTATATAAGATCCCCCTGAACCTCCTTTTCTCCAGGCTGAACAGTCCCAAAAATCAATTATTTCAATGACCAAAATAAATGTCATACAACAAAGAACAGGTTTTCTAGGTGTAAATTAACTCCAATAAAATTTGCTTATCAAATCATTGGTTTTTGTTTGTTTGCTCGTTTGTTTGTTTTGTTTGTTTTTGGTCATTGGTGGTGGTTTGTTTTGTTTTGTTTTTTTTTTCCTTTTAACATTATGATGTCTTGCTTTCTAAAAATACTATTCAAAGATAAATGTGCAAAATGAAAACTGGACTTTTAAAACTGATTTATATTTTCTTGTTTTCTGGATTATTCCATTCTCCCTTATCCTGTTCTAACTGATTTAGATAAATGTGTTGCAACAGCTCCTATCCCTGAAACATTCCTCCCATCCACATTTATCACTCTATAGGTAAAATTTTTGTGGGAGAAATATATCAGTTCTCTCCTGTGGTATCATATCTAGCAAAACATAGAATTTCTATAATATTGAGACTTTTCCCACTCTTTAAGAATAAAAGAGAGAGATTACAATTATTTGCCTACTATTATTCACTGTTTTGGTGACAAAATACAAAACAAATTCAGTTTCTATTTATTTTTAAAAGATATAAGGTATGAAGCTCATTAAATTTTAACTCTAATCCATTTTATCATTTTTTTTTGATCAAAGGATATTTTGTATGACTATGCTTTTAGATGGATATAAGATTGGTGTCTTTGTTTTATGTCATTCGAACTACATTTCTAGTGAAAACTTTACCACATACTGGTGTAAGACCAGAGCACATGTTCTGCAGCACTACTACTTAGATCTAGATCCTGAAACCTAGAAAAAATAAAAAATACATACAGTGAAAAACTCAGTTTGGATATTAGTGTAACGTATTGGAAATTATGATGACTTTGATCTGAAAGATGTGAACATAGATTACGTGGGTGAAGGCCAGTGTTTATTTTTGTTTATTTTTTTTCCTATTCTGCAAAATAATTTAGGGCACTGTGTAATGCTCTGAAGAGCTGTTTGATCTAATCCTTTATGGGACTGGGGCATCATATTGTTCATATTCAAGTCTATAAAATTAAATTTAACAATACTTACATTGCTGAGATCAGATCATATTTGTGATTTAAAAATTGTCTGAGGATGGAAAATGTTTATCTTTTCTTTTTTTTCTATGTCTGTAGCTATGAACTGAAGTATCTTGGCACTTTTTTATTTTTGTCAACAACTTTAAAAGGGACAAATCTCAAAATTGTAAGCTAGTCTTCAACTACATTTTATTTTAAATACCATTTTCTTTTATGGCCTAGCTTTGGCAATTATAATTAATCTATTATCAATATGAAAAAGTTTTGATAATGTTAAGAAGAATATTCATCTTTGGATTGCTGATAAATTGTTACCACCAGAACAGACAGCTTAGTTTGTTTTGGAGATTTTCTTTTGATGTTTCACAGCACAAAAGTAAAAATAATTTTAAAATCCATGCTCAAGGTTTAATGGAATGTGTCAGCTTCACAGACAGGATAAGTTTCTTACTGGTAGGCATTTACTGAAAAATGTGGTTTTTACTAAACTGAATGACATAGCTTTTTCACCTTCGTGACTTTTGCCATATGCTTCTAAATTTAACTGTCAATGTATATATACACTGACTCCTGCAGTATCAAAAAATATGAATTCAATTAACTCATTTTCAGAAGGTTCACAGATCAAAATTGCCATATCTTATGAAAATTTTACACTTTTAAGAGTTTGACCAAAATCAGTTATAAATCCAGTCTCCACTAACTTTGATGATGAAAAGAATCATGCTTCTTATTTTAATATGTATTTTAGAAATCATTTCTCCATTTCTTCATGGTACAATGCTACCAATATCAAACTCAAAATGTTTTGTAGTATTATCTCATTAGTTGATGTCACAGTTTCTTTTTTCACTTGCAAATATTTCTCCATTTCCTTGATGTTTTAGCAGTTCCTGAAGCTGAGCTACATGGTGCTTCGCATACCTTTATAACTAGCACCATTAAAATACATCATTGATATTAGTCTTGCATTAAATCATTTATTTTATTTTATTTTATTTTATTTTATTTTATTTTATTTTATTTTATTTTATTTTATTTTACATGCTTGTCTTTTTAGGGTCCATGCTTAATGGACACACATGGACAAACAGTTATGCAAAGATTTCATTATGAGATTCAACAGTATTTCACAGAAAATTATACACTGAGACATTGATTTGCCCTTGTCACCACTCTATAATAAACAAAATTGTAACTAGCTGGTACCATGTTTTCTTGTAACTGTTGTTATTAGCCATTGGAGATGTTTTTATGATGTTCAGAATCTGATCTCTTCTCCACAGAACTTGGTACACATCATCAAAGCTTGTTCTTCCGTCTTTGTACATATTCTTCAAAGCTACTGATCTGCACTAACAGATTTTTAAACTAAGACAGTCTTACAGTATTTCATACCAAATCCCAATATCATTAAAACACCTTAGATTTCTTGGATTTAATGCACATTTTAAGATGTTTAACTTTGCAGCAAAACCAAAACCAGAAACAAAAACACCACGACCAAAAAGAATTAAAGCAAAAAGAATACTTTTCAAAAATTCTGTCATATGCTTGTTCATACCAAGCCCACAAGTTTTTTATTTATTCTGCTTTCATCTACTTACTATCCATCCTCACTAAGTAAAGGCACAGACTGTTATCTTAATTTTAATTTCCCTTCTCTCTACACAATGTCTGCAGCTGTAACAGCTCATTCACGTTCAGGTTGTCACTGCCAACTCAAAGAAGTTGTCCATGGAATTCAAAATTTTAAGCCTTATCTCAAAAGGTCTTGATAACTAACAAAATACTGAGGACAGATGATCCACAGTTTTGCAGTGTATGTATATTCAGAACAAGAAAACTATGACTGCTGAAAACAAAATCTATATTGCCAGCATGGTGATCCCAATTCACAAAAATCAATATTTTTCCATGAAAACTGGTGGCTTCAGCAAAACTTTTATTTTAAAGAAAACATTGGAAAACAATTTTCAAATTATCAGATATATTTTATTTGAAACATTCACATGAACTGAGTCATAAATTTGCCTCACTTCAAAATTTTGTTATTTTTAAAATTGTTTTAAAATAAAAAGGCCATGGAAATGTAAATTTTAAGAAGTTTAAACTAATGATATAATAAATTTCAAAAAAAAAATCTAATGTCTTTTATTTCATATTTTTTCCTTATTCAGTATTGATTTTTTATTATTATTTTTGTTATGATTTAGAACTGAACAGTTTTCTGAATGTTCCATAGCTTTCCTGGATAAATAAATAAAACATTGTTTGTTTTTTTTTTTTTTTTTTTTTTTTTTTTTTTTTTTTTTTTTTTTTTTGTTGTTGTTTTGTTTTGTTTTTTCCTCATGACTGTTTTCTATCCATAGCTCCCTCTATCTATGGTTGTCATGTATTGTCATACATATTATCTATGTATGTAAAAAGTCTTTACACAACAGTCTTTAGTCTCCATGGATACATTTTCAGCTTGCATCACAATATATCAACACCATGTAGTTCTTTATTTCCACATTGTTATAAAGAATAACAGTTTTATAAACATTCACAGTAAAATAAGTTTTATTATTGGTAGTATATTTGGCATTTTACTTGTGCAACTCAGTGAAATCACCAAGATCTAATATCACTCATTGCTTTGTTAGTGCACACATGAATTGTAAATTCCCATCTATTAAAGGTCTATTATATGTCCTGTTGAGCTGACAGTGCTTTAATGATGTTTTTTGTTGTTGTTGTTGTTTGTTTGTTTTTTTTTTCCCCTCCGAATTTAAATATATTTGTTATTACTCTTTAGAGAAATTGCTGCTGTTGCTGTTGTTGTTGTTTATATTTTATAGTGAAACTGAATTTAACATGAAAATAGATTTCATTATTTATTCATGGAATTTGATTTACCCTGATTGTTACATTATTTCTGATGTTGACAGTTGATGGTGAATAGTGTGAAAACCTAGAGGGCATTTATTTGACCATGAAATGTCATAAATAATAAAGTGATGTTGTCTTGTCTTCAGTTAGGGCTTTTTCATCTTCAAAACAAAGGGGAAAAAAAGTAAAAAGTAATTAAATTAATCTTTCAATTTTACAACTTCCATGTGAACTTCATGTCTTGTTATGCCACCCATAGTAAACAAATATTAAATCTTACTAGAAGCATTTAGATGTCTGTCAAAATCCTCCCTCCATCCCCCCAAAAATAATAATAATAATGATATTAAGACTTATCACTGCATGTAAACAACAACAACAAACAACAACAACAAACAATAATAATAATAATGTAGATTTTTTCTTTGTGTTTTAATGGTGCATGTAAAGAAAGCTATGGTACTGAATGCAGAGAATTAATAAATATACGCCTTTCAAAATTGGTATATGTATAATTATATATCAGGAAAAATGGCAGTATTTAACTTTAATTAACTTAACTGTTTAAGAAAAGGCGAAGTTGGTTTCTGTCAGAATCCAGTATAAATAAATTGTAAATTTAAATAATATATTTCCAATTTAAGTGGATAGGGAAACGATATATTTAAGATCCTGAATATAAATCTTGGACTCTGGACAAGCAATAAATTGTTTGGCAATGCAACCTCACAATAATATAGTTAAACAGAAGAGCTGCATCAATGGTTGGTGGTTTTAAGGATGAAAAAGACTACAAGGAATTTTAAATTGTATCTCAAAGCCACCAGATAGATTTGAACTATCAAAAAAAAAAAAAAAAAAAAAAAAAAAAAAAAAAAAAAACCTTCAACCTTTAAATCAGAAGTTTAAATCAAAGCAGATTTTTGAATTATTAATGGCATGTACTTAACAAGCAATAAGTAAATTATACATTCAAGCTCAATGTAATACAGGAGAAAAACCACAATGCTAGACAGTTACGAAACATTAATAAACACTTATGAATTTATAAGCATCCTTCTTCAGCTAATCCCAAAAGGAACGGTCACACACACCCACACCTATGCACAAACCTACACCCACCCACCCACCAACATGCACCACAAGAACCCCTCTGTGTTGGGCAATGTGGGTTCCCTACATTCCAGACCCACAAGGGACTGTACCCAGGTCCCCAGTACCATGCCCTGCATTGCCCATACACCAGCTGGGTACAAGGTGCTTGTTATGTCCTGGTGCAGTGTGATAGACAGCAGTGCCAAACCACATCTGGGCTGTGACTTTTTCTGCCAGTTCAGGCTGGTCATCTGTAACTTGGGCTGTTTTGGTCAAATATCCTCTTATGGGGTTCTGTATATTTGATCTATATGTCAAATGTTTGTGCTTGTATTTGTGTCTCAATAACATGATTTTTGCAATGTTTTTGGTCATGAAAACATCCCTGTCATTTTGTTGTTGTTGTTGGTTGTTTGTCTGAGTTTTAACAGGGTAGCATTATGCAAAATGGTATCCTTTTGTGCCATAGTACAAACCAGCTACTTGTAATAACAGCCAACAGCAGGGATCATAAATATTAGGAAATTACATTTTTATTAATCACAAAACACAGGTCTTTCATGCTTAATTTTACCAGTTAAATGTTTTAGAAAAGCTGTTAGGAAATACCATAACTCCCAAATTATCTTTTTGGACTATATGCTCAGGTACATCTGACGCACAAAACACTCCTGGAGGAAAAATTTCCTATACTGATGTAATTCTATATAGAAGCGTGTTTGTGCTATTTCTGCATGGAAAGCTCATTAGTGGAGGGCACATATCAAAATATTTCACAATGTGGTTTGACCCTGTCTTGTCTCAGTGTGATTCTGGCTTCAGATGAAGTTGCATTCTTCATGGCCAGATTCTGAAATGAATCATAGATTCATGCCTGGTAGCCTTCACCTCCATAAAAGATAAATTTACAGATGAGGACACCCAGAGGGAGGCTCCACCTACAGCTCCTCAAAAATGCTTCAGCAGAACACTGTTAACTCCAAAATTAGTTTTCTATTCTACAGGAACCTTTAAATTTTGAAGAAATTTTCCATGCGAAAGTGTCAAAAGGAATCTTTTCATCTTTCTTGTTTCATTCTGATAGTGCCAAAAGGTTTAATTTCAAAAGTATCACCCTTTTTCATTTGACATTTAGATTTTATGCTAATATTAATTTTAAACAGTATGTATATATATAATATAATATATGCAAACAAACATTGTTATTTTTTAAATATGATTATATCTGAATTGGTGATATTATAGTAGTTCAAAACTAAAAGTTAGGATGTTTTCAACCACAATTTACATCCTGGAGACAAAAAGATTTTTTTATTTTATTTATTTATTTATTTATTTTTTAAAAAAAGATCATAAGTTCCAATTGAATTTCATAGAGTATAAATTGATATTTCTGACCAGATAAACCCTTAAAACAAGATAAATCTGAGAAATTATGGCAAGGCAATTAAATTTGCAAAATATATCTCAAAGATATAACACTTTGAGTCAGTATGTCTCAACTAAAAATAACCTGCCCACAGTTTCTAGTCACTTTTGAGTCATGGATGAAAACTCAATGTTCATCAAATCTTTGCAGATTCAGAGAAGTGAATCCGTGGATGTCATGTTTGTTTACCTTTCCCATTAGCCTAGCTAATTATGTTCAGATGTTAATATACATTAAATCATTCTTTTTTTTCTTTTGAATGTCTGTAAAGAACACTCAAGAGACGGAATTAGAGTACGAAAGCCTTTATTCACAAAATGTCTGTGGTCATGACCACAGCAATACAAGCTCACACACATCAGCCATCTGGGGAATCTCACATTTGCTGGACAGGGATCAGGCAAGAGGATATACTAGGTAATACAATCTCAGATTAATATTCACTTTTGGCTCCTCTCCATCTGCCAACTAGAGTGAAAATCAGTGCTGGTTCTGCTGTGATAAATATCTGCCAACTGTTTTCCTAAACATTAGGCCAGTGAATAGCCACCACATTTAAACTTCACCGAGTATCTGCTCAGGGCATGTTTGTCCCCCAGTACCTGACAGTTTTTTTTTTTTTTTTTTTTTTTTTTTTTTTTTTTATGTAAAGATTTTGCAGCTAATTGAATGATTTAGAAACAGGCTGATTAATTGTTTAGGTAGTTGATGGAGTGTTCTGATGTCTCAAAACAGACTGTTATGCTCAGAGCCAATGAAAGTGCTGAAGAAAGTCCACACCAGTCTGGGTGATATTTCTTTTCCATCTGACTGTAGTCAAAGAAGAGGAGTGACTTGTGTACAGAAGCAAGCTGATACAAAACACTACATCCTCTTGGTAAGTTAAACTCTAAGCAAGTATTTTCAGAAGCTGTAACAAAACACTTTCATTAGAAGCATTTTCATTGCTTCTAAACTATTGACTAACAATTGGAGCAGTGTGACAATATTTTGTCAATTACATTTCTTAAGCACTGCATTCTAATTGAAGCTACATATTAGATATGTTAATTTTGAAGTTTGATCAATCACTTTGCTTAAACTCAAACTCATCTCCAAATAACCATCAAGCTGACTCACAGAACAGGTTAAATTCAGCAGCAGTTCATTTTTAATTTCCATCACTACCACTACAAATATTGTTACAAAAGCTATTAAATTAACAAATTTATTTGACACAATTTCATTCCTCATTATAAAGAAAAGGCAAGCAGCTAACACTGCAGAATTTTCATCAGCTAATGTCTTGTAGTAAATCCATTAGATAGACATTGTTAACTAATTGTCTAATCACAGCAAAGGCCTGAGAGTGACGTGTAATAGGATTAAAGTAGATTGTAGTGCACTGCCTACATTCTCTGATCCAGTCTGGAGATAGCACTGATCTTGCAGGTCATCTCAGTTAATTTAACTAAAATTTGAAGGAAAGAAGAAAAGAAAAAAAAAACTGCTTATGTTAAAAGAGCAGACACTTGTTTGCTCACACACGAAAGAGATAAAGTGGATATGTCTTGAAAAATAATAATTTGAAAGCAATCTGTCATATCAGTGAAGAGCTACTGGCATGATCACAGCTGTTTGTATGTTAATGTTGGTTACACCTCATGTGATGAAGTAGGCAAAATTCTAAATCTGCAGAACGAGTTGAGTTACCAAACATGCACTCCTTGACTCCAGAGTAGTTTAGTCCCATGGTCCATATGTCCAAGGCCAGAAGCAGCTTTCTGCCCAATGAATGCCATCCTCTAATGCTATACAACCAGTAGCTTCTTTGTACAGACTTACAAACATTGTACAGACTTACAAACATTGATTCAAGCACTTTGTGAACTATTAGGCTTCCTCACAGAGGGTGAAGAAGAAAAAAGGGAGTTGCCACTGTGCTGAAACTATCTCAGGAGCTTTGGAACATTACTTTGAAAACTGTCATGCCGAATATGTAAGTATGCATAGAACCTTAACCTTCATTTTAACTAGATATGTGATGTCTACGTAGTTGCTAAACTATGGAAACTATGGATTTCCTAAACCCAGGAAATCAGTTTGTCCCTTTTTTTCAGAAATCCCTTCTGGAATTTCTCTTTAGTTATTGCCATAAGGTAAATGTGACATGGTCACCAAAACAAGGAGGTCAAGCATGAGTATGGCTGAAAAATCATAGCTAATGTTCATATATTTAACCACTGAAACTACAGACTCTTAGTTCAGTTTCCTAGTGTGGACATATCAAAATCGATCTGTCAATAAGGCATTATTATTTTAAGAACTGGGAACAGGCCTAATCTTAAAATAAAACACTATGGTGTCACATGCTGATTATTCAAAATATTTCAGTTTGTCTAAGGGATGCTGCAGTGTTTAGAATAATTAGTGAAAAGTATTATAGTATTTTCAGAAGAGGAACAGACTACAAATCTGGCTTGTAGTCTGAAAAACATTATTTAGAATCTGCTTCTTTTTCCTTTTGCACACTAATGGCAACTGTGCCTTTATCAGTGCTATTTTGAGAGCCTACTAAATAATATTTCCTAATTATTTTGCAGAATAGGAAAAGAAGAAATTAAACATTTGCTTTCATTAATATAGCTTATGTTCAGATCTTTTGGGTAAAAGTCACCACTGTTTCCAGCACGTTTTATCAATACCCAAACTAAATGTTTCACTGAGTGTATTTTTTACATTTTCATATTGTACATATCATGAAGATTATAAGAAAATCACAAAATAGTTGAATCAGGACATTTTATGGAATACATCTCAAAAATTAAAAACACTTTTAAAAGTTGAAAAATCAACGTTTCCTGAATTTTTGGCAGGTCATTTTACTTGGATCCATTGGCTATTTTCTTTAACTATTGAGGGGAGTCAATGCAAGATTTGTGATCCCCAATGAATGACCTGAATAAAAAGTGCCTTTTAAAGAAAAACCAAACAGTTAATGTATTGTATCAGCAATACTAGACTACAATGAAATGAGTAGAGATACAGTGTTTTAGAAACAAGGAATTGAAGACAAGCAGAGACAATGAGTGAGACATACACAGAATATTGCTTTTGACAGGCTGTCTCAAAGTGGACTTGTCACTCCTGCAGCCAATGGGACCCTGAATGTCTGCAGAATTAATTCACTCTTCTAAAGTCTGTGGGACCTATTCTGATTCCACACTGATGTAAGTGACTTCATGGATTTACTCCTCATGCAAGCAGTAGTCAGAACAAAATTACATCTAAATGAATAAGACTTGTCCAGGCTGCACCTGCTTAAAATCTTCTGTAGTTTTAAATTACTTCTTTATTTACTTCAGCAACTTGATAATCTAAAATAGGCACTCTGGAAAGAAACATGAAAGATTTAACTGTGCATTTATGTGCTCATCTCCAGTCTTCAAAAGCTTGAAACTGGAAATCTGTGTGCAAAACTTAGCATGTTTCTTCAGAGTAATTGGTTGTACTAGATCTAAAGAGTCCAGGTGTCACATAGTGTAATTTGAATTCTGTCTACTGCATTTAACATGACATGTTTCTTCATAAATGACCTCATTATTTCCTTTCTGTTTGTTTTAAATATACTAAAACAATATATTTAAGTATACTTGTCCAGTAATAACAATGATTCCTATACCACTGAAGGAAGACACTGTTTTAAACAGTCTGATTTTATTTAATGAAAAATAATTTAAAAATCAGTTTGCTGGGGGGTCAGTCATTTTTAGGTTACAGAATATATTAAGGTGATAAACAACAGGGATAAAGTTGTCTCTAGAACTTCAGAAAAAAAAAAAATAATAATCAAACACCATTAAACTTTCCTCTCTTTAAATAAAAGTTTGACACTCTGGCTTTACCTCTGAATTGTTACAAATATAGAGCTTTACACTGGTAAAATGGTACCTCAAAGTTAAGTTGAGCAGATAACAAAATATACTAGGATTTCTTTATATCTCAGAGGTATCAGTAAAGTAAGAAACATCTTCCATCCCTCCAGCTCACTAGCAAACACCTTCTCACCAAACAAAAAGTAGTGCTGTCTCATGTAGAAAAGGATAAAACAGGATGGCTGGTCTTGGCTTTTCTCCAAGTGACAGAACATAGAAAAAGCATTAGCAATTTTTATTTTATTTTATTTTATTTTATTTTATTTTATTTTATTTTATTTTATTTTATTTTGTCTTAAAGCATTTGGATAACAAAATAAACAATACAAAATCCTATTGGAAAAGTAATAATTGGACTGATTTCAACCTTGGAAAAGTGATCTGTGAATAAACTTTTTTTTAGAAAACCGGAGTTAGTAAAGCAAGATGAAGGCAGGTAGCACAGATGTAAATACATGCACTTTAATCAGAGGAGAGGAGAGGAGAGGAGAGGAGAGGAGAG